>NC_063376.1:5785199-5793394 GCF_021869965.1 Rhincodon typus
CCCCCTGTTCCCGGGGTGAGGGCGGGGCCCCCTGTTCCCGGGGTGAGCACGATGCCCAGCTCCCAGAGTGAGAGTGGGGCCCCGGCTCCCAGAATGAGGGTGGGGCCCTGGCTCCCGGGGTGAGGGCGGGGCCCCGGCTCCCAGAGCGAGGGCAGGGCCCGGCTCCCGTGGGAAGGGCGGGGCCCCGGCTCCCAGAATGAGGGCAGGGCCCTGGCTCCCGGGACGAGGGCAGGGCCCGGCTCCCGGGGGGAGGGCGGGGCCCCGGCTCCCGGGGGGAGGGTGGGGCCCTGGCTCCCAGAGTGAGGGCGGGGCCCCCTGTTCCCGGGGTGAGGGCAGGGCCCTGGCTCCCGGGGGGAGCGAGGGGCCCCCGTTCCCAGAGTGAGGGCAGGGCCCGGCTCCTGGGGGGAGGGCAGGGCCCCCTGTTCCCAGGGTGAGGGCAGGGCCCTGGCTCCCGGGGTGAGGGCGGAGCCCCAGCTCCCAGGGCGAGGGCCGCGCCCCAAGTGAGTGGACAAAGCCCCAAAGCCTAGTGTGGGGACAGGGGCCCAGCCCAGCAGGAGGTAGGCCCCAAGTCCCTGCATGAAGGGAGGAGTTTGCGACAATCCTTAACAAACAAGAACTAAGAACGACTGAGGCTCCAAGCAATCGTGTGCAAACAGCCAGGAAACGTTGTTTATGGTGTCAGAGCCAGTTAAATAAATAATATACAGAACATTGTAAAATACAACTTTTAAACTGCTAACAAACAGAGAAGCAGGAAATCATTCTAATGGGAGATCTTAACACCAAACGATATCTGACGTGAGAGCCTGCTCAGTCACCCTGCAATACTCCCCCCACCATGCCTCCAGGATTAAATCTTCCCGATCCGTCTGGTCCTGAATCATGTGGAGCAGACGTTCCTGGGTTTTAATAAGGAAACTCCCGCTCTGTTGGCTCAAGTAGGCAAAGATGGTGCAGTTGGGGCATCTTGGACAACGTCCCTTGGACTCTCTGAGATGGACATAAAAGAACCCAGTAGGGGGAGTTATCCCGGTGTCCTGGGTTGATGTTCAGCCCTCAGCTAACAACGATAAATTCGACAGCTTGCTCGTTTTCACACTGCTGCTTGCGGAAGCTTGCTGTACCTAAATGAACTGTCGCGTTTCCTAAAATATGACAGGAACCACACTTCGAACGTCCGTCGCAAAGTACTCTGGGATTTTGTGAAAGGTGCTATGTAAATGCACTCTCTTTAAATTGGCCTCAGGTAAGCAAACCCAAAACCTTCGTTCCCGAGCCACAGAGAAAGCAAAGGGGAACTATGGGCTCCCAAAGGCTTTTTGTACCATGACCGTGAAATTTGGCATTCTTGCAATTGTGACCCGATCAATACAGTGCAGGAGGGAGATGCTCCATGTCGCTTCCTCCATGGTGATATCTCAAGCCAATCAGAGTTGACTTGCAAACCAATCAGCACCCTTTACCCAACGCCCATCACTGTACCCCGATTCCAAACCCTGTGCCCCACCAAAACCAGGGATTTCAAGCCTGTGGCGGGAACCACCCTAGGGTGGCACAGTGGCTCAGTGGTTAGCACTGCTGCCTCACAGCACCAGAGACCCAGGTTTGATTTCACCCTTGGGTGTCTGTCTGTGTGGAGTTTGCACATTCTCCCCGTATCTGTGTGGGTTTCTTCCGGGTGCTCTGGTTTCCTCCCACAGTCCAAAGATGTGCAGGTTAGGGTGGATTGGCCATGCCAAATTGCCTGCAGTGTTCAGGGATGCGTGGGCTGAGTGGATTAGCCATGGGGAAATGCAGGGTTACAGGGATAGGCTAGGGGAGTGGGTCTGGGTGGGATAATCTTTGAGGGTGGATGCAGACCTGATGGGCCAAAAAACCTGCTCCCACACTGTAGGGATTCTAGAACCAGTCCCCAGAGCTCCAAAACCCCTATCTATGTCTGAACCTCATCTCCCTCCCACCAATCCCCAAAGGCTGTGCCCAGCTTAAATGACATGTCCAATCCCTAAAGTGCATGCTTGACCTGAAAGGGTGCAATGGCGACCCTTGAACCCTGTAATAGGGAGCGGTGATGGCCTCGTGGTAGTATCGCTGGACTGTTAATCCAGAGACCCAAATCTGGGGACCTGGGTTTGAATCCTAACATGGCAGATGGTGGAATTTGAATTCAATTAAAAAAATCTGGAATTAAGAGTCCAATGATGACCATGAATCCATTGTCAATGTTGGAAAGTCTTATCTGGTTCACTAATGTCCTTTAGGGAAAGAAACTGCTGGCCTACATGTGACTCCAGACCCACAACAATGTGGATGACTCTTAACTGCCCTCTGGGCAATTAGAGATGGGCAATAAATGCTTATTGCCCTAGTCAGCGATGCCCTCACCCTGTGAATGAATAAAGGAAAAGAGTGCCTGGGCAGCAAGATCCCAGACTGAACCCTGGTGTCAGCCCAATTGGTTCCTGGCCCCCAAGTGGTCCTAAGACAAGGTATAGGAGTAGGAGTAGGCCATTCAGCTCATCAAGTCCTGGGCCGATCTGACAATCTTCAAGCCCACTTTTCTGCCTTTTCTTCATAACCATCTGTCCATTTCAGATTAAAAACTTACCTCAGCCTTGAATATACTCAACGACCCAACCTCCACAGTAAAGAATTCCATAAATTCACTCCTCTCTGAGAGAAGAAATTCCTCCTCATTTCTGTCCTAACTGGTGGCCCCTTGCTCTGAGATGATGGCCCGATGGAAGAGAGCAAACTGAGCGCTCAACTGGATAGGACATGAGAATCAGACAGCGAGGCCTCTCATGGTTGACAAGCTTGGGATGGGGAGGCTGAGGTAGATCCCCCAGCATGCCATGGTCGTATTCAACAGTGGAAGAGCCAGTGAGGGGCCTTAAGCCAGCAGCCATACACTGCCAAACCCCACCCCCTACAACCAGTCCCTAGCTAGTGAGTTACCAGTAGACAATCACAGCCTAGGTACCTGAGGGTCATGGGTGTCTGAATTCCGTAAAACTGCTGCTTCCTGCACCCACTTCCTAACCCTAATCCTTTGAAATAGAGCTCACAATGGAGGTAGGCCCGAAGCCCTATATTGAAGGCCTCGCCTCTGGATGCCCAGATGTAGGGTCTTTACTGGTTGAAGGAGCTGGTAGGGAGGGGGGGAATAAGGCTAAGATTAAGGAAGATGGCGGAAGAGAAACGTAAATAGAATATTTGAAGACGTTTAAGTTGGCAATCCTGCCTCTGCCTTATTTTTACACTGTGGTAAATCAGATCGTACTTTTTAAGACAACCCAGTAGTTTATTGGTCACCATTTTTATTCCCAATCTATGTGTTGATGAAATCTCAATTCTGCTAGCTGCTCTGGTCCCTGTCCCCTCAGATTATTAGTTTAAGCTTCCGATCATTAGGCCAGGAATGTGACCCACCCCTCGCTTCTCTCCCCCCAGCCCATTCCCAGAATGCGTCTGCTCTTCCTTTTGCAGCCACTGCTGTCAATTTACCCAGATCTGACGGGACAGAGAAGTTCAAGGAAGGTCCCGGCCTAGGAGGCTTCTCACACCTGGGAAATGGCCTGGCCTTATAATGGGGACCTCCACTGGGACTTGGCTCAGCCTCAGTGATCATCCTGTGGACTTTCTCTCCACTATCCCAGGTGGGGAGTGTCAAGCCAGGCCCATGAGCAGAGAAAGGTCAAGACCGGAGGGACAAGACAAATAAAAGGGAAAGCCTAGGCCTCAGGTGGGCCTGTTGGGAGAGGGAGCGCAGGCGAGAGGTTGGCTTTCAGGCAGATGTATGAGGCAGCTAATGAATGTCCTTCCTATTCGGTGCTCAGGGGCACTTCCTCTCCACACACTGTTTGCCCCCTTCCTCATATTCTTGTTTGGAGATCCACATCTGCTGGAAAGTGCCCTGTGTAAAGAAAGCTCAGCATCAGAGTGCTTAGCAACAAGAACAGGCCAATATTCCCAACAAGCATATCCCTTACTGAAACCTTGACCTCACCTTCCACATAACCCTAAATCCCATGTCCCCATTCCCCCAAATCAAACCTCTCCCCACATTCTTCAATTCCTCTGTCTCCCCATAACTCTCAATCCCTCCATCCCCCCTATATCTCTCAATCCCTCTGACTCCCATATCCCTCAATCCCTCCATCTCCCCATGTCCCTCTATCTCACAACACTCTAACTTTGCATGGTGCTCAATGTCTGAATTTTAATATCGTCTCCATCACAGGAAATCTATAACACAAATTAGAGAAAGAATCAAGTCAAATGTAAATGCTGACAATTTAATACCCAGACATATTAATCAGTTACTGATTACTGTGTTTTACAACACTTAGTATCAGACCCTGTAGCTGGGGGTCAATGTTCACAAGCTACCCGGTAACAGACAGACTCACCAGGGAGGCAAGGATCGAGCCACCAATCCAGGGGCTGAATCGCCGCTCCACTGTGCTATTATTGGCTATCAGCTTCAGCCGCATACTCTGATGGGGACAGAGGAAATGATTAAATGGAGGGAAAAGAAATAATTATTAAATCTGGTCCCCATTCCCAACTTAACGTTCTCCATCTCCCATTCTCACACTCACACATTCATTCTCTCCATCTTCCATTCACACACTCACTCACTCCGTCTCCCATTCCCTCATTCACTGCTCCATCTCATACAAATTCATAGAAGCCCTACAGTGTAGAGAGAGGCCATTTAGTATATCAATTTTGCACCAAACCTCCAAAGAGCAACTTATCCAGATCCAGCCTACCACCCTATCCCTGTAACCCCTGATTTACGATGGCTAATTGACCAACCCTGCACATCCCTGGATACTATGGGACAATTCAGCACTGCCAATCCACTAATCTTGATTCCCATTTTCCCCGTTCTATTCTGCAATTTCCTCTCTTTTCTCCCATTCCCACTCACCCTCTCTATTCACCCATTCTCAGTCTCTTTCCATCCCCATTCTCACTCTCTTTTCTTCCATTTCCACTATCTTCCCCCTCCATTCCCCCATTCCTACTCTCACCCTCCCCCCGCATTCCCACTCTCTGATTTCTGATGAAGGGTCTAGGCCCGAAACGTCAGCCTCTCTGCTCCTCTGATGCTGCTTGGCCTGCTGTGTTCATCCAGCCCTGCATCTTGTTGTCAAGGAACAGCTGCAGGTTCCTTCTGAGGTGCAGCTTGAAGTTTACAGATTTGCCAAATTTCCTCCTGGGGTGTATTTACAAAAGTAGGGCTGAGAGGGGACTGTTTTGTCACAGCCAAGGGTTGAGGCCTGAAGAGCCCAGGAGCTCTTGCCAAGTAATATTCTGTGCGCTGTAAAGATGCAACAGACTGTTTATCAAACAGAGCATTGTCACATGGACGATGAGCAATGCCACGGGAGGGCTGCAAACAAAGGAGGCAAACTTCAGGGAAATGGGGCAGGATGCCCGTTCGACTCTTTATGTAAGAAGGATTTTTTTGTTTAGAAAAGAGCAGACAGTGAATCGCTACTGGCAGCATACATTGACTGTGGCTGCCGTTTTATGTCCAGCTGTAGTCACTGGACTTTTAAACTTGCCCTTCTGTGAGGACTGCTCAGTTTCTACTGCACCCCACTCCGTCTCCTGCCATCGGAAAAGGGAGAGAGTGAACCCACTGCCATTTGTGCGGTGATGGTGGAAATCCTTCAACAAAAATACATTAATCTCCCTAACACAGTACTTACAGGAGGTGTTTTCTGTGAGAGCTCCCGATTTAGCCGGTCTGTGAAGCCTTGAAGTAAGGTGTTGCCCCCGGTGACAATCACACTGCCATACAAGCCCTGCCAAGAGACAACAGCGAGAGGTTACTGAAGGAACCACCTCCACATTATTTCTCTGACCCCATTCTTCCTCTTGCGAGGTGCTAAATAGTTCACTGGTCATGGATGAAACGCATGCTCAGCTACTAAGGAACAGGAGGCCAGGGACTGCAGGAGCCCTGACTGGTTTCTTGCATTCTTCTGCGCGTGTGTGAGAGGTGCAAGAAGTTTGAAGGACTGCAATAAATCTTCTGTTTTCAAGGAAAAAGGGAAACGCCCCAACTTGCTAGCTGCAGGTCAGCTAAAACTATGAGAAACCATTGTCAAGGATGGAATTAATTCTCACTTGGACAAGCAGGCAGTAAAAGAAGGGACAGGTCACGCAGGTTGGGCCTCTACACATTAAGAGTTTAGGAGAATGAGATGATCATATTGAAGTGTGAGGGGCTTGACCGGGTGGATGTTTCCCCACATGGAGGAATCTAGAACTGGCAGGTACAGCTTCAGTATAAGGGGTCACCCATTTAAGGAGATGAAGAGGAGCATTTTATAAAGTCATACAGCATGGAAACAGTCCCTTCAGCCCAACATGTCCATGCCAACCAGGTTTCCCAAACTAATCTCATCCCATTTGTCTGCGTTTGGCCCATATCCCTCTAAACGTTTTCTATACATGAACTTGTCCAAATGTCTTCTAACTGTACCCACATCTACCTCTTCCTCTGGCAGTTTATTCCACACAAGCACCACCCTGTGTGTGAGTCAATACAGTGTGGAGATTGAGGAACACAGCAGGTCAGAGGAGCAGAAAAGTCGACATTTCGGGTTTACACCCAACTTCAGGAGTCCTCTGCTCCTCTGATGCTGCCTGACCTGCTGTGTTCCTTCAGCTGCACACAGTATTGACTCTGACTCCAGCAACTGCAGTTCTTGCTATCTCCCACCCTCTGTGTGAAATAGTTGCCTGTAGGTCCCTTTTAAATCTTTCCCCTCTCCCCATAAACCTATGCCCTCTAGTTTTGGACTCCCTTACCCCATGGAAAAGACCTTTGCTGTTCACCTTCTCTATGACCCTCATGATTTTATAAACTTCAATAAGGTCACCCCTCAACCTCCTACACTCCAGTAGAAAAACGTCTCAGCCTATTCAGCCTCTCCTTATAACTCAAACCCTCCAATCACAGTAACATCCTTGTAATTCTCTTCTGCACTCTCTCAATTTAATAATATCCTTCCTACAGCATCTTGTGAATTGTTGGAATTCTTTAAAGCTGTGGAAACTGGATCACTGGGTGAAGTAGATTCTGGACAGGGAGTTATGGAGAATAGGCAGGTCTTATAGAATGGCAGAGCAGGTTAGAAGGAGCGAATAGTCTACTCCCGCTCCTATTTCTGATGATTTTTTTTAAATGAGACCGGGATAACTTGGTACAAAGCTGGCGAAGGGGTGAACTGTTTGTCTGACCTAACAGTTATATTCATTGGGAATCTTGAGCCCTGGTTGCTTTGAATTTTTTTGAATGTTCATATCCATTGAAGAGTCTGTCTGTCTTCAGGAGAGTGCACAGCGGGGTCATATTGGATAACTGGCAAAGGTTATCTTCTTGGCTTGTGTTTTGGTTTGTGGGGGAGGGGGAATGTTGGCCCAGGAGACTGGGGAGATCTCTCCTGATGTAAAGAAGCAGGCAGTCCTGTTTCTTGGAATATACTTCAAGGCCTTTCTGCGTCCTGAGGCTGTGAGCTGGGGTTGGGATTGATGTCTCATCCCAGTATTGGTGCAGGACAATCCAATGCTCCCTCAGGACTGTCACTAGGGACGTCAGCCTGGCTGACATGCTGCGGTCTCGAGGTGGGTTCCTGGTTCTAGGTGGGTGTTTCCCAAGACCCCAGAGGTTTCAAAATTAAAGGGCAGGTGACGGCCTACTGGTATTATCACAGGACTGTTAACCCAGAGACACAGGTAATGTTCTGGGGACCTTGGTTGAATCCCAACATGGCAGATGATGAAATTTGAATTCAATTTAAAAAATATGGAATTAAGAGTCTAATGATAACCATAAATCTACTGTTGATTATTGGAAAAAAAAACCCATCTGGTTCACTAATGTCCTTTAGGGAAGGAAGCTGCCATCCTTACCTGGTCTGGCCTACATGTGACTCCATCCCCACAATATGGTTGACTCTTAACTGTACAATTAGGAATGGGCAGTAAATACTGTCTAGCTAGCCACACACTCATCCCATGAATTAATCTTTTAAAAAGGTACTGCTGCAAAGAGACAACAAGGTGCAGGGCTGGATGAACACAGCAGGCCAAGCAGCATCATAGGAGCAGAGAGGCTGACGTTTCGGGCCTCGACCCTTCATCAGAAAAGCTTTTCTGATGAAGGGTCT
>NC_063376.1:5793794-5810826 GCF_021869965.1 Rhincodon typus
AGACCCTTCATCAGAAAAGCTTTTCTGATGAAGGGTCGAGGCCCGAAACGTCAGCCTCTCTGCTCCTATGATGCTGCTTGGCCTGCTGTGTTCATCCAGCCCTGCACCTTGTTGTCTCGGATTCTCCAGCATCTGCAGTTCCTACTATCTCTGCTGCAAAGAGAGACATGTTGTCTGAGTTTTTCACCTCGTACGCATCAGGACACTGGCAAGAATGCCAAATTTCAAACACTCGCAACAATTTATACCACAGAAAAAATATCAACGGATGTGAGCATCTGAAATTTTGCATTCTTGCATTTGTTCTGATGAGTGCAAGCTTCAATAATATTTCTTTCTTTTCAGCAGTTGTGAAATTCTAAGTGTGTTGATCAAAACTATGAGAGACTTTGAAACACAATATGGGGAGGGATGTGTATTCTGAGGGGAACCACCAGTCACATGTCTGAGATCACACTGGGCAATCTTCTTCTCAGTGGCAAAACCCGAGGCAGCCGTCAACAACGGAACAACTCTGTGAGATGATTCAGAAAGATGCCCTGACAACGCACTCACCGGCCGAATATCGATGTCACACATCCCTATGCTGGTAGTGACGACGTGACTGACACCCAGCATCGTGTTCCCCGATAGTCCCTGGAAGAACACAAGCAGGCTGTCAAATTCCACAAGCAGGTACAGGCAACATGACATAAGGCGGCAAGGTGGCTTAGTGGTTAGCTCCTGCTGCCTTGCAGCGCCAGGGACCCGGGTTCAATTCCACCCTCAGGCAACTGTCTGGGTGGAGTTTGCACACTCTCCCTGTGCCTGCATGTGTTTCCTCCAGGTGCTCTGGTTTCCTCCCACAGTCCAAAGATGTGCAGGTTAGGTGGATTGGCCATTCTATAGTGTCCTGTGTTGAGTGGGCTAGTTGGATTAGCCATGGGAAATGCAGGGTTACATGGATGGAGTGGATCTGGGTGTGACGCCCTGCAGAGAGTCAGTGCAGACTTGATGAGCTGAATGGCCTCTATCTGCACTGTAGGGATTCGATGATAAGGGACAGGATGAGGATTGGATCCTAAAGGGACTCAATTGCAGAATAAGGGACTCACCCATTTAGGACTGAGGGGAGGAGGGGTTTACTCACTCAGAGGCTGGTGAATCTTAGCAGTTGTCTCATTCAGAGGCTCAGCCATTCAGTATGTTTGAGACAGAGATTGATAGATTTCTAGATATTGAAGATAAGAAAGGAAAGTGCAGGAAAATGGTGATGTACAAGATCTGCCATGATCTTGTTGAATGCTGGAGCAGGCTTGAGGGGCTGAATGGCTTCTTCCTGCTCCTAATCCCCGTGATCCTATGCTGCACTGGACCTTGTCAGGGATGCGGTTTTAATTTGATTTGATTTATTATTGTCACATGTACCTAGATAGAGTGAAAAGTTTTGTTTTGCATGCAGTACAGGCACATAATACCATACGAAGTGTATTAGGGCAATAGAACAGAGCGAGGAATACCATGTTACTGCTGCAGAGAAGATGCACAAAGAGCGAGGTCAACATTTAAATTTAAAATTTGAGAGGTCCATTCAGAAATCCAATAACAGTGGAGGTGAGGCTGTTCTTAAACCTGTTGATACGTGTGTTTAAGCTTTTGTACCTTCTGCATGACAGAAGAGTTTGGAAGAGATTATGACCGGAGTGGGAGGGGTCTTTGATGATGTTGGCTGCCTTCCCGAGGCAGTGGGAAGTGTAGATGGAGTCAATGGCTTGGAGGTTGGCTTGTGTGATGGACTGGACTGTGTTCACAACTTTCTGTAGTTTCTTCCGGTCCTGGGCAGAGCAGTGCTGTACTAGGCCGTGATGCATCCAGACAGAATGCTTTCTATGGTGCAGGAACAAGGATACAGCCATGGCATTCTGGTTGGCCTGCAGTCGGTGAAGCTTAAGAACAGAGAGGTCGCCAAGATGGTGGATAATAAATGGCAGGCCATTTCAGACTGAGAGGAGGAGAAACGTCTTCGCTCAGAGGGTGGTCAATCCAAGAAGGCTGTCATTCAGCATGTTTAAGCCAGGATTTGATTGGTTTCTACATGTTAGAGATATTGAGGGACATGGTCTTGGAGCAGGTCAAAGGCATCATGTTAGGAGATCAGCCATGATCTAGTTGAATGTTGAATTGGGACGTCATGTTGAGGTTGTACAGGAAGCTGGCGAGACCTCTTTTGGAGCACTGTGTACCGTTCTGGTCACACTGCTACAGGAAGGATATTACTAAATTGGAGAGGGTTCAGAAAAGATTTACCTGGATGTTGCCAAGAATGGAAGGTTTCAGTATAAAGACAGGCTGGGACTTTTTTCACTGGAGCCTAGGAAGTTGAGAGGTGACATTAAAGAGGTTTATAAAATTATGAGGGGCATGGATAAGGTTAATAGGTAGTCTTTTCTCTAGGGTGGAGGATTTCAAAACTAGGGGGAATATTTTTAAGGTGAGAGGAGAAAGAGTTATAAAGGACATGGGGGCAACTCTTTTTACACAGAGTAGTTCATGTGTGGAATGAACTGCCAGATGAAGGCATTTGAATAAGTACGTGAGTAGGAAATGTTTGGAGGGATGTGGGCCAAGCACAGGCAGGTGGGACTAGTTTAGTTTGGTATTGTGGTTGGCATGGACTGGTTGGACCGAAGGGTCTGTTTCCGTGCTATATGACTCTGGTGAAGACCTAACTACAATATCACAGTCAGTTTGGGTCACTGTGCTTTAGAAATGATGTGAGGTCCTCAAGAAGAGGTTAAAATCTCCATAAGAGATTTTAAAATATGATTCCAGATTTGAGGGATTTTAGCTACAAGGTTCATTTGGTGAAACTGGGATTATTCTTGGACCAAAGAGGGTTGAGGGGAGATTTGATCCAGGTGTATAAGATTGCAACAGGTTTACATAAAATAAATCATTAGCTTATAGTATTGATGTAACAGATTGCAGGAGATACAGAATTTATACAGCATGCGCAGCATGAAGTTGGTCTGTCATTCTCATGGAAATTCAGTACTCCTCTGTTTTGAATGTAATGAGGTCAGCCGGGTGGATCTCATAGAATCTGAGTTCCCTGATTAGGGCTGTTAGCCTGGTCCAGTCGGGGAGCCCTGGCTGATGAATATAAACAGGAATGTCAGACATTCTGTTCATTCTGAGAGCCAGCTCTAACGGAGCTCGATCAGTGTCAAGGACTCTCTGCGTGTAAATAAAGGGAGGCTTGGTGACAGGATACCGGTCTCTGTGGTGTTATTTCTGAATCGTTAACTGTCTTTTCCAAGTCTGGTGTCATGTGGCTTAGTACTAACGGGTGTAAGATTAAAAGCATCACCTTTGTGGCTCCTTATGACAATCGTTAAAACTCTGAGGTTGTTCATCCACACTTTTTAGAAAGCTAGACCTGTTTGATGGACACCCGATGGAGAAGCGCGGATGCCTTTTTTCCATAATGTGCAGACCACTACCTGGGAGTGGAATTGCTTGCTAGTTTTGACCAGGATGAATTTCTGGATGTCAGCTGTAGTGGAACAGCCTTTGGACATTTGCTATCTCTGTAGCTGAGCTAAGGTGGGGCCCCCGTTCAATACTGTCTGGTGAGGAAGAACTTGCAAAAGTGTTGCACCTTCATCCCACTTGAAACTATCACACAAAAATGCCTCAATTGTGCCTGTCTGACTCAATTATCATACCAATAAATCAGCAATGCAGGAGCTGGTGACTGCCAGTGAACAAGCAGCATCTTAAAATAATTAAAAAAGCAATTAATCTCTAACTGACCTTCAGTAGTGGTTAAGGGCAATTGGACTCTAGGTGACCTCAATATTAGATCTTCAACAGATTGAACCTGAGGCCTCCAATGGACAAGCCACGCAGAGACATACACTTTAATAGCAGAATACTACACAATTACATGGTATACTGCCTCTTAGTCCTCTTGAATCTTTAGAGCTGCCATAAGCAAAGCCAGGGAAAATCTACTTAAAGTAATCATCTGTAGCAATTGCTCAAACCCACTAACAGGTTGGGTTCACAGAAATCATGAAATCCTTACAATGTGGAAGCAGGCCATTCAGACCATCATGTCCACACCACCCCTCCAAACAGCATCCCATCCAGACTCACCCCAATACCCTATCCCTGTAACCCTGCATTTCCCATGGCTAATTCACCTAGCCTGCACACTATGGGCAATTTAGCATGGCCAATCCACCCTAACCTGCATACCTTTTGGACCGTGGAAGGAAACCAGAGCACCCAGAGGAAACCCATGCAGACACAGGGAGAATGTGCAAACTCCACACAGATAGTCGCCCAAGGCTGGAATCGAACCTGGGTCCCTGGCACTGTGAGGCAGCAGTGCTAACCACTGAGCCATGTGCTGCCCCAGGTTCTAGTGTTTCCATCCGTTCACAACAGGACTATGTGCACCGGGATACAAGCAATCTGATTCCCTGCACAAGTTTAACAGACTGGGAGATACCAAGCGCACACAGCCTTAACCCCACACTCATACCTTGACATTGGAGGGATCGAACAGGCCCTCAGGTATCCGTAGCCTCTCAGCTCCATAGTCGCAGTTGTAGCCATTGGGCATCTCATAATGGATGGTAGGCATTTGAGCAGCAACCCTTCAGTGAAGAAAAGACTAGATTTAGGAGGCAACATGATTGCAGAAGGCTGGCTGAGTCCTTGAGAAGTATCATCACACAGGGATAGAAACCATGACACATAATGGTAGGGTCCTAGGGAGTGTTGCTGTACAAAGAGACCTTGAGGATACAGGTTTATAGTTCCTTGAAACTGGAGTTGCAGGTAGACAGGGCGGTGAAGAAGGCGTTTGGTACGCTTGCCTTTATTGGTCAGTGCATTGAGTATAGGAGTTGGGATGTCATGTTGTGGTTCTACAGGAAATTGGTTGGAATAATGCATTCAATTCTGGTCTCCCTGCTGTAGGAAAGTCCTTGTGAAACTTTGAAAAGGTTCAGAAAAGATTTACAAGGAGGTTGCCGGGGCCGGAGGGTTTGAGCTATGGGGAGTGGCTGAATAGTCCGAGGCTATTTTCCCTGGAGCGCTGGAGGCTGAGGAGTGACCTGATAGAGGTTTATAAAATCATAAGGGGCATGGATAGGGTAGACAGCCAAGGTCTTTTTCCCAGGATAGGGGAGACTCATTGTGCGCTGTGACTCAATGGCCTAACACTTCCGCCTCCGAATCAACAGTTCAGGGGTTCGAGTCCCAATCCCGCTGATGGAAATCAACGATCATTCTGATACTTGTAATTTATATGTTCAACCTGATGCTACTATCTTGACAGGGAAAATGTAGAGGAAATTATTGTGGGTGGCATAGTGGTTAGCACTGCTGCCTCACAGCACCAGGGACCCAGGTTTGATTCCAGCCTCGGGCGACTGTCTGCGTGGAGTTTGCACGTTCTCCCCATGTCTGTGTGGGTTTCCTCCGGGTGCTCCGGTTTCCTCCCACAGTCCAAAGATGTGCAGGTTAGGTAGATCGGCCATGCTAAATTGCCTGTAGTGTTCAGGGAGGTGTAGATTAGGTGAGTTATAGGGGGATGGATCTGGGTGGGATGCTCTGAGGTTCGGTGTGGACTTGTTGGGCTGAAGGGCCTGTTTCCACACCGTAGGGATTCTATGATTCTAAAACTAGAGGGCATCGGTTTAAGGTGAGAGGGGAAGAGTTTAAAAGGGACCTAAAGGGCAACTTTTTCACGCAGAGGGTGGTGCGTGTGTGGAATATTCTGCCAGAGGAAGTGGTGGAGCCTGGTATAATGACAACATTTAAAAGGCATCGGGATGAGTATATGAGTAGGAAGGGTTTAGAGGGATATGGGCCAAATGCTGGCAAATGGGACTAGATTAATTTAGGATATCTGGTCAGCATGGATTTGTTGGAACGAAGAGTCTGTTTCCATGCTGTATAAATCTGCAATCAAGGCCCATCTCCTAGGCCTGTCTCATACACCCGCCCATGCTACTTGGCCTTTTTCCTAGGTCTGATGCTAGGCCAGCCAGACTCGCATTTTGTTTTTCAGGCGTGTCTCCCAACCCAGGCTCATCTTGACGTACTGTTTCCTAGGCCTGACTCCCAATCCATCTCCTGGGTAAAACCTGTTTCCCAGGTCTCCAGCCCATCTCCATTTCCTAGGCTTGACTCCAAAGCGCATCTGCAGGACCTGCCTCGAAGACCTGAGTCCTAGGCCTGTCTCCAACCTGTCTTTACCTCATCTCCTAAGGCTGTATCATGCACCATTGTCAGACTACTCCCCCAGATTCCCAACTCTTAAATGATCTCCTCATATGAAAGCAGTACCTTGGTTAAAGCACAAAGCTAAATCAATTCCAATCATTACTAAATTAACAAACTCAAGGTACACTTGCTTGACTCATTTCACTCAGGCCTGTCCTCCAGGCCCATTTTGTAGATATCTTTCCCATATCCGTTTCTTATTGTACACACACCTAGTCCTATCAAGCCTAGTCCAAATCTGTCTCCTTAGCCCATTCTCCCACTCTGCTTCCTAGGCCTATCCCATATCTATCTGCTTCCCATGACTATCTTCCAGTCCCACTTCTATATGGCTCTGTTCCTCAGGACTGCCCTATCTCCCAGGAATGCCCCTTCCCTAAGTATTGCCCCTCCTTCAGCTTATCTCCACCCATCTGAAGCATCAACAGAGTTTAGTTCGACATACTTGCCCAAGATGCTTACACTGATCTCTTCGACAAGAGTCAATCAGACTGGAAAAATGAATTATAGAATATAGAACTGTACAGCACAGGAATGGGCCCTTCAGCCCATGATGTTGTGCCAAACCTGATGTCAAATTAACTTAATTCCTTTTGCCTGCCCTTGATCCATATCCCTCCATTCCTTGCATATTCATCTGCTTATCTAAAAGTCTCTTAAATGCCCCTATTGTATGATAGAAACACCTCTACTGATGATAGAATTATGGTCTTCTTCACAATACAAATAACAGGAGGCCAATCAGCCCCTCAATCTACTTCTGCCATTCAATTTTTAAAAGAAATATTCTTTTACGGGTTATAGGTGTCACTGGGGTTGGTGACAACATCTGTGGCCCATCCCTAATTGCCCCGTTGAGAAGGTGGTGGTGAGCTGCCACCTTGAACCGTTTCAGTCTGTGTTACATACGGACACCCACACAGTGCCATTAGGGAGGGAATTACAGGATTTTGACCCAACGACATGGAAGAAACATCGGTATATTTCTGACTCCACGTGCTGTGCGGCTTGGAATTTGTAGCTGGTAATGTTCCCTGGATTTGATTCCTTCTAGATGGTAGCAGTCGTGGGTTTGGAAGGTGCTGTTGGAGAAGCATCTTGTCAATCAATAAGATCTGAAAAAACAGGAACAGGAGTTTGCCATTTAGCCCATCGAGCCTGCTTTACTGTTCAAAGTGACATGGTAAACCCTGTTGCCAATCAGTGGTGGTAGTGGAGGGAGTCAATGCTGAAGGTGGTGGATGGGGTGCCAATCGGGTGGGACTGTCTCCTCCTGGGTGTAAAGCTTCTCGCAGGTTGTTGTTGTAGCAGGACTAGCACCTTATTCCCAACTATGCACCCAAACTGTGTCACCCTGCCTAACAAAAGGGTGGTACTCACTGTTCGTCATATGGTGAGTCAGAAACTTGCAGAACGGAAGCTTGGAAATCCTGGATTACTTCCTGTCCATCCAAAAGAAAAAAGATGATTGTTAAGCATCTCACTCTGTAGCCAAATCAGAAATTTCTCCTCTCTAGCTAAAAGCAGGCAAATTCCTGGTGGGAAATTCCATCATGATATCGTACCCCCTTCAGTTCAGCCTTGACACAGGTGTCTCCCTGCAATGGAAACCCTCTGTCTCACAATGCACAGAAGACAATGGGGAAGAGACAGCATGAAGGAAGTTTCTGCAGTCGGAGCCATCCCCTCTTCCTCTGTGCTACAGTAGGAAGCAATGAAGGCAGGGCTAACCCAGCATGCAATTCAGCCGCGATAGCCATCTTTATTTAACCCTGATGGGCTTCCTCTCCATCGTCTCCAGATAAGTGCTCAGTACGACTCCAAAACAGGACGTAGGTCTCAAGGAGCCCTCCACAACCCCCGCACCCCACATTTCCACCTCCCAGCATCTCTCCTTTGGGTGGGATTCAAGGCCAGATTGAGTGCCAGTGCACTACTCAACCAGGAATGGTCTGGAGCATCCGCGAATCAAAGATCGACACTGAAGAAGGACACTATAGCAGGCTAAGCCCCGGCAGAAAAATCAAGAGATTTTTCTGGCAGAAAGAGATTTTCAAACTTTTACAATTTGTTACTTCTGAAAATACTCATGGACAATGAGGGGCCATTTCATGTGAATCATCCAATTGGATAAACTGAAACTGTTTGTGTTTTTCAATTGGTCGAAAGGAGGTGGGGTGCAGTGAAAATGAATGTTTCAGGCAGCCTTTGGCATGACACGAGAGGCGGGGCTGTTAGGAGCAGGAAGGTCTTGTGAATAAAACCTCCAAAGTTAGATGCCTGACACGATGCCCTACAAACCCCGAGCCCTGCCAAGGCGCTGGTCTGACCTACATTGCACATGTAGTTATGCCAGGATTTGGTGACGTGGGAGATCTTCTCCTTTCTCTTCCAATTCGGCGAGGCACCTTCACGAACAGGCTCCTGCACCAGTTATAAGATGAAACAGAATCAGCCACCATCCCAACATCCGCTGATAGAATCCCTACAGTGTGGAAGCAGGCCATTCGGCCCATTGAGTCCACACTGACCCTCCAAAGAGCATCCCACCTAGATCCAACCCCCCTAATCCTATCCCTGTAACCTTGCATTTCCCATGGCTAACCCACCTGGCCTGCACATCCCTGGACACTTGGGGACAATTTATCATGGCCAACCCACCTAGCCTGCGCATCCCAAGATACTATGGGTAAATTACCATGGCCAATCCATCTGACCTACACGTCTTTGGCCTGTGGGAGGAAACCGGAGCATCCGGAGGAAACCCACGCAGACACAGGGAGAATGTGCAACTCCACACAGACAGTTGTCTGAGGGTGGAATCAAACCCGGGTCCCTGGCGTTGCAAGGCAGCAGTGCTAACCACTGAGTGACCATGACACCCCAACCTCCAATCCTGTGGAATTCTCTGCCATTGAAAGCGATTGAGACCAAAATATTGAATGGTTTGAAGAAGGAGTTAGATATTGTTCTTGAGGCTAAAAGGATCAAAGGGGTATGTGGAGAAACTGGGGAATAAGGTACTGAGTTGAATGATCATATTGAATGGTGGAGCAGGCTTGAAGGGCTGAATGGCCTATTCATGCTCCAACTTTCCATGTTTCTGTGTAACCCTTTACCTCAGGTCACCATTTCTTCAGCCTTATTTTAGGGTATAATCAACCATTATTATGACAATAGCCATATTACTGAGGTAGAGATTCTGTGACACCTTCAATCCGCACCGGAGCAACTGGGGGAAATTTAAGTCAAATTAAATATCCCTCCAAACCTTTCCTATTCATGATCTTATCCAAGCATTTTTTGAATGTTGAAACTGCACCCGCATCCACCACTTCCTCTGGCAGTTCATTTCACACATGACTCACTCTCGGTGTAAAAAATTTGCTGCTCATGTCTCTTTAAAATCTTTTTCCTCTCACCTTAAAAATATGCCCCCGTATCTTGAAATCTAGGAAAAAGACACCTTCCATTCACCTTATCTATGCCCTTCATGCTTTTATAAACCTCTATAACATCACCCCCTAACGTCCTACGCTCCAATGAAAAAAGTCCCAGCCTATCCAACCTCTCCTTATAACTGAAATCCTCCAATCCTGGCAACATCCTGATAAATCTCTTCTGAACCCTCTCCAGCTTACTAATATCCTTCCTATAACAGGGCGACTGGAGTTGCACACAGTACCTCAGAAGGGGCCTCACCAACATCCTGCACAACCTCAACGTAAGTCCCAACTCCTATACTCAATGGTCCGAGCAATGAAGACAAGTGTGCTAAGTGCCTTTTAACCACCCTGTCTGCATGTGATGCAAACTTCAAAGAATTATGTACCTGAATCCCTACAACACTAGCTGAGAATGGCTGAGAAAACCACTCAGTTCAAAGGACTGCTGGCCTTGTCAGCAATATATGTAGGGATGTAAACAAAAAAGAATTCCCAAGATCTTAAGTAAAACTAGAATTGCCTACAGTCCAGTTTGTAACTCAACAGGAGCAGGCCATTCATCCCCTCCAATGTGTCCTGACATTCATTGAGTTTATAGGTGATCTGTGCCTCAACCCATTGCCCCACAATTGCTCCATACCAGTCAATACTATAACAATGTATAACTTTAAACTGAATTTTTGTTTTCTTTTTATGTGTTAAAAAGTGAGATGTGTGGTTTAGTCTCATTTTTGAGTGTTCTTACGGACTTGTACTGAAATGTCTGGAGGTCTGTTTTGTGTCCATGCATTTCATTGAGGTAGGCCCTTGAGGTGAACAGTTCAGTGTAGTAGTTCAGTATTGCTTCCAGAATCAGAGGTCCAATGACAGGGAGAAAGAGAAAAATCTAAAAAAAAAATCACTCAGTGTGGTGTATGCCAGAGAGTGAAACATTTACTGCACACTAAGTTCAGGGAACTTAAGTAATTGTTCTGAATGAAGATAATAGTTTAGTTCGCAGTTTGTTTTAGTCATACTGGGAATAAACATTAGATAAAGGGAAAAATCACCTTGTGACTGCAGAAATTGATTGAAAGGAAACTGGTTACAGCTGTACCAGCATGAGTCTGAGCAGGGAGCCTTTGTGTGAAAATAGCGATATCACTTCACTGATGTTTCAGCGTTTGTGAGGATACTGATGGGGCAAAAGGAATGAATCGTTCGATATAGTTAATATATAGTGTAATATAGTTTGTGTGTTTTTTCTTACTTAATAAATATTTTTACTCTCTGTGTCAAAACTATACTGACAGTCTCTTGTGGATGTGTTCAGCTACTGATTTCCACACTTACATAAAACAAAGTTAGCATTTAAAAGATTTCGCTCTGGGATCTGACTTGTTCAGTGTTAACATCAGCTAGGATCATTAACAATGCCCTTACCAATGAATATCTATCCAACTCAGACTTGAATGATCTAAGTAATACAACCTCCACTCCTGAGTAACACCAGCTTTTTGGAAAACACTCTAGATTTCCATTGCATGTTACATGGATAACTCATCCTCCTGCGTATCTACTATTAATGATCTAACCCCCCACTACTGAAAATCTCAACTCAATCCCCGTCTGTAACGCATTCCGGGCATCTGTTATTCTATATATAAACCTCCTGAACCCCTCAATTCCATTCCAGTCTGTAACTCATGCCTGGGTATCTGTTATTCTATACATAACCCCCCCCCGCCCAAATCCCTTGATTAGATCACTGTTGGTAACTCACTCCAGGCCAATGATTATTCTCTAGTCCGGCTGTTGGCGCTCCCGTGCGTTGCGTACCTTCGAGGCGATTGTGTAAGGCGGAGTGATTTCCATGTTCATTTCCTGAAACAGCTCCCGGCACTGCATCGAGATGAAATCCCCAGCCAGGGGTGACTTGACAATGCCTGGAGGAAACAAAGATGTGAGACCTAATCGGCAGCGGGGGTAGATGACTCAGTGAGTCGGAACTGAGGGGTGGGAAAGAGGTCGAACAATCTGTCTGGGTTCCCAGTGCTGATCAGCAGCCCACAGCCCCTTGCTGAATGAAGCCAATTTACCAGTAATGGCAGCCACAATTCCCACAATCCCCTGTGCTCCTAGAATCCACCATGCAAGGATTTGATGTACAAGTTCCTCTTCAGCCCATCCCGTGAACTGGAATGTAAAGAAATGCACACCTGACGGTCATTGCCAGAAGAAATGGACAAAAATTGGTCACCTTTTCTCCTCACAGCAGATCAACCAACTTTATGCAGCACTAGTCTGACCCCAGTGGCAGGATTGTGCCACACTTTTGAAAGGTTGTGAAGACTTTGGAGAAGTTGCAGAGGAGATTGATAAAACTAGTACCAGGGAGGGAAGGGAATAAAATTATGTAGAGGTCGGAGAAGCTGGGCCTTCCTTCCTTCCAGCACATCAAGTTATGAGGAGATTTGATAGAGCTGAGCAAACTGACAAAAGAACCATGAGATCGGAGAATAGTTCCAGGACAGAAGGAGGTGGTTAGGTCCACTGTGCAAGGGCAGCTCACCTACTGCCACTCCCCTGGCTTCTCTCCAAAGACCCGCATGTTCTTTCTCTCCGGATAATAATCCAGTACTCTCTCTGCCTCCACCCCACTCTCAGGCAGTGCATTCCAGATTGTGACCACTCTGTGTGGCATTGTTCCAGGCTCTTAACAACCCTCTCGCAAGCCGCTCTGTTCGAGATCGACTGTTTGATGCAACTGAACTTCCTCATCACTGCAACCATTCTCATGAATCTTTTCTGCACCTTCTCTATCTTTCTTAAACGTGCACCCAGGTACTGTACTCTGCCTGAGGTCAAACTAGTGTTTTCTGAAAGTTCATCATCAGTCTCATTTTTGTGTGTATATTTATAAAGCCTTGGATTCCTTATGGCTTAGTAAATGCTTTTGACCCATCACCTTCAATTATTTATAACAGGGATGAAACCCAGGTCCCTCTGCTGTTTCACCCCCTTTAGAAGCACACCTTTCAGTTTATATTGCCTCTTCCGGTTCTTCTACCAAGGAAGAAGATGCTGCCCATGTTATGGAGAAAGAGGCAGTAATTCAGGCACTTGAAGGTATTGGATGGGCTGTCTGTACTTAAAGTTGATAAGACTCCACTGGATGAAATTAATAATTCTGTGATTATGAATCACTTTGTCCTTCCCTGCATTAAACTCTGCTGCCGACTTACAATTGCCTTCAAACTGAGCCAAGGCAGTTAACAGTCATTCATGTCGCTGTGTGTCTGGAGTCAGGGGTAGGACTGGGTAGAGGTAGCAGATTTCCCTCCTTAACGGGCATTGAATATGTCTGCACAACTACTGATGGTAGTTTCATGGTCGCAATAAGAACATAAGAACCAGGAGCAGGAGTTGGCCATCTGGCCCCTCGAGACCATAACTGATTTTCCGTTGACTCACCTCCACTTACCCACCCACTCTCCCTAACCCTTAATTCCTTTACTGTTCAAAAATCTATCTATCTCTGCCTTAAAATCATTCAACGAGGTAGCCTCAACAGCTTCACTGAGCAGGAATTCCACAGATTCACAACCTTTTGGGTGAAAAAATTCCTCCTCAGCTCAGTCCTAAATCTGCTCCCCCTTATTTTGAGGCTGTGCCCCCTAGTTCTAGTTTCATCTGCCAGTGGAAACACGTCCCTGCTTCTATCTTATCTGTTCCCATCATAATTTTATATGTTTCTATAAGATCCCCATTCATTCTTCTAAATTCCAAGTCCCACTCTACTCAATCTCTCCTCATAAGCCAACCCTCTCAACTCCGGAATCAACCTGGCACCCTCTCCAGTGCCAGTATATCCTTTCTCAAGTAAGGAGACCAAAACTGTATGCAGTACTCCAGGTATGGCCTCACCAGCTCCCTGTAGAGATGCAGCATAACCTCCCTGTTTTTAAACTCCATCCCTCTAGCAATGAAGGACAATATTCCATTTGCCTTCTTCATTACTTGCTGCATCTGCAAACCAATTTTATGTGATTCATGCACAAGGACCCCAGGTCCCTCCGAGACTAGCTTTCGATTTTAGATTTAGCAATTGAATTTAAATTTTACTGTCTGCCTTGGTGGGATTTGAACTCGTGTCCTCAAACCATTAATTTGCACCTCTAGACTAGTAGTCCAGTGACATTACCACAGTGACACCATTCCACTGACCTGTCTCCTAAAGTCTCTCATTACCGTCCTCACAGTTCAGAATACCTCCTCGTTTTGTGTCGTCTGTAAATTGTGAAATTGTATCTTCATACATTCAAGTCTAGGTCGTCAATATAGGCTATGAAAATCTCAAGGTGAAATTTGGAAATGATTTATTTACATGGCAAGATGTTAGGATTTAGAAATGCCTGATAACATGGTGCCAACAGGTTCAACAGTGACTTGCAACACAGAATTGGACAAATACTAGAATGAAGAAATAAATTGAAGGCGAAAAATAAACTCGAAGAACTGCAGATGTTGGAAATCAGAAACCAAAACAGAAATAGCTGGAAAAACTCAACAGATCTGGCAGCATCTTTGGACTGAAAGCAGAGTTGGCATTTTGGGTCCAGTAACAGTTCTTCAGAATAAATTGCAGGGATATGTGGAAAGGGTGGAGGGGGGAGCAGGGCTAACTGGATTCCTCTTCGAAGGAGCTATTGTATACTCGATGAGCTGAATGGCCTCCTTCAGTACTGAACTATTCTGTGCTTTTATGATTGCAGGATACTCCAGGGAAATAGGTGAGAGTTGGCATTTGGAGAGGCGCTACAGAGGGGCTGGTGGATGGGGGAAGCGGGGGGGGGGGTAGTTGGTGAAGAAAGTGTGTGTTAATATAGCAGGTAGCCAAACAAATGATTTGGGTTGATTGATAAATTAATTGACTGGATAGATAAAACAGGGAAACAATGGTCCTGTGTACAGTGAGACTCTCCCTACTTTTGGGTCAGAAGGCCCAGACAGTCATGGAATGTGTTAGAATATGTGTCAGTGCTTAATACGCTTAATGGTACGGTCCTGGGAAGATTCGCCAAACAAAGAGATCTTGGAGTGCAGGTTCATTGTTCCTTGAAGGTGGAGTCACAGGTAGACAGGATGGTGAAGGCGGCGTATGGTACACTTGCCTTTATTGGTCCAGGAGTTGGCACTGGGAACCTAGACAGATTATTCGCCCTCTTTCCCACCCCTCAGTTCCGACTCACTGAGTCATCTACCCCCGCTGCCGATTAGGTCTCACGTATTGAGTAACCGAGTTGGGATGTCATGTTGCGGCTCTACAGGACATTGCTAAGGCCACTTTTGGGATACTGCATTCAATTCTGGTCTCCTTGCTATAGGAAAGATGTTGTGAAAGTTGAAAGGGTGCAGAAAAGATTTACAAGGATGTTGCCAGGGTTGGAAGGTTTGAGCTACAGGGAAAGGCTGAATAGGCTGGGGCTATTTTCCCTGGAGGGTTGGTGATTGAGGGGTGACCTTATAGATGTTTATAAAATCATGAGGCATGGATAAGTGAATAGCCAAGGCCTTTATCCCAGGGTAGGGGAGTCCAAAACTAGAGGGTATAGGTTTAAGGTGAGAGGGGAAAGATTTAAAGGGACCTAATTTCTGTTTTTCACACAGAGGGTGGTGCATGTATAGAATGAGCTTCCAGAGGAAGTGGTGGAGGCTGGTACAATTACAACATTTAAAAGGCATCTGGATGGGTACATGAATAGGAAGCGTTTAGAGGGATATGGGCCAAATGCTGGCAAATGGGACCAAATTAATTTAGGATATCTGGTTGGGATGGATGAGTTGGAGCGATGAGTCTGTTTCCGTGCTGTACAACTCTATAACATATCCAAACAGGTTGACTAAAAAAAGAAACAAAAACTGAAAGAACTGTGGATGCTCTAAATCAGGAACAAAAACAGAAGTTGCTGGAAAAGCTCAGCAGGTCTGGCAAAATCTGTGAAGTAAAAAAACAGAGCTAACGTTTCGGGTCTATGGAAGGAGTTCTAAGACTGAGTAGTTAACAAACTCTCTCTACATTGGAAAAAAAAGACTGGATTACTGACTAGCTTGGATCTGAATGGACACCGCTCATGGAACCTGTACCCAAGCCAGAGGGGGCACCCATAGGTGAGGCGCAGCTAGGAGGCGAGAAACACAGAAAGGGGGGACGATTACTGAGTAGAACCCGTCCACATTGAGAACAGAAAGGCTCCTACCTTGCTGCAGGACGTAGCCGTCGTGCACAGGAATGGCGGTGGTGTGGGTCGCGCCACTGTCGAGAACGAGGCCTGTGGACCGCCCGTTGGCGAAGCTGTCGCGGTGGGAGAGGGGACAGTTAAGGAGAGATTGCGGAATGCACACCAAAACGGTGAGGCCAGTTGTAGGTGCGCAATGGAGAAAGACACTTGCGTTTACGATTCATCCCGAAGCATTCCACACGTGGGATGTTCAAACCATCCCTCCACAGTCTGAGGTGGATGTTAGAAAACCCCGTGGCCACAAATTCTCCACCCAGTGTCCTTCGGCCAGTATTTATCCCTCAAAGATCACCAGTGAAAACAGGTTATGCTTTTATGGCGTGTGCTGTTTGGTGGGATCTTGCTGTGCGTGTCTTAGCTATTCCCTATGTTACTACAATGGGCACGCACTTCAGTGCCGACTAGGCAACTTTCAAATGCTTCAAGGGAATTAAAGAAGACTTGCATTTCTGTAGCACCTTTTACAGCTTCCCAAAGTGAGATAGTTAAGTGTGGTATCTGATGTAAAGCAGGAAAGGCAATAGCCAACCTGCACTATGACACAAACAGCATCAGGTCAATCCATTTTAATGATGTTAGTTGAAGAATAAACTGGGAGATTTCCCCTACTCTGCTTCCAGTAGTGGCCCAGGATCTGAAGTCTACCTGAGAAAACAGTCAGGGCATCAGTTTAATATCTCTGCAAAAGACATCATCTTCAACTGTATTAGTACCTGCCTATTTGCTGGTCTCGGAGACATTGATAGGTGCCTCATGTCTCATTAATCTTTGAAGTAAGAATGAGCCCTTTACAGGAATAAACATCTGCGATTAAGACTAAAATGTGGAAAATTCTACTTGAGCATGGGTCCCGAGGGATCAGAAAAAGGTCAGTTTTTCTTTGCCTGTTGGGGAACACGGGAACATATCACTCAGTCCAGCTCATGCTGTGGTCAGCAGCACACAGGATCATGTTCCAGACGGGGATACGCGGTTAGGATCGTGTTCCAGACCGGGGAGCACTGTCAGGATCGTGTTCCAGAC
>NC_063376.1:5810836-5822175 GCF_021869965.1 Rhincodon typus
GGATCGTGTTCCAGACCGGGGAGCACTGTCAGGATCGTGTTCCAGACTGGGGAGCACTGTCAGGATCGTGTTCCAGACCCGGGATGCACGGTCAGGATCGTGTTCCAGACCAGGATGCACGGTCAGGATCGTGTTCCAGACCAGGATGCACGGTCAAGATCACGTTCCAGACCGGGGAGCACTGTCAGGATCGCGTTCCAGACCGGGATGCATGGTCAGGATCATGTTCCAGACCGGGATGCACAAGTCAGGATCACGTTTCAGACTGGGATGCACAAGTCAGGATCACGTTTCAGACTGGGATGCACAGTCAGGATCACATTCCAGACAGGATCTCACAATGGCTAGGCTCCCAGAAGCAAGCCTATGGGGCTTTGCTGTAAACAGGGGCAGTACCCTAGCTTCAGGCTGTCTGAAGGATACGCAGTAAGCACAGCGGTCTTGCAGAGGAAGAAGGCAGGGATGTTGTAGTGCTCAAACATCAGCTCGGTCAACTTCTCACGCTTGGCCCTGGTATTCCACTGAAATAGACAACAGCCCCTTGAGATCCCAGCAAAAAAAAACTTACATTTACATTGCAACCTCAATATAACAAAACAGCCCCACGGTAATTCATAGGAATATTATCAGTCAAAATCTGACCCACAAAATGCAGAGTGGCATGATGATAATGTCACTGGGCTAGTAATCCAGAGGGTTAGTCTAATGCTTTAGAAACATGGGTTCAAATCCCACCGTGTCATCTTGAATTTTAAATTAATAAATCTGGAATATAAAGCTACTCATACTGATGGTGACCATGACATACATCATCAACTATCATAAAAAGCTCATTAATGCTCTTCAAGGAGGGAAATCTGGTGACCTTCCCCAGTCTGGCCTACATGTGACTCCAGACAACAGTGATGCACTCTGCAGTAGCACAGCACACCGCTGAGTTTACGGGTGTGAGTAAGAAACGCTGTCTTCACCAACATCGCCATGTTTAAGAAAGCACGCACTAGCCTTGAAGATATTTCATAAGAGATGAGGGGAAACATCCTCTTACCCTGTCCAGCCCCTTAAGAATCCAATCTATTTCAAAGCAATCACCTTTATCCTTCCACATTCCAGTTTGCAGAGACCCAGCCTTGGCTCACAGGACAGTAAGACCGAGCTAAGATACAGGTCAGTCACATATTTAAAATCATGAGGGGTGTAAATAAGGTGAATGGGAGATGTCTTTTCCCTAGGGTGGGGGATTTCAAAATTGGAAGGCATATTTTTAGGGTGAGAGGAGAAAGATTTAAAAAGGACATGAGGAGCAATTTTATTTTACACAAGAGCAGTTTGTGTGGGGAATGAACTTCTAGAGGAAGTGGTGGATGTGGGTGCAGTTACAATGTTTAAAAGACATTTGAATAAGTACATGAATAAGAAATGTTTGGAGGGATAAGGGCCAAGCGCAGGCAGGGAATAATTTGGTTTGGGATTACTGAAACCAAAAAATGCTGGAGGTCACAGCTGGTCAGGCAGCATCCATGGAGAGAGAGAAAGCTAACGTTGAGTCTGTATGACTCTTCAGCAGAGCTGGAAGTTTGTGATTATGGTCGGCATGGACTAGTTGGACCAAAGGGTCTGTTTCTGTGCTGTATGACTCTATGACGCTATTCATTCAGCTGATTCCTGGGATGAAGGGTTTGCCTTATCGACAGTGGGTAAACAGGTTTGGCTTTTAGTAATTAGAGTTTAGAAGAATTACAGGGATCTTATTGAAACATCTAAGATTCTGATGGAGCTTGACAGGGAAATATTGAGGAGATGTTTCCACTCATGGGAGAATCTCAAACTGTGGGATATAGTTACAGAATAGGGAGGGAGACAACATGTGGGAAATTATAGACCAGTTAGTTTACCATCTGTTGTTGGCACAGTATTAGAATCAATTATCAAAGAAGCAATATCAGGATATTTGGAAAGTCAAAATGCTATCCATCAGAGTCAGCATGATTTATGAAGGGCAAATAATGTTTGACTAATTTGCTACAGTTCTTCGAAGATGTAACTAGCAAAGTGGATAATGGGGATCCTGTAGATGTGATATATCTCGACTCCCAGAAGGCATTTGATAAGGTGCCACACGAAAGGTTAATTCACAAGGTTGGATCATATGGGATTAGGGGCAATTTATTATCTTGGACAGGTGACTGGCTGATGGACAGAAGACAGAGAGTCAGGATAAATGTTTTTTTTTCTGGAAGGTAGTAATTAATGGAGTGCCATAGGGTTTGGTCCTTGGACCCCAGCTATTTACAAGCTACATTAACGATTTAGATACAGGGATAGCCAAATTTGTGGATGACACAAAAATAGGCAGGATGGTAATTTGCAATGAGTAAATAAGAACCTTACAAATGGATATAGGTAGGTTAGGAAAGTGGGCCAAAATGTGGCAGATGGAGTTTAACGTGATTAAATGTGAGGTCATGAATTCTGGTTGGAAAAATGGGAAGGCGACCTACTATCTAAATGGGGAGAGATTTCAGGCTACTCCTGTGCAGAGGGATCTGGGTGTCCTCGTTCATGAGTCATAGAAAACTAGCATGCAGATATAGCAGATAATAAAGAAAGCGAATGGAATGTTGGCTTTTATAGCTAAAGGAATACAATATAAAGGCAAGGAAGTATTTT
This sequence comes from Rhincodon typus, assembly GCF_021869965.1. Lineage (NCBI taxonomy): Eukaryota > Metazoa > Chordata > Chondrichthyes > Orectolobiformes > Rhincodontidae > Rhincodon > Rhincodon typus. The sequence continues at coordinate 5,813,507 of NC_063376.1, forward strand.
TGCAACTATACAAGGCATTGTGCACAGTTTTGGTCCCCTTATTTGACAAAAGATATAGTGGCATTGGAGGCAGTTCAGAGGAGGTTCACTAGATTGATTCCAGAGATGAGGGGTTTGTCGTATGAAGAGATGAACAGCTTAGGCCTATACTGTCTGGAATTTAGAAGAAAGAGGGGAGCTCAAATTGAGATATTCAATATGATAAAAGGTATAGTTAAGTAGACATGGAGCGGATGCTCCCTCTTGTGGGGCATTCTAGGATGAGGAGTCATAGTCATAGTCTCAGAATAAGGGGTAACAAATTTAAAACAGGGTTGAGGAGAAAGTACTTCTCCCAAAGGGTTGTGAATCTGTGGAATTCACTACCCCAAAGTGCGGTGGATGATGGGACAATGAGTAAATTTAAGGAGGAGTTAGATTTTTAATTGGTAATGGGTTGAAGGGTTATAGGGAGAAGGCAGGAAAATGAGGGTGAGGAGCATATCAGCCAAGATCGAACAGCAGAGCAGACTTCGATGGGCTGAATGGCCTAATTCTGCCCCTATATCTTATGAACTTAAGAATAAGGGGGGGCACTCATTTAAAACCGAGATGCGAAGGAATTTCTTCTGTCAGAGGGCAGTGAATGTCTGGAATTCTCGATCGGAGAGAATTGTAGAGGTTAGGTTGATGGAAGTATTTAAAGAGGAGATGGATACATTGATGAAATATCAGGGAGTTGAGAGCTTTGGGCAGATGGCACGAAAGAGAAGTTGAGGCCTAAAACAGAGCAGCCGTGGGAGGATAGGCTTGACGGGCTGAATGGCCTATTCCTGCTTCTATTTCTTAAGGAATAAAGGATTAAGAGCTTAGTCAAAGAGAAAGGCTTCAAGGACCACCTTAAAGGAGGGAGGTGGAGAGGGTTGGGGAGGAAATTCCAGAGTTTAGGAGCCAGGCAACTGAAGGCACAGTCTCCATTCATGGAGTGATTATCATCATAGAATCCTTTACAATGTGGAAGCAGGCCATTCGGCCCATTGAATTCACACCGAACTCTCTGAAGAGCATTCCGCCCAGACCCACCCGCCTACTGTATCCCTGTAACCCTGCATTTCCCATGGCTAACCCACCTAACCTGCACATCCCTGGACACTACGGAAAAATTTAGCATGGCCAACCCACCATAACCCATACATCTCCAGACTGTGGAAGGAAACCAGAGCACCCGGAGGAAACCCACGCAGACACGGGGAGAATGCGCAAACTCCACACAGACAGTTGCCCAAGGCTGGAATCACACCTGGGTCCCTGGCGCTGTGAGGCAGCAGTGCTAACCCCGGAGCCATCATGTCACCTCCATTAAAATTTGATTTGATTTGATTGGATGGCTGGGATTTGAGGAGTCCAGTTGTGGGTTGTGATGCTATGGAGGGATTTGAACTCAAGGATGAGAAGTTTAAAACTGAGGAGTCACCAGTTAGAAGCCAGTATGGGTCATCAAACACAAGGGATGATTGGATTTGATTTAATTTATTAATGTCACATGTACCTAGATACAGTGACAAGTTTTGTTTTGCGTGTGGTACAGGCCGATTATACCATACAAAGTGCATTAGGGTAATAGAACAGAGCGAGGAATACAATGTTACAGCTGCAGAGAAGGTGCGCAAAGAGCAAGATCAACATTGATACGGGTTGTCAGTATGGGCGTTTAAACTTCTGTATCTTCTGCCTGATGGAAGAGGTTGGAAGGGGTGGGAGAGTTTTTGATGATGTTGGTTGCCTTCCCAAGGCAGCGGGAAGTGTAGATGGAGTTAGTGGATGGGAGGTGGCTTGTGCGATGGACTGGGATGTGTTCACAACTCTCTGTAGTCTCTTACGGTCGTGGGCAGAGCTGTCGCTGTACCAAGCATGATCCATCTGGATAGAATGCTTTCTATTAAAATTGGTAAGAGTCTTTATGGGCGTTCTAATTTCCCCAGGCTCCTGAGGAAGTGGAAGTGTTGTTGTGCTTTCTTGGAATGGGGAGATAGCATTCAGTGGGAGTTAGGATGCAAGGGCGGAGGCGTGCTGCTGAGTTTTGGAGGAACTGAAGTTTATCCAGGGTGGAAATTGGGAGACTGAGCAGGAGAGAGATGGAATAGTCAAGCTCACTTGGGAACATATGAGCCATTCCTCCAGTGTCGGTGGGTCGAAATCTGGAAATCCCTCCCTGACTGCACTACACCACACAGACATGCAGTGGTTCCAGAAGGCAGTTCACCAGCAGCTTCTCAAGGGCCAGTTAGGGATGACCAATAGATGCTGACCCTTGAGTGAATAGTGATATTTACTAAGTGATCTTTTTTATGTCATCTGAGCCAGACTGTAACTTTTCCAGGTTAGGCTACCAGTCCTCAGTCCCCCGGTTTCAGATTGCATTCTGCTCACCGGTGCTTCTGACATGAGAACAGGATGCAGGTTTGGCTCCGACTTGATGTGCTTGGTGTAAGTGTGATCCAGAATCGCCTGGAAGCAATCCCAGTCCTCAACTGTAGGGAAACAGGACAGGAGTGTTAGCACAGGGATGTGGTCAGTGAAGCAATATCGAGACAGAGGTAGAAAGAGAGGCACAGGGAAGGTCAAAATTTAAAACAAGAAAGAGACGAAGGGAGAGACAGGGAAGAACAGTAAAAGTAAGAAAAGGGTGAAATGAAAGATAAATAAGAGAAGAGAAATAGAAACAGGAGAAAGGGAGAGAACTAGCAGGAAAGAATGAGACAGAGAATGAAAGAGAGACAAACATAGAAGATAGGAGCAGGAGGAGGCCATTCGGCCCTTTGACCCTGCTCCACCATTCTTTGCGATCATGGCTGGTCATCCAACTCAAAGGCCTAATCCTGTTTTCTCCCCATAGCCTTTTATCCCATTTGCCCCAAGTGCTGTATCTAGCTGCCTCGTGAATACATTCAATGTTTTGGCATCAACTATTTCCTGTGGTAATGAATTCCACAGCTCACCTCTCACTGGGGGAAGAAATGTCTCCTCATCTCCATCCTAAATGATCTACCCCAAATCCTCATACTGTGACCCCTGGTTCTGGATGCACCCACCATCGGGAACATCCTCCCTGCATCTACCCTGTCCAGTCGTGTTAGAATTTTATAAGTGTCTATGAGATCCCCCCTCATTTATCTGAACTCCAGCGAAAACAATCCTAATCCACGCAATCTCTACTCATGTCAGTCTTGCCATCCCCGGAATCAGTCCGGTAAACCTTCGCTGTATTCCCTCGAGAGCAACAGCATCCCTCCTCAGAAAAAAAACGAGACAGATGGAAGAAAGGGAGAGAGAGGTCAAGATCACAGTAAGACATCAAGAAACATGGACAGGAAGAATGATTAGTGAAAAAAAATATACAAAAAGAAACTCCTGAGAAAAGCACAGGGATTGAGGGTAAAGGCAAGATAGGTGAGAGACAGAACGAGAGGACAAAGAGGGGTTTACAGTAAGCAAGCACGCAGAAAGACAATTAAATTCCAAATAACCTCTGCTGGAAGTTACTGAACAACGGTTTTATCCTTCTGATTTTAAAAAGGCACACACTCTCCTTTTAACAGCAGGAAATTACATTGTACATTGTGGGCAACTGTATAATGTTTCTGTCCTTTAACCTATGAAAGCACTGGCTGAAAGGGCAGTGGGAACAGATTAAGTAATCACATTTAGTCCACAATTGTACAAATGCTTATGAAGGGAAAATATACATGACTGAGGGGAAATGGCAGGGATTGCCAAATGTCTTCCTGCACTGTGTAGTTAGAATCATAGAATTCCTACAGCGTGAAAGCAAGCCATTCGGCCAACTGAGTCCAAACAGACCCTCTGAAGAGCATCCTACCCAGACCCACTCTATGCCCATTACCATGCATTTCCCCATGGCCAATCCACCCTAACCTGCACATCTTTGGATTATTGGAGGAAACCAGAGCACCTGGAGGAAAACCACACAGGCACAGGAAGAATGTGCAAACTTCACACGGCCAGTCACCTGAGGCTGGAATCAAACCCGGGTCCCTGGCGCTGTGAGGCAGCAGTGTTAACCACTGAGCCAGCGTGCTGCCCCAAAACAGATGGCAAGCAATCAGGACTCATCCGGGATTTGAACCCGGTACATTTCAAAATGTCTGCAATGTACAAGCCCCAAAGCAAGAATCATACCCGAGACCAATGAGCCATTGCTGTATATAATTCAACTCTGAACAACACCATGGGGTTTTCTGCTAGTATTCCATGTTTATTATTTTATAATTTTACATGTATTTGTTATGTATATTTATCAGTGCTCAAAACACATAGGAAGAAGTGCTGAATTCACCTCGAAAGCCCCTAAAACACTCAGGAAAATTCAACCATTTTGGAAACCAGTGAGAGAAATGTCGCCTCCTTACGTGGAGCTGTCAGAGTCTCTGACGAGCTGCCCCTCCCAACTGCCAGCTGGTTCTCTCTTGCATTTGCTGCTGATAGGCTCACAGTGAATTAGACGTAGTGAGGCTGTCCATGGTAAGTGTGGCTGGAGGGGGGAGTGAGGGCGGCAAGGCTAGGAACCTGAGTGGGGGTATTCCGCAGGCAGACAGTAGTGAGGCTGGGACTCCTGCGGGCCAAATGTAGCTATAAAAGTGAAGAGGGTGGCAGCAAAAAGGGAATGAGGAGTTGGAAAGGAATGAAAAAGGCTGCAAACGAAGAAGAGGGAACTGCAAAAGTGGACAGAGGGGCTGCAGACAGGTGATAAGGTGTATATGGGAGCAAGCAGCTTTAAACCTTTCAACAAAGAAATACTCAGCTAACCAGGAATCAGGAAATCTGTAAGTCACTAAGCTAATGAATTTCTTGCAAATGAATGTGGAGTTTCTAGCTTAAGGCTGCAGAAGTTCAGGAGATACTATATGGGGAATATGTGGTGGATGCTAATGTACTGAATACTTTGTAACCGGATAACTTAATACAAACTAGTTTTATTTCACAAAGATTTATCACATCTAAAAGCACTTGACATTGTGTGAGCTACTTGAGGTGCAGTGACAGTATTAGAGACAACCTTGCAAGCAATTAGCTTTGACCTTACCAGTCTGCAATATGTGAGTTTAAGGTGATGGATTTCTATATATAGAAGCGTGTGTCATTTATTTTAAAAAAAAGCTTGTTGCAATCTTATGCCTGTGTGTCAGTTTCTAGGAAGTTAGTGTTTTCCTTTTTGTATGGCTTTAGGTTTGATGGAGGGTTGGGCTCAGAAGGATACGGGCCAAACGCAGGCAAATGGGATTAGTTTAGTTTGGAATACTTGGTCGGTATTGATGAGTTGGAATGAAGGGTCTGTTTCCATGCAGTATGAATCTATGTGTGAAGTCTTTGAATTCTGCTTCTGGGCGAATCCAATTATCACCTAACCCCAAATGTCAATTACTACATGATTGCAGTACCGAATAAAGGAGTTGCTGAGAACGAAAATGCCCTGAAAAACATTTTAGGAATTTTCTGGAAATATGTTTTTACCCTTGACATGTTAAATTTGAGTGGGAATTAGATCTGTTTCTGACTGGGATGGAAGTCATAAAACGATCAGGGCCAGAAAGAACTTTTTTAATTTATTCATTTTGTTGGATGTGGGTGTCGCTGGCTGGCCAGCATTTATTGCCTGTCCCTAGTTGCCCCTTGAGAACGGGGGGGTGAGCTGCCTTCTTGAACCGCTATAGTCCACCTGCTGTGGGTTGACCCACAATGCCCTTGGGGAGGGATTTCCAAAATGGAGTCTTGGGAAGGATATATTGGCTTTGGAAGGGAGAACAACGTAGGTTTACAGTTTGATACCTGGACTTTAAGGGTTAAATTATCATCAGAGATTAGGCAAATTAGGTCTGTTTTCCCAGAGTTAGGAAGGTTAGGGGGTGATCTGATTGAGGTTTTCAAGATATCAACAGGAGGAGCCAGGGTCAATAAAGATTCTAGCACTAGCGTGCACTGTGAGAATTAGGATCAGACTCTTCAGGGGAGTTAGGCCACAGTGCAGCCATGATTTCATTAAAGGCTGGAACAGGCTTGAGGGGCTGAATGGCTTACTCCTGTTCCTATGCCCATTTAACCTGGTTCTTCATCTCTTCCCAGGGAAAGGCAGGTGTGGCTCAGTTGGTAGCACTCTACACTCTGAATCACAAGGTCCCACGTTCAAGCCCAACTCCAGGCTTTGGTGCATAAAACCCAGGACAGATACTTCAGTGCAGTCCTGAGGTGCTATCTATCCAGTTAGCCGCTAACTAATGTCCTGTCAGCCCTCTCAGATGCCAAGGAAAGATTCCATGGCATTATTTCCAAAAAAAAATCATGGAACCTTTTTGGTGAGGCCTCTTCTGGAGTACTGTGTTCAGTTCTGGTCACCCTGTTATGGGAAGGATATTATTAAGCTGGAGAGGGTTCAGAAAAGATTTACCAGGATGTTGCCAGGAAAGGAGAGTTTGAGTTATAAAGAAAGGCTGGATAGGCTGGGACATTTTTCACCGGAGCGTAGGGGGTTGAAGGGTGATCTTTATAGAGGTTATAAAATCATGAGGGGTATAGATAAGGTGAATAACAAGGATCTTTTCCCTACAGTGGGGGAGTTCAAAACTAGGGGGCATGTTTTTAAGGTGAGAGGAGAAAGATTTTAAAAAAGACATGAGGGCCAACTTTTTTACATTGAGAGTGTGTGGAATGAACGTCCAGAGGAAGTGGTGGATGCGGGTACAGTTACAAAGTTTAAAAGACATTTGGATAAATACATGAATAGGAAAGGTTTGGGGGAATATGGGCCAAGCGCAGGCTGGTTGGACTAGTTTAGTTTGGGAACATGGTTGGCGTGGATTGGTTGGACGAAAGGGTCTATTTTTGTGCTGTATGACTCTACAACAAGCAACACACAAAGAAAACAGATTATTTGGTCATTATCACATTGTTAACCCACCAGGATGAGAAGGACATGGGATTACTACATCCTGCAAGCTCCCCTCCAAGCCACATACCATTCTGACTTGGAAATATACTGCAGTTTCTTCAGTGTTACTGGGACAAAATCCTGGAACTCCGTCCCTAAAAGCACATGTGGGCGTACTTACAATCACATGGACTGCAGCGGTTCAAGTAGGCAGCTCACTAGTATAAAAATGCTATGGCTTTGTATTTTGTCCTGGTTTTCTCTTTGAAGAAAGGCTGAGACAGAGGTGACAATCGGTGTGCTTCAAAGCCAATAAAGTAAACAGCTTCTGAGGCCTTTGGGTTGTTTTTAAGGTTGGAACATTAGAAGTAGCCTGAATGGGGTCGAGCTCTCACATGACCAGGACTTTTAGTTTTAGTTTTGCAGCAGCGGTTGCTGGGGTCTTGAAGCCGGGTTTGGAAGCTGCAGTACATCTCTCCCTGCTACTGTCTCTCTCTCAGAGTTTTCTCTTGATTTTTTTTTCCCTTTAGACTGGAGAATTGCCTGTGAGACAATCTATCTTACTGAATCTTGCCTTTTCTGAGGGTGTGTTTATGGAATGTTAGTATATTGGAACAGTTACTGTTTATTACTGAAATAATCTATTATTCTGTTAAGTTGTCCAATAGTTAAAGTTATACCAATTTCTTCTTTTATTGTATTTTGCTTCAAGCCTGGTAGTTTGACCAATCAAATTGCAACTGGAATGCAACGCCTGGCACATGCCTTGAGAATAAGAAAATGTTAGGGTCTAGGCTATCTTCTGAATACATTTTGAGGGGGTTTGGTCTGGTCCATAACATCACCACCTTCTCAAGGGGCAATTAGGGATGAGCAATAAAGAGTGGCCCAGCCAGTAACACCCATGTGCCTTGAACAATAAAACAAAAAAGTTTAGCAGAATATGGGTTCTGGCAAAGAAGGCAGAAATGTTGCTATGCAGATGGCTGTCTGTATCATAAGGGGCAAAGTGTGGGCCTCAAAGTCTCCTTCTATTCCAAACAATACTTTAATTAGCACCAGTTCTGAATTGTCAAACCAGGTGCACAGGCCTGGGAGGGGGTTGGGATCGAGCTGCGGTGGCCCCCATAGAGGAATAGCTGGCTGACACTCAATGGTTGGGCTCAGCCTTGACCAAGCACCAAACACAGTGCCCATGTTGAACGCTGAAGCCCACTAGGAAGAGGATAGCTCCTAGGTGAGAGACTGGCACAGGATAGGGCATGGTCGAGTCTATGGCATCCCCCCACCCTCTCCCAAACAGTCACTCACTCATTGCGTTCTTCAGAGGGGAGATAACCTCCACACCCTCCCTGGGAACATGCAGGGAGTTGGTGTCAATGTAGTACGTCTTCCCCGACTTAGCATCCTTCTCACCGTCGATCTCCATAGCTGCCTCATCGTGGTTGATGAGCCCTACCGTGGTTGGGAAGTCCGCCTGGGGAGCCAGAAATCATCAGAAAATCCAGGGCAGAAAGAACAAAAGGCTCATTTGAGTTTCACCTCCCAGGAGTGAAATCACAGACAGAAAGAATGAGGCATTAATGTACAACTTTTAACTGGAAGGATGTGACATAGGGCATACCACACTCAGCCAGGAGGGGAAAGGTTGGGCTGGAACTATGGATGAACGCAAGGCTAAAGGAGGAAATTCCAATGACACAGAGTAAAGCTCCCTCTACATTGTCCCCCATCAAATACTCCCAGG
>NC_063376.1:5822185-5843851 GCF_021869965.1 Rhincodon typus
ACAGAGTAAAGCTCCCTCTACATTGTCCCCCATCAAATACTCCCAGGGACAGGGATAGCACGGGGTTAGATACAGAGTAAAGCTCCGTCTGCACTGTCCCCCATCAAACACTCCCCAGGACAGGGACAGCACAGGGTTAGATACAGAGTAAAGCTCTCTCTACACTGTCCCCCATCAAACACTCCCAGGACAGGGACAACACGGGTTTAGATACAGAGTAAAGCTCTCTCTACACTGTCCCCCATCAAACACTCCCAGGACAGGGACAGCACGGGGTTAGATACAGAGCAAAGCTCTCTCTACACTGTCCCCCATCAAACACTCCCAGGACATGGGACAGCATGGGGTTAGACACAGAATAAAGCTTCCTCTACAAAGTCCCCCATCAAACACACCCAGGATAGGGACAGCATGGGGTTAGATACGGAGTAAAGCGCCCTCTACACTGTCCCAATCAAACACTCTCAGGACTGGAACAGCATAGGGCTAGATACAGAGTAAAGCTCCGTCTACGCTTAGCCCATCAACGACTCCCAGGACAAGTACAATACGAGGTTAAATATAGAGGAAAACTCCCTCTACACCCCTGTCCCCATCAAATACTTGTGCAGTCGTAGAGAACTCTAGCAAAGAAAACACCCTTTGGTCCATCGAGTCTATGCCTGTCAAAAACAACCACCTCACTATTCTCTAATCCCATTTCCCAGCACTTGGCCCGCAGCCTTGACATTGCAAGTGCACATCTGAATACTTCTTAAATGTTATGAGGGTTTCTGCCTCTCCCACTCTTACATGCAGTGAGTTCGAGATTCGGACCATCCTCCGGGTGAAAAGGTTTTTTTTAATGTCACGTTTGCTCTAAACCTTCTATCCCTTACCTTAAACTATGCTCCCTGAACATTGATCCGTCCATCAGCAGGGAAAAGTTTCTGTCTACCCTAACAGCACTGTGGGTGTCCCTACACCACACAGACTACCGTGCTTCAAGAAGGCAACTCACCTCCACTTTCTCAAGGGCAATAATGTGCCAGAGACACCCACATCACATGGAAGTTATTTTTAAACATTTTAAATATGAGGGATTTCTGCCTCTACCAGGCAGTGAGTTCAGATTCCCACCATGGTCTGAGTGAAAAGGTTTTTCCTCACATCCCCCGGGTGAAAACAATTCCTTCTTAACTCCTCTCTAACTCTTACAATTACTTCATGTCTCTGCTGCCTGGTTATTGATCTGTCCGCTATATATCTTTCCTATTAAGTCCGTCATAACTTCATACCCCACAACTAAATCTACCTTCAGCCCCTGTGCCAAGGAATCCAATCCCAGCCTTTTGTCACAGGTAAGGTTCTTATTTTTACACTCATTTCTACAAGTGGACAGTGAGGAAAGTTACATCAGACTAACATGGGACCTGGAGATAAGTGTGAGGTGTTGCATTTTTGAGCCAGGGTCAATAGAGATTCTAGAACAAGTGTGCACAGTCTGAGAATTAGGATCAGACTGTTCAGGAGAGATATTGGAAAGCATTTCTAAAGGTTTCAAATTCAGCTCCACAAACAACAGTTGATGCCAATCAGTTGTTAGTTTTAAGTCTGAGATAGATAATGTTTTATTAAGAACATAAGAAATAGGAGCAGGATTAGGCCAACTGGCCCCTCGAGCCTGCCCCACTATTCAATTGTTGCATTTTGGAAAGGCAAATCGGGGCAGAACTTACACACTTCATGGTAAGGTCCTGGCAAGTGTTGCCGAACAAAGAGACCTTGGAGTGCAGGTTCGTAAAAGTGGAGTCACAGGTAGACAGGATAGTGAAGAAGGCATTTGGTACTCCTGCCTTCACTGGTCAGTGTTCTGAGTATAGGAGTTGGGAGGTCATGTTGCAGCTGTACAGGACATTGGTTAGGCCACTTTTGGAATACTATGTTCAATTCTGGTCTCCCTGCTATAGGAAAGGGTTCAGGAAGATTTACAAGGATGTTGCCAGGGTTGGAGCTACAGGGAGAGGCTGAATAGAATGGAGCTATTTTCCCTGGAGCGTTGGAGGCTGAGGGGTGACCTTATAGAGGCTTATAAAATCATGAGGGGCATGGACAGGGTGAATAGCCAAGGCCTTTTTCCCGGGGTAGGGGAATCCAAGACTAGAGGGCATAGGTTTAAGATGAGAGGGGAATGATATAAAAGGGACCTAAGGGGCAACGTTTTCACGCAGAGGATGGTGCATGTTTGGAAAGAGCTGTCAGAGGAAATTGCAGAGGCTGGTACAATTCCAACATTTAAAAAGCATCTGGATGGGTATATGAATAGGAAAGGTTTAGAGGGATATGGACCAAATACTGGCAAATGGGACTAGATTAATTTAGGATGGAAGAGTTGGACTGAAGGGTCTGTTTCCGTGCTGTACATTTCTATGACTCTACAACTCCTCTCTCCTCTCTGCTCTCTTCTGGTAAGGTATGTGTACGTGTATCTTGGAAACAGCAAGGTTTGGAACACCTTGGATCGGGTAACTGCCAGATAGTAGTACAGAGAGGGACAGACAGCAGAGGGTGGCAGGAACGAGGCGCAGGTAAGATACAACCGCTTGAGGAAAGAAATGAGTAGCAATACTGTACCTTGGGGCAGTCTTCTCCAGCGTAACCAGCTCTCACAGTATATGAGCCAATGTCAAACACAAGAGCCCCCACCTCATCTGACAGAGAGAAGACACAATTAGCTGCAGCATTTGAAGACATTGATGGGACACGCAGCATGGGTTGATGGTCCATTCAGTAACAGGACACGCAGCCCCAGTTAACTGTACAGACACCAACAGGACATGAAGCACTGGTTAATGGTGGTGATACCAGCATCTGGTATCATTAGACATTTCATTAATCCTGAGCTGTGCTCCTGCAAGTAACCAGAAATCCCTTGTCTTCAAGCCCAGGTTGCCCACCCACTCCTCTGGTGAGCCCATTTATTTTCTATAATCGCTCTAATTCTGAGCCGTTCTCTTTGACCGAAGAGACAAGAGAGGCAGAAAGGCCTCCTCCTGTTCCAGTGCTCTGCTGGCTGGCAGCCTTTCAAGCTCCAGGCTCTCACAACCCTCTAACCCTGCCACCAGTTACTCCCAGTCCCTGCTGTCAAGTTACTGACCTGTCTTGTAAAGCAATACAACTTTCCTATCCACACTGTCCAAGCCCCTCACCACTCCCTACATCTCCAATGCATCTGCCCCCAGCATCTGTTCCAAAGAACTCAACTCCAGCCTTTCCTCAGAGGTAAAATTCTCCCATTTCTGGCAACATCCCAGCAAACGCAGGGGAGGCAATGGCCTAGTGGTATTATTGCTGGACTGTTAATCCAGAGACATGGAGAAAATTTTGGTGACCTGGGTTTGAATCCTACCACTGCAGATGGTGGAATCTGAATTCAATAAAATATCTGGAATTAGGAATCTAATGATGATGATGAATGCATTGTCAATTGTCGGGGAAAAAACCCACCTGGTTCATGACTGCCCTTTAGGGAAGGAAACTGCCGTCCTTACCTGGTCTGGCCTACAAGTGACTCCAGACCCACAGCAATGTGGTTGACTCTGAAATGCTCTCTGAGCAATTAGGGATGGACAATAAATACTGGCTCAGCCAGTGGCATCCTCATCCCATTAATGGATAAAGGAACTTACTGCATTTCTACCCTCTCATCTCGCTTTCTCACACCAAATCTCGCTCACATATCACCCTGTGACCTTGCTAATCTACATGGTCTGTCTACACCTCAATTTTAAAATCCTCGTCCTTGTTTTCAAATACCTCACTGCCCGCCCTCTGTAAGCACCTCCAGCCATATAAAGCTCCAAAATATCTGCAGTCCTGCAATCCTAGCCTCTTGCCCACCCTCTGATTACCATCGTTCCATCATTGGCGATCATGCCTTCAGCTGGCCTGACCCTTAACCTATGGAATTCCCTCCCTAAATTTCTCAGTCTCTCTCTCTCTCTCACCTTTGAGATGATCCTTAAAATCAGCTTTTTTGACAGAGCTGCCCTTTCTAGCCCCTTAGTGCCTCAAATTTGGTTTGAGATCATTCTTAGGAAATATCTCAGGGACATCGAAGTTAGAGGCACAATGTAAATGCGTGTTGTTATTGTACTAACCAACTGTATTAGGTGCAGTTCGCTAGCATGGTCACTAGTTTACCTCCCAGTGCCTGTCCAACTGGGAGCAACGGACCCTAAATCTATCACAGGATGAGCAGGAATCTTTTGAGAGGGTTCCAGAACAAGAAGGGGACAAATCAGCCAAGGGCTCTGGCTGCTGAACTGGGGCTGGCAGGAACAGCGGCGTAGTGACAATATCACTGGGCTGGTCATCCAGAGGTAGAGGCTAATGCCGTAGTGAGCCTCAGCTCTTCAATTTCAACTCATGAATAAACATGGAATTAAAAGTGGTAATTCTGAAACCATTCTAACAACCCACTCGTGTCTTTTAGGGAAAGAAATCTGCCGTCCTTACCCAGTCTGGCCTACACGTGACTCCAGACCCACAGCCATGTGGCTATTTGTAACGGCCGTCCAAAGTGGATGAGGAAGCTATGAAAGGAAAGTCAAAAAGCCAGCCTTGGCACTGCAAACGACAAAGGCACCTCCAGCCTTGCAAAAAAAAAGTCCTCCTTTCTAATCCCTGGAGGCGGGAGGGCTGTCACACACTGACCTGCCATATCTTATAACCAATGTACCACGCACCTCCATCACCAACCCTGGGTTGGTCCTGCCAGAGGTGATGGCACAGTGGGCTGTGGAGGGATTGCCCCTCAACATTGAATCCCTCTGGACCTCAGGAAATCTCACTGCATCAAACATGGGCGGGAAAACCCCCTGTTGTTTACCACTTCCCACCACCCCTCCCCCTTAGCTGTTGAATCCACCATGTTGAAAAGCAATTGGAACAGCTACTGATGGTTGGCAGGGGCATAGAATGGGTGTGGGGTCTGTGATATACATTACTGAGAGTGGCCCGGTCTGACTAGTACCAGGCTAACTAAGGACACAGAGCTGCACAGCACGGAAAACGACCCTTTGGTCCAACTCTTCCATGCCGACCAGATATCCTAAATTCATCTAGTCCCATTTGCCAGCTTTTGGCCCATTTCCCTCTAAACACTTCCTATTCATGTACCCATCCCGATCCCTTTTAAATTTTGTAATTGTACCAGCCTCCACCAGTTCCTCTGGCAGCTTATTCCATACATGCACCACCCTCTGTGTGAAAATGTTGCACCTCAGGTCCCTTTTAAATCTTTCCCCTCTCACCTCAAACCTATGCCCCTGTAGTTTTGGACTACCCTACCTTGGGAAAAAAAACCTTGACTATTCACCCTCTCCATGCCCCTCCTGATTTTATAAATTTTTATAAACCATCCCTCAGCCTCTGATGCTGTACGGAAAATAGCCCTGGCCTGTTCAGCCTCTCCCTATAACTCAAATCCTCCAATCCCAGAAACATCCTTGTAAATCTTTTCTGAACACTTTCAAGTTTAACAACATCTTTCCTATAGCAGGGAGACCAGAATTGAACGCAGTATTCCAAAAGTGGCCTAACCAATGTCCTGTACAGCTGCAACATGACCTCCCGACTCCTATACTCAATGTACTGCCCAATAAAGGCAAGTATACTGAACTCATTCTTCACCGCCCTGTCTACCTGCGACTCCACTTTCAATGAACTATGAACCTGCACCCCAAGGTCTCCTTGCTCGGCAACTCTCCCAAAGGGACCTACCATTAAGTGTATAAGTCCTGCCCTGATTTGCCTTTCCAAAATGCAGCACCTCACACTTACCTAAATCAAACTCGCTCTGCCACTCCTCGGCTCCACATCTTCAAGATTCATGAAGTGGGGGGCGATGAATGAAACAATTTCACCTCACCCAGTTACCAGACTACCTCTTGCAGAGGCATCTGCCTGTGACAGTATTGGTAGCAATGGCTACTGTACGGTCCAGGCCTCCTATCATAGCTGATCTGTAACTAAGGTCTATATGTCTGCCTTCAGCATATGTCCCCGAATACAACACTTCCTAAACTCTTTCCCGCTGTGACATTCATCTTGAGGCCTTGAAAACTGTTGCATCGGTCAGGGTCGCAGAGAACTAACAAGAGCAAAGGGGGGGGAAGGGAGGGACCTTGTGAGGGAAAGCGGCCTATGAGAGGGGGGCCGCTTTCCCTCACAAGGTTGGAACTCCATGGCAACCATTGCTGGTGACCCCAAAATTCTGCCCAGGATCTCACTTCCCAGCTTTCGGAACATCCCCTACGTTCATACCTTGAGTTAACAGAAATATTTTGACCTCAGTTTTCAAATCGACAATTGATTCAGCATCAGTTGTGGGAGACTGTTAGACCACAGCCCTGAGGGCAGCACAGTGGCTCAGCAGTTAGTGCGAGCCACCTCACAGCGTCAGGGACTCCTACTTGACTCCACCCTTGGGTGACTGTCTGTGTAGAGTTTACACATCCTCCTCATGTTTGTGTGGGCTTCCTGCGGGTACTGTGGTTTCCTCCCATAGTCCAAAGATGTGCAGGTTAGGGTGGAATGGCCTTGCTAAATTGTCCCCTAGTGTGGGTTAGTCATGGGAATTGCAGGGAAAAGGGTGGGGGGAATGTGGACACAATGAACCAAATGACCTGCCCCCACACTGTAGGAATTCTAGATCCCCGACAAACACAAATAGTTCATATCGACCCTATACTCTGCCCTTTAGCTCTTAAAAACTTATAAAAGCTCAGTCTTTTAAATTCTGGGGAACACAACCCAGTATGTGCAATCTCTCCTCACGATATACCTCTTGAAGTCCAGGGATCATTCTGGTGAATCAAGGCGGCACCTCCTCCAAAGCCAATGTCTCCTTCCTGAGGCAATTGACTCCAAATGTGGTCTACCCAGGGCTTTGTATTTCTGAATTACATCTTCTGCCTCCTTATAATCTGTATTGAAGGCCGAAACTAAGGCTTCTCCAGAGCAATGAAAGTCAATATAGGATTTGAGTGACGTTTTCAAGACATTAAGGGGTCCAGGTAGAACACTGGATAAGGAGGAACTATATTTCGGCTGGGCGGTGAGTTTAGAATGTCTAAAGATCAGAGCAGGACCCTTTCTGAGTGAAATGAGGGAACAGTTCTAAAGGCAAAGGGTGCGGGAAGTTTGGAATTTCTCTTCCACAAATGACAGTTGTCAATTTGCAAACTGAGATGGATAGATTTTTTGTTAACCCTATATATTTAAGGCAGGGCTTCCCAAAGTGGTGGTCATGACTCCCAAATGGGGATCCAGATTGAAGTCCTAGCTTTGGAAGTTGCGAGGCAGCAGTGGCGCTTCAAGTGAGCTCTAACAACCAAGGTCTCACTCTAATAGGTTCAAGGCCTGACAGGTTCGTTCCCCTCCCACCCTCGCTCTGACAGGTCTCCCCTGACCATTTTACCTCAAGCTGCTCTCTCGATTCTCACTGAGGGGCTTGTGACACATCCCAGGTCACGAAATAGGGTCGCTGTGGGAAAGGGGTTTGTGGAAGCCAAATGTTAAGAGATTACAGGGCTCAGGTTCAGTGACAGACTAGCCGTGATCGACACCAAAGATTGTCTGTTTCTGGGACAGTGCTGTCCACAGTTCTTCTTCACAAGAACAATCCCAGAATGGAACAACAAAAGAAACTGTCATGCTCCCCGTCACTTGAAAGCGCCAAGATTGTCAGGTTTTTTTTAAGGTTTTCATTATCATGATGACTCATGCCCACTTTAGCCACTTCGCCTGTGATACCATCACCACTAAGCAGCTGAATGGCTTTTTCCCATTCCCAGGCAAGGCCTGAAGCCCAGCACGGGGCACCGCAAGAGCAGAACAGGCCTTTGATCTGTGTTCAACCATTACATAGAGGAACAGAAGTCAGCTATTCAGTCTGCTCCACCATTCAATGCTTGATCCACTGTCCTGCCTGTTCCCCATAACCTTCAATCACCTCCCTGATTTACAAATCTGTCTCAACAGCCCTCTGTGATAAAGAATTCCACACATTCGTTACCCTCTGGGAGAAGAAATTCCTCCCCATCTCTGTCTTAAATGTGCAACCCCTTTTTCTGAGATTATGCTCTCTGGTTCTAGACTGTCTATTCAATCTTCAGTGATCCCCATTCTAATATGGGGCCTGAATTCTGAGCACACAGGTTCCCATCACAAATCCACCGCTTCCTCCCGAGAAAAAAAATACATTCAAACCCATTGACAAGTTCAAACATAATAAGACACGAAATCGACTCCATCTCATCCACTTCCCGAAATAAAACCCCTGCCCATGCAACACAATGGTCTCGAATTAAAAGTGCACAACCGTAAAAGCCCCAACGGGGCTTCTTAAAGCAAGCTTGCACCCATTCCCCCACCCCCCAAAAAACAATCACATCAATGTCACAGAATGCAACATCCACAGCAAATCGGACGCTGCTTTTTCTTCTTTTTACCTCCTCCATACACCCCGCCGCTCATCGTTGCTAAAAAAAAATATTTTGCTTTAATTTTGTAATGTGCAAAGATATTTGCAGCCGCGGCGAATTAAGGAGCAGGAGAGTGACGCTTTGATCACGATTTGCCTTTCCACAGATCGAAATAAAGGGTGCAGAAGAGAGATAAAGCGAGTACAAACAGACAGACAGACACAGAGAGAGAGAGAGAGAGAGAGAGAGAACTGGAGGCGCTTCCTCCTTTTCCGAGCCGCTAATGTGCTCCTCCCAGTGTCACAGAGGCACTTGGCAGCGAAATATTAAAGGCGTAGGTAACACCAAACGGAAACAAGACAACAAGGGGTCTGTAACAGCTCAGGAATGCCACCGGCTGGGGGTTCAGGTCTCTAGGAGGGATGGGGAACTTACTGTTTTAATCAGGAAGGGATATAGGGGAAAAGGCAGGAAAGTGAATTTGAGGGTAATGGGATGTCACTGAAAAGATGGGCTGAAAAGAAGTTGCATTTACCACAGCCAGTGAACATACAACATAAAAGGTAGGAGCAAATTACGGCAGATGCTGGAATCTGTATTGAAAACAAGAAATGCTGGAGATCACAGCGGGTCAGGCAGCATCCATGGAGAGACAGCAAGCTAACATTTCGACTGTAGATGACTCTCCATCAGATTCAAAACATTAGCTTGCTTTCTCTTGATTCGAGTCATCTAGACTCAAAATGTTAGCTTGCTTTCTCTCCATAGAAACATAGAAAATAGGTGCAGAAGTAAGCCATTCGAGCCTGCACCATCATTCAGTATGATCATGCAATTTCAGTATCCTATTCCCACTTTCTCTCTCCATACCCCTTGATCCCTTTAGCCACAAGGGCTACGTCCAACTCCCTCTTGAATATAAAAACCGAAAAAAACTGTGGATCCTGTAAATTAGAAACAAAAACAGAAATTGCTGGAAAAGCTCAGCAGGTCTTGCAGCATTTGTGGAGAGAAATCAGAGTTAATGTTTTGGGTTGAGTGACCCTTCCTCAGAACCTCTTGGGCATATCTAATGAACTGGCCCCAGTAGCTTTCTGTAATAGAGAATTCCACAGCTTCACAATTCTGAGTGAAGAAATTTTTCCTCATCTCAGTCCTGAATGGCTTACTCCTAATCCTGTAAACTGCGTAGTCAATGTCTTTGGGAATCTGTGGAGGAGACGTAGCCAGGAGCGAGGGAATTCTTTCCTCTTTCGAAACATAGAAACTAGGAGCAGGATTAGGCCATTCAAGTTCTTCGAGCCTGCTCCGCTATTCAATATGATCCTCTATCTCAATGATAGATTCCTGCTTTTGTCCCCAATCCCTTAATGCCTTTATCTGTATAAAATATATTTGTTTCTTTCTTGAATATATTCAACGACTTGGTCTGCAACATCTTCTGTGCTGGAGAGTTTCACAGCTTCATTACCCCTTACGTGAAAAAAATCTTTCCTTGTCTCTGACCGAAATGGTCTACCCTTTTTCCTTTAACTGTATCCCCTGGTTTGGGCTTACATCTCTTGGAATTTTTTAAGGATAGAGTAGATAAGGGGGAGCCAGCGGATGTGATTTAATTGGATTTTCAGAATGCTTTCTATAAGGTCTCACAGAAGAGATTAGCATGTCAAATTAAAGCACATGGGATTGGGGTTCGTGTTGTGACACAGATTCAGAACTGATTGTCCGACAGGAAACAAACAGAAAACATAAAAAGCGTCCTTTTGCGGATGGCAGGCAGTGACAAGTGAGGTACCACCAGGACCAGTGCCTAGACCCCAGATATTTACAATATATATTAAAGATTTAGTTGAGGGAGTCAAAAGTAATATCTCCAAGTTTTCAAATGACACAAAGCTGGGCAGAAGGGTGAATGGAGAGAAGGATGCCAAGTAGTTTTAATATGAATTGGACAAGTGGGCAAATGCATAGCAGAGAAGTAAGTATGAAGAAATTTAAGATTATCCACTATGGTAGCAAAAACAGGAGGACAGATTACTATCTGGATGGTGATAGCTTGGCAAAGAGGCAGATGCAATGAGACCTAGGTGTCTTTGTACACCAATCACTGAAAGTAAGCATGCAGGTTCAGTGGGTGGTGAAGAAGGCAAATGATATGTTAGCCTTTGTAGTGACAGGATTTGAATAAAGGAGCAAGAATGTCTTGTTGCAATACAATGGATTCACATCATTAGACTCTTAGTTTTAGATTTTTATTAGATTCAAACTCTGTAACTAAGAGTCCAGTCCTGACCATGAATCCATTGTTGATTGTCAGAAAAACCCATCTGGTTCAGTAGTGTCCTCGAGGGAAGGCAACTACCATCCTCACCTAGGCTGGCCTACATGTGACTCCAGACCTGCAGCAACGTGGTTGACTCTGGCAATGGGGAAAATGCAGTGATTCTGACGTATGAAGAGACACTGAATAGATTAGGACTATGTTTACTGGGGCTTAGAAGAACAAGGGGGGATTTTATAGAAACCTGCAAAATTCTAATAGGACTAGACAGGCAGGAAGGATGTTCCCAATAACCAGGCAGTCCAGAAGCAGGGGTCACAGCCTAAGGATACAGGGTGGACTGTTTTGAACTGAGCCAATGCAGTGGACCCTTGTTGCACTCGATCAAAAGCATACAAGGAGATCACGAGTGTCCACCAGTCTCCAGATGCAGTGCCATCTAATCCTCATCGTTATAACATACATGACAGCTAACAGGCCATTGTCACTGGCACCTGACAACCTTCCATCACCGTCAGGCAATGGACACACAGTGAATCAAATCCTTTGGGGCCTGGGGAGCTTCATATGCTGCACCTTTGCTGTTAACTGAGCAGAGCCAATTCCTGAGAAGTGGGATCAGCCACTATCACCTTATAATGGCGGCCAGCATCTCATAATTGGCCAGAGCTGGCACCACCTTATAATGCTAGGTAGGTTCTGGCATATCATGGGGATACTTGCTACCACTAGTTTAATTTGGAGTTTTCATTTTGGGATTTAATTTAGATAAACGCGGGGTATTGCATTTTGGTAAAACAAACAGGGGCAGGACTTACGCAATTAAAAGTAGGGCCTTGGATAGTCTTGTAGAACAGAGAGACCTAGGGGTTTAAGTGCATAATTCTTTGAATTATAGAGATGGGGAAGTTAAGATGGTGTTTAGCATGCTTGCCTTCATTGCTCAGACCTTTGAGTGTAGGAGTTGGGACATTATGTTGAGGTTGTACAGGACGTTGGTGAGGCCTCTTCTGGAGCACTGTGTCCAGTTCTGGTCACTATGTTATAGAAAGATATTACTAAGCTGGAGAGGGTTCAGAAGAGATTTCCTAAGATATTGCCAGGTATAGAAGGTTTGAGTTATAGTGAAGGGCTGGATACGCTGGGACCTTTTTCAATGGTGCGTAAGAGGTTGACAGGCAACCTTATAGAAGTTTATAAAATAATGAGGGGTATAGATAGAGTTAACAGTAGTTGTCTTTTCCCTAGAATGGGGTTTTCAAGACTAGAGGGCACATCTTTAAGATGAGAGGAGAGAGATTGAAAAAAGACAGGAGAGGCAAATCTTTTACACAGAGGGCGGTTCGTGCGTGGAATGAACTGCCTAAGGAAGTTGTGGATGCGGCTACATTTGGATAAGTACATGAAAAGGAAAGGTTTGGAGGGATACGGGATGTGGAGATGCCTGTGTTGGACTGGGGGAGACAAAGTCAGAAGTCACAGGACAGCAAGGTAAAGTCCAACAGGTTTATTTGAAATCACAAGCTTTTGGAGCGCTGTTCCTTCATCAGGTGAAAAAGGAGCAGTTGATGAAGGAGCAGCGCTTCGAAAGCTTGTGATTTCAAATAAACCTGTTGGGCTATAACCTGGTGTTGTGTGACTTCTGAGTTTGGAGGAATACAGGACAAGTACAGGTAGGTGGGACTAGGTTAATTTGGGATAATGGTCGGCATGGACTGGTTGGACTGAAGGTCTGTTTCCGTGCTGTACGACACTATGACTGCAGTGCTTCTTGCTCACTTTAGTATGGGCCACGTGGGGAAGGATGTCCACATGATGTCTTAGGCATAAGAATTGCTCAATCCTGATGAACAGCAAATGGTTTTATCACATATTATTCAATAAAACATAGAACTGTACAGCACAGGAACGAGTCCTTTGGCCTGCAATGTTGCGCCGAACATGATGCCAAATTAAACTAATCCCTGTTGCCTGCACATAGTCCATATCCCTCCATTCCTTGCATGTTCATGTACTTATCTAAAAGCTCCTTAAACGTCCCTATCGTATCTGCTTCCACCAAAACTCCTGGCAGTGCATTCCAGACTCCTACCACTCACAGTGTAAAAATCTTGCCCCTCACTTCTGCTTTCAGCTTTCTCCCCTCACCTTAAATGCATGTCTCCTAGCATTAGACATTTCAACTCTGGTAAAAAGATTCTGACTGTCAACTCTATCTATGCATCTCATAATTTTATAGACTTCTATCAAGTCTCTCCTCAGCCTCCGCCACTCCAGAGAAAACAGCCCGAGTTTTTCTAGCTCGTCCTTATAGCTCATACTTCCAATTCAGGCAGCATCCTGTGAAATCTCATCTGCACCCTGTCCAAAGCCTCCACATCCTTCCTATAATGTGGCAACCAGAATTGAATGCAACACTCTGAAGTGCAGCCTAACCAAAGTCTTATAAAACATAGAACATAGAACATTACAGCGCAGTACAGGCCCTTCGGCCCTCCATGTTGCGCCGACCTGTGAAACCAATCTGAAGCCCATCTAACCTACACTATTCCATTATCATCCATATGTTTATCCAATGACCATTTAAATGCCCTTAAAGTTGGCGAGTCTACTACTTTTGCAGGCAGGGCATTCCACGCCCTTACTACTCTCTGAGTAAAGAACCTACCTCTGACATCTGTCCTATATCTATCACCCCTCAATTTAAAGCTATGTCCCCTCGTGCTAGCCATCACCATCCTAGGAAAAAGGCTCCCACTGTCCACCCTATCTAATCCTCTGATCATCTTGTATGTCTCTATCAAGTCACCTCTTAACCTTCTTCTCTCTAACGAAAACAGCCTCAAGACCCTCAGCCTTTCCTCATAAGACCTTCCCTCCATACCAGGCAACATCCTGGTAAATCTCCTCTGCACCCTTTCCAATGCTTCCACATCCTTCCTTTAATGCGGTGACCAGAACTGTACGCAATACTCCAAGTGCGGCCGCACCAGAGTTTTGTACAGCTGCAACATGACCTCATGGCTCCGAAACTCAATCCCTCTACCAATAAAACCTAACATATTGTACGCCTTCTTAACAACGCTATCAACCTGGGTGGCAACTTTCAGTGATCTATGCACATGGACACCGAGATCTTTCTGCTCATCCACACTACCAAGAATCTTACCATTAGCCCAGTACTCTGTATTCCTGTTACTCCTTCCAAAGTGAATCACCTCACACTTTTCCGCATTAAACTCCATTTGCCACCTCTCAGCCCAGCTCTGCAGCTTATCTATGTCCCTCTGTAACCTGCAACATCCTACCGCACTATCCACAACTCCACCAACTTTGGTGTCATCCGCAAATTTACTAACCCATCCTTCTACGCCCTCATCCAGGTCATTTATAAAAATGACAAACAGCAGTGGCCCCAAAACAGATCCTTGAGGTACACCACTAGTAACTGAACTCCAGGATGAACATTTCCCATCAACCACCACCCCCTGTCTTCTTACAGCTAGCCAATTTCTGATCCAAACCGCTAAATCACCCTCAATCCCATGCCTCCGTATTTTCTGCAATAGCCTACCATGGGGAACCTTATCAAACGCTTTACTGAAATCCAAATACACCACATCAACCGCTTTACCCTCATCCACCTGTTTGGTCACCTTCTCGAAGAACTCAATAAAGCTGCAACATGACATCCTGACTCTTGTACTCAATTCCCTGACCAATAAAGGCAAGCATGCCATACGCCTTCTTTACCATCCTATCTACTTGTTATGGCCACTTTTAGGGAGCTATGGACTCGAACCCCAAGATCCCTCTGTGCTTCAATGCTGTTCAGAGTCCTGCCATTAACTGTATACCTTTCCATAACATTTGATCTCCCAAAGTGCAGCACCTCACACTTGCACATATTAACCTCATCTGCCATTTCCCCATCCATATCTGCAACTGATCTATATCCAGCTGTATCCTTTGACAACCTTCTACACTATCCACAATTCTACCCATCTTTGTGTTATCTGCAAATTTACTAAACTTACTAACACTCCCATCTACATTTTTATCTAAGCCATTTATATATATCACAAACAGCAGAGGTCCCAGTACAGTTACAACACTGGTATATACCCTACAATGTGGAAAATTGCCCAAGTGTGTCTTGTACATAAAAAAAAGGACAAATCCAACCCGGCCAATTACCGCCCCATCAGGCTACTGTCGATCATCAGTAAAGTGATGGAAGGTGTCACTAACAGCGCTATCAAGCAGCACTTGCTCAGCAATAACCTGCTCAGTGATGCCCAGTTTGGGTTCCTCCAGGGCCACTCAGCTCCTGACCCCATTACAGCCTTGGTTCAAACATGGACAGAAGAGTTGAATTCCTGAGGTGAGAGTGACAGCCGTTGACATCAAGGCTGTGTTCGACCGAGTGTGGCATCAAGGAGCCCCAGCAAAACTGGAATCAATGGGTATCGGGTGCAAACTCTCCGATGGTTAGGGTCATACCTGACAGATTGGAAGATATTCGTGGTTGTGGTCAGTCATCTCAGCTCCAGGACATCTCTGCAGGAGTTCCTCAGGGTAGTGTACTAGGCTCAATCATCTTCAGCTGCTTCATCAATGACCTTCCCTCCATCCTATTTAGGGACGGACAATAGCTTAGTGGTATTATCACTGGACAGTTAATCCAGAGACCCAGATAATGTTCTGGGGTCCCAGGTTCGAATCTTGCCATGGCAGGTGGTGGAATCTGAATTCAATAAAATATCTGGAATTAAGAATCTAAGGATGACCACGAACCTATTGTCGATTGTCGGGAAAAACCCCTCTGGTTCACTAATGTCCTTTAGGGAAGGAAACTGCCATCCTTACCTGGTCAGACCTATATGTGACTCCAGACCCACAGCAATGTGGTTGACTCTAAACTGCCCTCTGGGCACTTAGGGATGGGCAATAAATGCTGTGTGGTCAGCGATACCTTCATCCCATGAATGAATAAAGAATAAATGAATAAAGGACCCCCTGCAAGTTCCCCTCTGAGCCACTCACCATCCAGACTTGGAAATATATCACCGTTCCTTCACTGTTGCTGGCTGAAAATCCTGGAATTCCTTCCCTAATGGCATTGCGGGTCAACCCACAGCAGGAGGACTGCGGTGGTTCAGTAAGGCAGCTCATCACCACCCTCTCAAGGGCAACTAGGAATGGGTAAGAAATGTTGGCCAGCCAGCAACACCACATCCCACAAATGAATAAAAAAATCCTCATTTCCATTGATATCGATATAAGGGGCCTACCAATGGCCTAGAGTGATGTGGCTATCTTCCTCTGCCATCATCTAGTGTTTCCTATGCTTGAACACCTATTTCTGCAGCCGTCATATTAGTCTTAGAAGGACTTGTTAAAATTTGTTCACGGACTGTGGGCGCTATCTTGTATGCCCATCCCCCAGTACCCTGGAGAAGACGGTGATGAGCTGCCATCTTAAGCCATCACATTCCTTGGGGTGTAAGCATCGTTGAAGCTGCACTTTGGATGTCTTACTGGTCAATGGACCACCGCACAGAATAATCCTTGGAGGAATATGACCGTTCTCCATCCTATAAAAACCAGCAGAGATGCCATTGCTTGATGAGTGCCAACACGCACGGGAGATTAGCCGCTATGTGAAACTGCCGTAACAGCCACATTGAGAGCATGACACAGACAGCAAGGATGCCAAGTGGTTGAGCTTGGTTTCTTGCCAGCTGTAAACTTGGCTATGTTTGCCAGCTGGACACGATGATGCTGAGAACACAGGGCCAGCAACTTGTTTCCAAGCCTCAAGTTAACGTGACTTTCCGTGCATGTTTTGTGTGTTGGCCACAGCTGCTGGCTGTTTTACCAACGTATGCGATCTCTATCACTACTGTTTCAGAGAGCTACCTGTGTCCACTGCGAGAAGAGAGGCTCAGGAGAAAGAGGGAGGATAGGTGGTTAGGGTGGGGAGAGTGAATCCAGTCCACAATTCATACATCAACAGGGTGGGCCAGGCAGATTCAGTGATAACACTCGGAAGGGATTGAGATAAGCATTTGCTGGGAGGCGGATCAGAAGAGCAGGGCCGAGTGTGGCTGAATGATCCTACCCCTCCCCAGGGTCATAATGGGCCAAATGGCTCCCCCCACCTTCCCACATTTCTGCTGTCCATCCACTTGCGCTGCTGGCGCCCCCAGGTGGATTAAATATGTCACGACAACCAATGGGGAGGGTGGGGAACTGGAAGCTAAGACACGCCCCTCCCTGCAGCTGATTGGATGCTCCAGATGCAGGGTTCTGATTGGCTTCTGTGGCACTTGACCACTTTGATGGACAGCTGGGCCTCCCCCAATCAAACTGTGTGGGGTTTCCACCCTGTCGCTGACAAGGGCTCATTCCATCCAGCTCTGACCAGTGCAAGGAGAGGCAGTGAGACTGAGCAGAGGTAACCTATAATTATTAATACAGAAGGAGAGACATCTATCTTCAGAGGCCACACCAAATTTAAAAAAAAGGATAAAGAAAATCTCACCAGCCCTTCTCCACGACAGAAACAAGCTTCCAGCAATAAAGGTAAACTATCCAATTGTCATGATTCAGATCCTTTCATTAGGATGTTTTTTTTTTCCCTGTTCCTAGCAGGAGAGAAAATTCACCTTTGTATGCGTCCAAATGCTTCTGTTTGAGATGCAGCGCATGACCTTTTCATGAATGTCCACTAATCTTAATTCTTTAGAACTGACAGGGGAGGGTCGTGTTCATAAGGATGTTAGGTCGATGCTAAATGTGGAAGGAGCTGTTTGGGCACAAGGTGGTGGATGGAGGCCGGATGCAGGGACAATGTGAGTTGCCCCTCGATTGACAACTGACGACAGGGTTGATCAGTATCCAAGACGATTAACTCCCAATTTGAGAAAGGGCTACTTGTGATTCTGCAGTTGCTGTGTGTTCCCATCCATTTTATATAATACTCTGCCTTCTGCATGTGTCAGGGATGATTATAGAGACCGAGCACAAGCTGGGGAATCATCTGCTGAGCCTTTCCAGCATCACAGTCCCCAAGGGTGTGTTGTTAACTATTTGCTGCTGTGTCTCATGCTCACGCAAGAAGGTGGTCAATTCAAGCCCCCAACAACTGGAGGTATTCAACCCAACTCTTTGCCCTGGAAATCCACTGTGGCGTGAAAAAGATCCCACGGTCACTGTTTGGCAGAGAGGGTGTTGATGAGGGGGAGGGGTGAAAGTGTTTCCCCACCCCCTCCGCTGCCCCGCCCCCTGGGGTATCTGGGAGCTATCCTCCATTAGAACAGAATAGAATCCCCTGCAGTGTGAAAGCAGGTCATTCGGCCCTTCAAGTCCACACCAACCGTCCGAAGAGCATCCCACCCAGACCCACCCCACCGCTGTAACCCTGCATTCCCCATGGCTAACCCACCTAGCCTGCATACCACTGAATGCTATGGGACAGTTTAGCATAGCCAATGCACCTAACTTGCACATCTTCAGACTGTGGGAGGAAGCCCACGCAGACACAAGGAAAGTGTGCAAACTCCACACACACACAGAGGCTGAAATCGAACCTGGGTCAGCAGTGCTACTGGTTGCCGAGCTTACGGCTGTTTGCGGGATCTTGCTGTGCATCAGCATTTTCCATGGCGATGACACTTGCAGAAGAGCTTTGTTGGCTGCAAAAGCACTCCGGGATGCCCCGCATTTGGGAAAGGTGCCACGGAAATGCAACTGTCTGGGAGTTCAGAGCCTGGCCGAGCCCCTCCATCTGGATTGTGTCTGGAACGACAACGGAAAATTGCTCGGGGAAACCCGCCAGGGTCTGACGTCAAGATAACAAGGTGTAGAACTGGATGAACACAGCAGGCCGAGCAGGAAGGCTGACGTTTCGGGCCTAGACCCTCCTTCAGAAATGGGGAAGGGGGTTCTGAAATAAATAGGGAGAGAGTGGGAGGCGGATAGAGGAGAGGATAGGTGGAGAGGAAACAAACAGGTCGAAGAGGCGGTGATGGAGCCAGGAAAGGTGAGTGTAGGTGGGGAGTTAGGGAGGGGATAGGTCAGTCCAGGGAGGACGGACAGGTCAAGGGGGCGGGATGAGGTTGGTCGGTAGGAGATGGAGGTGCGGCTTGGGGTGGGAGGAAGGACAGGTTAGGGAGGCAGGGACGAGCTGGGCTGGTTGCCGTCTGCAGGAGAGGAGCAGAAAGGGGAGGGTGAGGTGCCGAGGGAGAATCGAGATCACAGGTGTCACAGAACAAGAGGCAAAGGGAGCAGTAATGGTTGCAAGTGAGATTCAAAGCAACAGCGGCGGGGAATGATCTCTCTGGCGTTAATTTGGATGGTCAGTTGGTTCCAGTCCTAGAGAATTCGGAAAGTTGCCTGGTTATGGCAGTGGCTGGAATAATGTCAGCATTGAGGTGGCTTTGAGAGCAGCGGTGTTCTCCGTCCGGTCAACTGGGGCTGCTTCAGCGTGCTTCCTCCCTCGGTGTTGTATCCTCAGGGAACAGTTTTTGGTGGCAACATCTGTAGCCACTTAGGAAACCAAGAAGCCATGTGATTTGTGTGATTTATTTCTTTTTCTACTTTATGTAATTAAAATACTACCGGCTTAAACACACTTCACTGTGTATTTTCATAAATACATGGTACAATAAATTATTACCAATATTAACTCTGTTTCTCTCTGCACAGATTTGTTGGTCTCACAGGTTAGATAATGCGTTCCAATTAGAACATGAGTGTTCAAGTACAGTGTAGAGAGAGCTTTACACTGCACCTGTTCTACAGACTGTTTGATGAGGGAACAGTGTAGAGGGAGCTTAATTCTGTATTTAATCCTGTCCTGGGAGTGTTTGATGGGGACAGTGTAGAGGAAGCTTTACTCTGTATCTAACCCTGTGCTGCCCCTGTCCTGGGAGTGTCTGAAAGGAATAGTGTAGAGGAAGCTTTATTTTCAGTTTAAGAGTACAGGGAGCTTTACTCAGTAGCTAATATTGTATTGTCTCTAACCTTGGGAGTGTTTGATGGGGACAGAGTAGATGAAGCTTTACTCTGTATCTAACCCCATGCTGTCCCTGTCCTGGGAATGTTTGATGGAGAACAGGTAGAATGACATTTACTTTCTGTTTAAAAATGTAGAGGAGTTTTACTCTGCTCTGACCTATATTTCAAGAAGGAGTTAAATATAATTCTCAGGGCTAAAGGGATCAAAGGGTATGGGGAGAAAATGGGGGAAAAAGGTGCTGAGTTGGATGATCAGCCAGAATCACATTTAACGGTGAAGCAAGCTTGAAGGGCTGAATTGCCTCCTCCTATTTTTCATGTTTCTATGTTTACTCTGTATCTAACCCTGCACTGTATGTGGCCTGGGAGATGTTGTATAGGGTAGTGGTTCTGAAGGAGTTAATGTTCATATTAATTGTCTGCATTCTGTTATGGACCAGACTGAAACCCCCTCAACATATTCAGAAGATAGTCTAGACCCTAACTTTTTCGTAGTTTAAAGGTGCTGTGTTCTGGATGCAATTCAATTGGTCAAATCACTGGATTTTTAATTTCCCTTTATTCATTCACGGGATGAGGGCATCGCTGGCCAGGCAGCATTTATTGCCCATCCCTAATTGCCCAGTCAACCATGTTGCTGTGGGTCCGGAGTCACATGTAGGCCAGACCAAGTAAGGATGACGGTTTCCTTCCCTAAAGGACATTGGTGAACCAGATCAGTTTTTTTTTCTGACAATTGACAATGGATTCATGGTTATCATTAGATTCTTAATTCCAGATATTTATTGAATTCAAATTCCATCATCTGCTGTGGCAGGATTCAAACCTGGGTCCCTGGAACGTCATCTGGGTCTCTGAATTAACAGTCCAGCGATAATACCACTAGGCTATCGCCTTCCCCATGGGCTTAAAGCAAAACACGCGTTATTTATCCACATTAGTTAAAATACAAGAAAAGAAAGAAGAAATTAGAATAACTCTCTTGGAAAATATAACAGAATAACAAATACAGTAACTATTACGAATTAATTAGAGTAACATCCCATAAGCGCACCCTTGGCAAAAGGCAAATTCAGAAAACACAGTGCCTGCAATGGGTGTTGCGTGTAGAACAGAGAACCCCCAGCTTTTGGCTGTTAGCAAGAGAGGGGAAAAAATAATTTCCACTTCTTCTTCAAGACCCCAACAGCATCTGCTGAAAGCTAAAACTAAAAATCCTGGTTCTGTGGGAGCTTGACCACACCCATCCAGGCTGCTTCTATTGTTCCAACTTTTCAAAAAATAACCTAAGGCCTCCCAAGCTGGTTATATTACTGGCTTTCTAACTAGACAGCTCGGTACCTCTGTCTTAAAATCTTCCTTTTTAAAAAAAAAAAAAACAGAAAAATAACCTCTTAAAGCCACAAGTTTAAGCATCATCACAACTCATCCTTCTGATGTTACACACAGTCTGTGGGTGGAGACTAGGCGTTTATACTGTAGCTTTCGGACAGAGCAGATGTATCAGCAGCTACCATCTAAGGATCTCATACTTATTGCCATCATGCTATAAACCTTCCAGTTATCAAAGAACAATGCCTTGTATATAGATACATGACAATGATGTATCCTCCATCACTAACCAGTGGATAGGTCCAAGACAAAGCAAAGGCAAAGGAGGATTGGTGGCAGTGAACTACCCGAAAGAACTCTTACCCAGTGGCAAAGCTGGTTGAAGTGGCAAATACTACAAGATGCCAGGAGCGATCCTTCAGGAAAGCACCAACCACATGGCAGCAGCAGTGCAGACCTGAGCCCCACCCAAGGAGAAGAAATCTACAAGACTCTTAAGAAAAAGGGAAAAAAAATCAGGAAAGTGAGCTTAAAATCGAATCAGAGATAGTGGGAACTGCA
>NC_063376.1:5844251-5855676 GCF_021869965.1 Rhincodon typus
TGTGGCGAGTAACTCACTTCCTGTCTCCCCAAAGCCTGTCCGCCATCCACAAGGCACAAGTCAGGAGTGTGATGGAACACTCCCCACTTGCCTGGATGGGGGCAGCCCCAACAACACTCAAGAAGCTTGACACCATCCAGGACAAAGCAGTTGCCGCTTGATTGGCACTACATCCACAAGCATCTACTCCCTCCACCACCGATGCTCAGTAGCAGCAGCGTGTACTATCTACAAGATGCACTGCAGAAATTCACCAAAGATCCTTAGACAGCACCTTCCAAACCCTCGACCACTTCCATCTAGAAGGACAAGAGCAGCAGACATATGGGAACACCACCACCTCCAAGTTCCCATCCGAGTCACTCACCATCCTGACTTGGAAATATATTGCCGTTCCTTCACTGTCGCTGGGTCAAGATCCTGGAATTCCCTCCCAAATAGCATTGTGGGTCAACCCACAGCAGGAGGAATGCAGTGGTTCAAGAAGGCAGCTCACCACCACCTTCTTGAGGGCAACTAGGGACGGGCAAGAAATGCTGGCCCAGCCAGTGATGCCCACATCCCACAAAATGAGTTTTTAAAAAAAAAAAAAAAATGAAGCCAAGACATCTGATGTAACAGGATGAATGAAGATTTGGAATTCCAGATTGTGGATGTTGAACAAGATCTCCTCATCGCAGATGAAACAAGTCTAAAGGTTGGACTGGTAACTATCAAATTCCCAATAGGATTCTGCCCGATTGTTTGTAATGCATACATTGGTGCTTGGGTTAGATTGTAAACACAGTCTGAAGCTGTTGGAACCTAGGGTAGGCCTATAATTCCACTCAGAAGCTGTTTGCTCGGATAGGCTCATAAAACCCAGTCATAGGCTTGGTGTAGGCCTGTACGTCTACTTCAATGCCAAAGACCACCCCTACCCTCCACACCCACGTGGGCATGATCAGATGTAGTGCCATGTGGGTTAGTTTGTGTCACAGCCCCCAGATGGAGCATACTGCTCCCGCTCCCCTGCCCCACACACCCTGATATACCCAAACACGTGCACATTTCCCCACAGCAAGTCAGTAGATTTCATAGAGAAGGGGGGCTGTGCATTGATGAGGTTGTGGGGCCTAAGGAAAATATTGTTTCTTTAAAGCAAAGGAAATGTCGCCTGTAAACACCGAAGGCTCTGACATGGCAGAATTCCCCTTCCACACCCTCGGGCACCACAATCGAATCCAGGACAGTAAACGATACAAAACAGGAAACAGCCTCATTGTTGAGGAAGTTAGCTCTAAAAGAAGTTGCAAGTTCCTGTCACCGAGTAACAAGCTGTGATGCAGGATCATTCTTGGGGAAGAATGGGTGGGGGTGGGGGAGGGGGGTCTCCTTTTTGTTTTCGTGGCAAGCTTGACGTTGCCAATTGCACTTTGACCTCCGAATCACTCCCAAGACTTGATCTCACAGTCCCGGCCCTCGCTCTCGCTGTAGTATTGTAGGGAGTGCTGCACTGGTGGGCACGACGTCAAACCAACTCTCAGGATCCTACGGTACAATTCCGAGCAGGAGAGTCCTGGCCGATTACTTATCCCTCAAACGCCTAAAGAAGTAGATTATCTGCTCGTAGAGTTTTTTTTTTTAATTCATTCATGAGATGTGGGTGTCACTGGCTGGGCCAGCATTTATTGCCCAGAGGACAGGTAAGGGTCAACCACGTTGCTGTGGGTCTGGAATTGCATGTAGGCCAGACCAGATCAGGATGGCAGTTTCCTTCCCTAACCAGATGGGCTTTTCCCGACAATCGATTTGTAGTCATCATTAAACTCTTAATTCCAGATTTTTATTACATTCAAAATCCATCATCTGCTGTGGCAAGATTTAAACCTGGGTCCCCAGAGCATTAGCTGTGTCTCTGGATTAACAGTTCAGTGATAGTAGCACTAGGCCATCACCTCCCCTATAGAGTCATATGGCAAGGAAACAGACCCTTTGGTTCATTTTATTTTTTTATCAACCTGTTCAGTGATGTGATTACATACCTTGGGTGATACTTGAACCGGGGCCTTCGGGCTCAGAGGCAGGGATGCTGCCGTATGCCTGCAGTTGATCTATTCTTAACTGAAGGATCCCTCCCTCACCGCCACCCCAACTGAGATGGGTGAACGACCATTCCTCCACCTGCACTTGGAGGACAACTTGAGAGTGCAGATGGGATCCTGGTTTAGTATCTGGTCCTAAAGAGGGCATCTCTGACAGTGGGATTAAAGTGCTCTGGTGCGAGGCTTGAACCAATGACTTTCTGCTCAAAGTCGGAGTGCATTTTCTATTCAAGCAAGAATAAGTCACCATGGCTGAGAAAGATAGTGATCTGTGGGAGAATTTAAGCCATAATGATAGCTGGATAGTTCCCTTAACCAAAGATGGTGAAGTGGTAATATGAATGAGTAATCCAGAGATACAGGATAATTCTCTAGGGGTCATGGGTTCAGTTCTCACCAAGGCAACTCTTATTAAATCTGGCATACAAAGCCAATCTCCATGAAGGTACTATAAACTATCATTGTTGTAAAAACCCATCTCATACCCTTTGGGCAAGGAAATTGTCCAACCTAATCATTTTGTTGCAGGTCTGGAGTCACAGATAGGCCAATGTGGTTGACTCTTTAAATGCCCCATGAAATGGCTGAGCCAGTCAGTTCAAAGGCATATAGTGATATGGCAATAAATGCCGGCTTTGCCCAGTAATACCCATATCTCTTAAGGAGAAAAAGAAACTATCTTGTTGAAATAATTAATCCACCAGAGACCCAACAACTCCCTGGATTTATTTGATACCAGTGACATCCATGTTCCATGAATAGATATCAAAAGCAATCCTAAGATGGCTGCTAATAATCAAATTGAGTTTTCAGGAGAAACTTTTTCACCCTGAGTTTTTTTTAAATTTACTCGTGGAATGTGAGCATCGCTGGCTGGCCAGCATTTATTGCCCGTCCCTAGTTGCCCCTGTGTGAGCTGCTTCCTTGAACTGCTGCAGTCCATGTGCTGTGGGTTGACCCATAATGATTTTGGAGAGGGAATTCCAGGATTTTTAACTGGTGATAGTAAGGGAATGGCAATATATTTCCAAGTCAGGATGGCGATTGGCTCAGAGGGGACCTTGCAAGGGGTGGTGTTCCCATTTATCTGCTGCCCTTGTCCTTCTGGATGGAAGTGGTCATGGGTTTGGAAGGTGCTGTCTGAGGATCTTTGGTGAATCTCTGCAGAGCATCTTGTAGATGGTACACACTGCTGCGACTGAGCGTCGGTGGGGGAGGGAGTGGATGCTTGTGGATGTAGTGCCTTTCAGACAGGCTGCTTTGTCCTGCATGGTGTCAAAATTCTTGGAGAATATGGAACTCGCTCCCATAGGGAGTGATTTGAGGTGCATCAGATAGCTACATTTAAGGAGAACAAAAACCGAAATTGCTGGAAAAGCTCAGCAGGTCTGGCAGCGTCTGTGGAAAGAAATCAGAGTTAACGTTTCGAGTCCAGTGACCCTTCTTCAGAATTCTCTACATGCCTTTCAACTGTTGTAGTTGTACCCACCTCTACCAGTTTCTCTGGCAGCTCATTCCATACACACACCACACGCTGCATGAAAAGGTTGCCCCTTAAGTCCCTTTTAAATCTCTCCCCTCTCACCTTAAACCTTTGTCCTCTACTTTTGGATTCCCTTATCCTGCGACAATGACCTTGGCTATTCACTGTACCCACGCCCCTCATGATTTTATAAACCTTTGTAAGGTCACCCTTCAGCCTCCGACACTGCTGGGAAAATAGCCCCAGTCTATCAATCTCTTCCCATAGGTCAAACCCTCCAACGTCCTTGTAAATCTTTCCTGAACCCTTTCAAGTTTAACAACATCTTTTCTGTAGCAGGGAGAACAGAATTTAATACAGTATTCCAAATGTGGCCTAACTAATGCCCTGTAGAGCTGCAACGTGACATCCCAACTCCTATACTCAATGCACTGACCAATAAAGTTGGGCCGAATGACCTGTTTCTGTGCTCAATGTTCCTCATAAAACCTGAGACGAGACACATTTTGAGAAATCTGTCGGCTTCCTTGCACACTTCCCGCACTCACAGCCAACATCCTGTTGATGTGCAGGTGTGGAACAGGCCAACTGCTTCCCAGCTTCCGTTGTGGCAAAACAGATGCTACATCCTGCCTAAACTACATCACCCTGTCAAGCATTACCTGACTGTTTCCTAGGATGGAGGGATTGCCCTATGGGCAGAGATTGGCCCTGTATCCTCGCGAGTTTAGAAGAATGAGAGATGATCTCACTCCAACGGACAGAATTCTTACTCGGGGGAATCTATAGGGTAAATAAATGAAGGATGTTTTCCCCCTAGTCATGGAGGGGATCTGGAACCAACAATTATTGTCTCAGAATCAGGAGCTAGCCATTAAGAACTGAAATGAGTAGGAATTTCTTCACTTGGAGGGTGGTGAGCCTTTTGAATTCTCTATCCCGGGGTTGAATATGCTCAAGACAGGAATGGATACATTTCTGCATTTTAAAAACGTCGAGCGTTCCGGGATGGAATGGGAAAATGGTGTTGAGCTATGATCTCACTGAATGGCCGAGTGGGCTGAAGGGATGGAACAGCCTGCTCCTGCTTCCATTTCCTGTATTGAGAGACGGAGCAGCTGGGATTTAGAGCAAAAAATATGTAGGGGGAGGTTTAATCAGGCAGGACAGCATGGAAACTGTTGGTCCAACCAGTCCATTCCAAAAAATCCCAAACTAAACTAGTCCTGCCTGCCTGCGTTGACCCACATCCCTCCAAACATTTCCTATACATGTACTGACCCAAACATCTTTTAAATGTTGCAACAGTACCTGTCATTTTAAAAAAAAAAAAAAAAAAAAAGCCCCAGAGACATTATAGGGCTTTAGTGGTGCGGTAATTCTGAACCAGGAGACCTGGGTTCAAGTCCCACCTGCTCCAGAGGTGTGTAATAACACCATCTCTGAACAGGTTGTTGAGAAAATACCTGGAACACTTACAAAGAAACATTGACTGTCTGCATGGAACACCTCTCCTTTACCGAAAAGCATTTGGCATGCAGTAGTCCTGTGCGATTCTTAAATAGGTTCAGAGACTCCACCAAAGATTTCTGTAGCCCTGAGTCTGTGAGCCAAATTGACACTCTCACTATGGGGCGGCACGGTGGCTCAGTGGTTAGCACAGCGCCAGGCCCCTGTCTCTGTGGAGTTTGCACATTCTCCCCTTGTCTGCGTGGGTTTCCTCCGGGTGCTCCAGGTTCCTCCCACAATCCAAAGATGTGCGGGTTAGGTGGATTTGTCATAGGAAATATTAGTACTAACGACATAGGACCTTGTCACTCCTCCTACCTGCAACGGCAGTTCGGGGAGTTTGGTAGAAAGTTAAAAAGCAAGACCTCCAAGATTGTAATCTCAGGATTACACTATGTGCCAGTGAGGCTAGAAATAGGAGGATAGTACAGCTGAAAACGTGGCTAAACAGATGGTATAGGAGGTAGGGTTTCAGGTACCTGGGCCATTGGGATCTCTTCCAGGGCAGGTGGGACCTGTACAAGAAGGACGCGTTGCATCTAAACTAGAGGGGCACAAATATTCTGGCTGGGAGGTTTGTTGGTGTCACTTGGGAGGATTTAAACTAGCTTGGCAGGTGGTTGGGAACCAATGCAAAGGTGATTGGACTGAAAGGGAACTAGAGAATAGGGCCATTAAGACTCCGAGGAAGAGCAGGCAGAGTGTGGTTGCTGATCAAAGCAGATCCGGTGGACTGAAGTGCATCTGTTTCAATTCAAGAGGTGTAACGGGTAAAGCAGATGAATTTAGAGCTTGGACTAGTACCTGGAACTATGATGTTGTTGCTATTACAGAGACTTGGTTAAGGGAGGGACAGGATTGGCAGTTTAACATTCCAGGATACAGACTTCAGGCGGGATAGAAGGGGATATAAAAGGGGTGGGGGAGAATATCACAACTATACTGCGGGAGGACACCTTGGATGGTTCATACAGTGAGGCAATATGGGTAGAGCTCAGGAACAGGAAGGGTGCAATCACAATGTTTGGGGTTTACTGTAGGCCTCCCAACAGCCAGCAGGAGATAGAAGAACAGATCTATATGTAGGCAGACTTTGGTCAGATGTAAAAGTAACAGGGTTGTTGTCCTGGATGATTTTTAACTTCCCATATACTGACAGGGACTCACTTAGTGCTTGGGATTCGGATGGGGCAGAGTTTGTAAGGAGCATCCAGGAGGGCTTCTTGAAACAGTATGTAGATAGTCCAACTAGGAAAAGGGCCGTACTGGACCTAGTATTGGGGAATGAGCCTGGCCAGGTGGTTGAC
Source organism: Rhincodon typus (assembly GCF_021869965.1). Classification (NCBI taxonomy): domain Eukaryota; kingdom Metazoa; phylum Chordata; class Chondrichthyes; order Orectolobiformes; family Rhincodontidae; genus Rhincodon; species Rhincodon typus. The sequence goes on from NC_063376.1 coordinate 5,850,635, forward strand.
GTCTCAGTAGGGGAGCAGCTCAGAACAGTGATCACAATTCAGTAAGCTTTAAGGTACTGATCGATAAAGATCCATGCGGTTGTCAGGTGAAGGTGCTAAGTTGGGGGAAGGCTAATTACAACAATATTAGGCAGGAACTGAAGAATGTAGATTGGAGTCAGATGTTTGAGGGCAAATCAACATATGGTATGTGGGACGCTTTCAAGTGTAAGTTGCTGGGAACTCAGGACTGGCACGTTCCTTTAAGGATGAAGGATAAGTATGGCAAGTTTAGGGAACCTTGGATAACAAGAGATATTGTGAGCCTAATCAAAAAGGAAAAGGGAAGCATTTATCATGGCTTGGAGGCTGGGAACACACGAAGCAAGGGTGGAATACAAGGAACGTCGAAAGAAACTTGAGCAACGAGTCAGGAGTGCTAAAAGGAGTCATGAAAAGTCATTGGCCAACAAGATTAAGGAAAATCCCAAGGCTTTTCATACATGTATAAAGAGTAAGAGGGTAGCCAGGCAGAGGGTTGGCCCACTCAAGGACAGAGAAGGGAATTTATGTGTGGAGCCAGAGGAAATGAGCGAGGTATTAAATGAGTACTTTGTGTCAGTATTCACCATAGAGAAGGATTTGGTGGATGATGAGTCTGGGGAAGGGTGTGTAGATAGTTTGGGTTATGTTGAGATCAAAAGAGAGGGTCATGAAGAACATTGAGGTAGACAAGTCTCCAGGGCCTGATGGGATGTACCCAGAATACTGAGAGAGGCAAGGGACGAAATTGCTGGGGCTTTGAGGGAAATCTTTGCATCCTCACTGGCTACAGGGAAGGTCCCAGAGGATTGGAGAATAGCCAATGTTGTTCCTTTGTTTAAGAAAGGTGGCAAGGATAATCCAGCGAATTACAGGCCGGTGAGCCTTATGTCAGTAGTTGGGAAATTATTGGAGAGGATTCTTCAAGACAGGATTTACTCCCACCTGGAAAACACTGGGTGTATTGTCGAGAGGCAACATGGTTTTGTGAAGGAGAGATCGTGTCTCACTAACTTGGTTGAGTTGTTTGAGGAATTGACGAAGATGATCGATGAGGGTAGGGCAGTGGATGTTGTCTACATGGACTTCAGTAAGGCCTTTGATAAGGTCCCTCATGGCAGGGTGATACAGAAAGTAAAGTCACACGGGGTCAGAGGTGAGCTTGCAAGATGGATAAAAAACTGGCTCGGTCATAGAAGACAGAGAGTAGCAGTGGAAGGGTGCCTTTCTGAATGGAGGGCTATGACTAGTGGCGTTCCTCAGGGTTCAGTGTTGGGGCCTTTGCTGTTTGTAATATATATAAGTGATTTGGAGGAGAATGTAACTGGTCTGATCAGTAAGTTTGCCGATAACACAAAGGTTGGTGGAATTGTGGATAGCGATGAGGACCGTCAAAGGATACAGCTGGATATAGATCAGTTGGTGACTAGGGCAGAGAGATGGCAGATGGAGTTTAATCCGGAAGAATGTGAGGTAATGAGGTAATTTTGGAAGGTGTAATTCAGATGGAAAATATACAGTAAATGGCAGAGCCCTTAAGAGTACTGATAGGCAGAGGGATCTTGGTTTACAGGTACACAGGCCACTAAAAATGGCAATGCAGATGGAAAAGGTATACAAGGCACACGGCATGCTTGCCTTCATCAGCTGGAGCATTGAGTTTAAAAATTGGCAGGTAATGTTGCAGCTTTATAGCACCTAGTTAGGCTGCATTTGGAATATTGTGTTCAATTCTGGTCGCCACAGTACCAGAAGAATGTGGTAGCTTTGGAGAAGGTACAGAAAAGATTTACCAGAATGTTGCCTGGTATAGAGGGCATTAGCTATGAGGAGAGGTTGGAGAAACTAGGGTTGTTCTCACTGGAACGACGGAGGTTGAGGGGCCACCTGATAGAGGTCTACAAGATTATGAAGGGCGTGGACAGAGTGGACAGTCAGAAGCTTTTTCCCAGGGTGGAAGAGTCAGTTACCAGGGGCCATGGGTTTAAGGTGCGAGGGGGCAAGTTTTAAAGGTGATATACAAGGCAAGTTTTTTTTTACACAGAGGGTGGTGGGTGCCTGGAACTCGCTGCCGGGGGATAGTGGAAGCAGATACGATAGTGACTTTTAACTTGACTTGACAGATACATGAGTAAGATGGGAATAGAGGGATACGGTCCCTGGAGGTGTAGGGGGTTTTAATTGTGACAGGTAGCATGTCGGTGCGGGCTTGGAGGGCCGAAGGGCCTGTTCCTGTGCTGTAATTTTCTTTCTTCTTTGAAATGCCGGGTTACAGGGATAAGAGGAGAGTGAGTTTGAGTGGGATGCATTTCAGAGGGTCAGTGTAGCCTCGCTAGGTTGAGTGACCTGCTTCCACACAGCAGAGATTCTATGATCTCAGGAGACTGTGCTCCTGAAAGGTAACTTGCACTTAATCTGATCTTTGGTTTTCTAGTACAAAGATGGGGTGGGAAGAACCTCCTCGTGTGTCTGATGCTGGGCCTGGCCAAAGGTTTCTGTTAACAGGTCCAGGCAACTGGCTGTGGTCAGGGTAATGGTATCTGACTGCCTGACACTCTTCAGCGTTGCAGTACCTCTTTTTAATTACCATTACTAGTCATAGAGTTGTACAGAAAGAGACCCTTTGGTCCAACCCATCCATGCTGACCAGATATCCTAAACAAATTTATTCCCATTTGCCAGCATTTGGCCCATTTCCCTCTAAACCCTTCCTGTTCAAGTACCCATCCTGATGCCTTTTAAATGCTGTAATTGTACCAGCCTCCACCACTTCCTCTGACAGCTCATTCCATACATGCACCACCCTCTGTGAGAAAAAGTTGTCCCTCAGGTCCCTTTTAAATCTTTCCCCTCTCACTTTAAACCTATGCCCCTCTAGTTTTGGACTCCCCTACCCTGGGGAAAAGACCTTGGCTATTGGTTTAATGAGTTAGTTTGATTAATGGTTTGATTAGCTGGGAGGTGATGGCCCTAGTGGTATTATCACTAGACAGTTAACCCAGAGACCCAGGGAACGTTCTGGGGACATGCCATGATGGTGGAATTTGAATTCAATAAAAATTAAGTGTCCAGTGATGGTTATGAAACTGTTGTTGATTGTTGGGAAAGTCCATCTGTTTCACTAATGTCCTTTAGGGAAGCCATTCTCACCTGGTCTGGCCTACATGTGACTCCAAACCCACAGCAATGTGATTGATTCCTAACTGTCCTCTGGGCAATAAACGCTGGCCTAGCCAGTACACCCACATCCTATGGAATGGTTTTTAAACATGTTCTTGTGTTGCAGAGATCGCTGGGATGCCGCGTCTTTTGGTAGGAGGCGGGCAAATGTAACGCTGCAATCTTTTATCAAAGAGAGTGAACCTTTTGTCAAAGAAAGGAATTAAGTATCTAGTTTCTTACTTCAGCAGCTGGTTTGGGAGTGAATTAACAAGAGGCATCTGGCAGATTGGGGTTTAAGATAATTGGCGAAAGACCCAAAGTGAAGTTAGGATCTGTAATTCACACAGTGAGTTCATTTTTTTCCAATTCATTCACGGGATGAGGCCAGCACTTATTGCTCATCCCAGAGGGCAGTTTAAGAGTCAACCATATTGCTGTGGGTCTGGAGTCACATGTAGGCCAGACCAGGTAAAGATGGCAGTTTCCTTCCCTAAAGGACATTAGTGAATGCAGTGCCTGAAAGCAAATTCACCAGGACCCCTCAGAAAGGGAATGGAGAAATACTTTTTTGATTTGATTTAATTCTATTATCGTCCCATGTACCTAGGTTCAGTGAAAAGCTTTTGTTTTGCAAGCAGTGCAGGTAGATCATACCATACAAAGTGCGTTAGGTTCATAGAACAGAGCGAGGAATACAATGTTATAGCTGGCGCACAAAGAGCGAGACCAACATTAAATTTAAAATTTTGAAAGGTCCATTCAGAAATCTAATAACAGCGGGAAGAAGCTTTTCTTAAATCTGTTGGTTACAGGTGTTTAAGCTTTGTATCTTCCGCCTGACGGAAGAGGTTGGAAGAGATTATAACTGGGGTGGGAGTGGGTCTTTGATGTTGGATGCCTTCCCGAGGCAGTGAGAAGTGTAGATGGAGTCAATGGATGGGAGTGATGGACTGGGCTGTGTTCACAACTCTCTGTAATTTCTTATGGTCCTGGGCAGAGCAGTTGCTGTACTAGGCTGTGATGCATCCAGATAGAATGCTTTCTATGGTGCATCTATAAAAATTGGGAACAGTCTTTACGAACATGCCAATTTCCTTAGCCTTCTGAGGAAGTCAAAGCGTTGTGCTTTCTTGACTGCCGCATCAAAGTGGGTGGACCAGGACAGATTGGTGATCATCACTCCTCGGAACTTGATGCTGTTGACCATGTCCACCTCATCACCATTGATGTAGACAGGGGCGTGCCCTCTACCTTGCTTCCTGAAGCCAATGACCAGCTCTCTAGTTATTTTTACACTATGCCACCAAGCAATCATCTCTTTCCTGTATTCTGTCTCGTCATTGTTTCAGATCCGGCCTACAACGGTGGTGTCGTCAGCGAATACTTAGAGGGCTATGGGGAAAGGACAGTGGGAGTAGTGCAAACTGCATCCAGCGATGAGTCACCACAGATACAGTGGGGCTGAATGGCTTCACTCTGTGATTCTAGGACTACAGTTCTATTGGGACCCAGGACCTGAGCCACTGTTGGCCATTCAGTTACCATCATTTAGTCCAGTACAGGCCATGATGTGAGGGGATATTAACCTCTGAGGGTGGAGAGGGTGGGTCCAAAGTGCCATGATGCTCCCAAAGCCACATTACACTCGTGCTGCATGCCATGTCTCCATTCACTCAGATACGGAATGTTATTTACATTTGGTTGGGATTTGCATAAGTTTGCAAACTGCAAGAGAGACACATACACAAGCCGCACGCGTGCACACGCCGCATGCACGTACACACACGCTGCACGCAACCATGCACATACACATACATGCCGCGCGCACGTACGTACATGCCGCGCGCACGTACGTACAT
>NC_063376.1:5855686-5856241 GCF_021869965.1 Rhincodon typus
CACACACACACACAGACACACACACACACATGTGCACAGACAAATTTAGCCACAATAAATTTCCGTATGACGCAGGTTTGCGAAGGAATACACAGGTGCCATTCAAATCAGGTCATGGGAAGTCAAAATCTTTCACCTTGGAGATGCCTTTGAATCCAATCCCGGATCAGAGACTGAGGTGAATAGACTTTTCTGTTAGTGTTTCGAGGGCCTGCTGACATCAGAATTTTCTTTCATGGTATGTTGGCATTGCTGGCAAGCTTGGCATTTGTAGCCCACCCCTGATTGCCCTTGAACTGAAAGGCTTGCTTACCCCTACAATCGGGCAGTTAAGAATCAACCTCATTGCTAGGTGTCTGGAGTCACCTATAAGTCACACTTGTTGGGGATGGTGAGTTCCTTCCTTAAAAGGCATTCGTGGGTTTTTACAACAGTCAATGACCTTTCACTGAAACTAGCTTTTGATTTCTGATTTTAGTAACTGAATTTAAATTCCACCAACTGCTGAATCCGTGACCCCAGAGCATTAGCCTGGCCACTGGATTACTAGTCCAG
>NC_063376.1:5856741-5858719 GCF_021869965.1 Rhincodon typus
AGGCCCGAAACGTCAGCCTCTCTGCTCCTATGATGCTGCTTGGCCTGCTGTGTTCATCCAGCCCTGCACCTTGTTGTCTCGGATTCTCCAGCATCTGCAGTTCCTACTATCTCTGATTCTATAAAGAAGAGGTGTGTGTGTGTGTGTGTGTGTGTGTGTGAGAGAGTGTGTGTGTGTGTGTGTGAGAGATAAAGGGAAGAGCACGGTTAATGGAGTGGGAAGTTAAAGGGGGTTTATTTATGTGGGAGGATAAAAGGGAGGTGATGCGAGTGAGAGGCTACGGTGGAGAATGTGGTTAAAGGGGAGGATCTGTGCGTGGAGAAAAGTGGGGGATGCTGGGAGTCATAGAGATGTACAGCATGGAAACAGACCCTTCGGTCCAACTCATCCGTGCCAACCATATATCTTAAACGTAATCTAGTCCCATTTGCCAGCATTTGGCCCATATTCCTCTTAAACCCTTTTCATTCATATCCAGAACAAAAACAAAGTTGCTGGAAAAGCTCAGCAGGTCTGGCAACATCTGTGAAGGAAAAAATGGAGTTAACGTTTCGGGTCTGGTGACCCTTCCTCAGAGCGGTCCCCTTCCTATTGATATGTCCGTCCAGATGCCTTTTAAATGTTGTAATTGTACCAGCCTCCACCACTTCCTCTGGCAGCTCATTCCACACACGCACCACCCTCTGCGTGAAAAAGTTGCCACTTAGGTCCCTCTCACCTTAAAAATTTGCCCTCTAGTTTTGGACTCCCCTACCCTGGGAAAAAAGACCTTGGCTAGTCACCCTATCCATTCCCCTTATGATTTTATAAACCTCGATAAAGTCAGTTCTCAGCCTCCGATGCTCCAGGGGAAATAGGCCCAGCCTATTCAGCCTCTCCCCATAGCTCAACCCCAGCAACATCCTTGAAGTGAGAGGTCAAAGGGGAGTCCGTGTGAACAGGGGCTTAAAGTAAGATTGTGTGAGTAAGTGGGGGGGGTTAGAGGGGAGACGGTGTGAGCAAGTGAGGGGGGTTCCTTATAGGAAAGTGAGAGGTTCATGGGGAGACCATGTGGGCAACAGGTCAAAGGGCAGATGTGAACAAGAAATGCAGAACTCAGAGTTTGGATTGCTGTGTGATTCACAGCACACAGTGTTACGAAACAGTTCCTTTTTATGTGTTATAAATAGTTTGTTGAGGAAGCGTGACCTCGAATCAGTTGGCATGCTCCACCCCTTATCATTCTGAGTGAGCAGGAGAAATAGTGAGACTGTTGGGAGAAGCTTCATGTTATAGACACTGGGTCCTTGTTCCCATCTGAGTCCTCCCTGTGCCCCTCTGTTTCTTTCTGTACAGTATTTCACTCTATCTGTTGTTCTTGTTCTCAGACTCTGTGCCCTTACTGGTTTTTCTGTCACTCAACTTGTCTCTCTCTGTTTCTATTTCACTCTGCCTGTCTCTGTCTCCTTTTGTCTGTCTGTCTCTCTCTCTCTCTCTCTCTCTCTTCTTTACACCCCCTCCCCAAGTGTGTCTTTTCCTTTCACTTGATGTCTCTCTGTTTCTGTATGTATGTGTCTTTCTCTCTCACTCGGCCCTTTCTTTTTCTGTTTCGCATTCTCTCTCTCTCTCTTCCTCTCTGTGTGTCTTGCTATCTCCCACATCTTTTTCTCTGTCTTCTGTCTGTGTGTGTGTCTCTCTCTCTCTCTCTCTCACCCCCTCTATATCTTCTGCTGCGTCTCTTTTCCTTTCTTTGTGTCTTTCTTCCTCTCATATGTACCTGCCAGTCTCTCTCTGTTTCTAGCTCTGATTTGTGTCCCCTGTAAATCCTGGAGACTCTTTCTGCCTCTGTCTTTCTCTGTGCCCCTTGGTTTTCCTGCATCTCTCTCTGTCTCTTTCTCTCTCTGTCTCTTGGTCTGCCCCTCTCTCCCTGTCAACTTTTCCCCCTCCCCCTCTCGTTCTTTCGTTCTTTCGTTCTTTCGTTCTTTCGTTCTTTCGTTCT
>NC_063376.1:5858729-5868219 GCF_021869965.1 Rhincodon typus
TTCTTTCGTTCTTTCGTTCTTTCGTTCTTTCGTTCTTTCGTTCTTTCCCTGACTCCCTTTGTGTCTGTCTCTCCGTCTCTCTTTCTCTGTCTGCCTATTTCCCATTTTCCCTGCTGAAGCTGTGTGTGATGGGTCAGGGAATTTCCAGACTCATGAGATGGAGCTACCTCAGTTTAAACTGCCCTTTTCCACCCTGGGGTTGACAGGGGCTTGATGAAGTCAGGGCTGCCAACCCCAGAAGCTGTGCTGGGGGAATGCTGCAACACCCTGGTCAGAAGCCCCAAAATAAAACAAAGAACTGTGGAGGCTGGAAATCTGAAACAAAAACCAAATTGCTAGAGAAACTCAGCAGGTGTGGCAACATCTGTGGAGAGGAAGCAGAGTTAATGTTTCTGTGCCAGTGATACTTCTTCAGAACAGTTAGAAGGATAGAATCCCTACAGTGTGGAAGCAGACCATTTGGCCCATTGAGTCCACACCAACCCTCCAAAGAGCATCTCACCCAGACCCATCTCCTACCCTATCCCCGTAACCCTGTATTTCACGTGGCCAATCCACCTAACTTGCACATCGCTGGACACTATGGGACAATTTAGCACGGCCAATTCACCCTAACCTGCACATCTTCGGACTGTGGGAGGAAAGCGGAGCACCCGGAGGAAACCCACGCAGACACGAGGAGAGAGTGCAAACACCACACAGACAGTCGCTTGAGGCTGGAATCAAACCCAGCTCCCTGGCGCCGTGAGGCAGCAGTGCTAACCACTGAGCCACCGTGTCGAGCTGTCACCTCCTTGTAATTAGTTTGACAAGCCTTTGTTGTACTCGTGTGGCAGTAAATCCTTCTTGAGATTTGGGACCAATACTGCATACTGTTGCGGCCTCGCCAAGGTGCTGCGCAACTGAAGCAAGAATTTACCAACTCACCATTAGCCATCCTGGCCTTTCAACAGAGCAGTGGGAAGAATGGGGCACAAACCTAGTTTAAGTGTGACATGCACTCAAAGCTTCAGCCCAAATGCAATGAAATAACTGGGTCTCAGAAGGATTTGATAGAAGGGAAACAGGGAGCGGAATTCTATGCTGCCCTTGCCAGTGGGACACCAGGGTGCGTGAATTGAATTGAGCCCAATGCAAGTTGTAAAGCCACTATGTGGACCTCTGAGGTCTATACACAGAAGCTATTTGTTGGCATGCCAAATGGCGTGTCTGGCCCCAGCTACAAGGGCAAAAATCAGGTTCCCAAAGGTGTGGTGAAAGGTGCAGTTAAGTACCATGCCTCCTGGGCCATGTAGTTGTATGATAGGGGGAGGTGACAGCCTAGTGGTATTATCGCTGGACTGTTAATCTAGAGACCTGGGTTCAAATCCTGCCACTGTACATGGTGGAATTTGAATTCAATTAAAAAAAAAATCTGGAATTGAGAGTCTAATAGAACAGTACAGCTTGGGAGCGGGCCTTTCGGGCCACGATGTTGTGCCAAACATGACGCCAAATTAAACTAACCCCTTCTGCTTGCCATTGGTCCATATCCCTCCATTCCTTGTACATTCATGTGCTTATCTAAAAGTCTCTTAAACATCCTTATCGTATCTGCCTCCACCACCACCCCTGGCAACATGTTTTAGGCACCTAACACTCTGAGTCAAAAATACTTGCCCCTCACATCTCTTTTGAACTTTCCCCCGCTCACCTTAAATGCATGCCCCCCTAATGATGACCGTGAATCCACAGCTGGTTGTTGGGAAAAACCCATCTGGTTCATTAATGCCCTTTAGGGAAGGAAACTGCCATCCTTACCTGGTGTGGCCTACATGTGGCTCCAGACCAATGTGGTTGACTCTTAACTGCCCTTTAGGCAATTAGGGATGGGCAATAAATGCTGGCCTAACCAGTGACACCCTCATTCTGTGAGTAAAATACAAGAAAATATTCTTGAATCTTTTCACCTCCCCTTCTGCTTAGGCAATCCCTCAGCACCCAGGGTGCCCTCTCTTCCACTCTGGGTGTTTTGTGTCTTGAGGTGACTGACCAGTCTGAAACAGGATCCACACCCACTTCTGTAGGAGGGGGCAGGCAGTGTTTGGAGTGGAGGGCAGACGGGATTCTTGGGTTTCTGCACACTCCACCCACTGTTTGCCCATGGCCTCCACCTGGGCCTATCAGAGATTGTCCAATCGTTGGTACCATAGTGGTTGTTACTTCTCCAGCTTGGGCGGGTCTTGGAAAAGAGATTCCCAGGAATGGCTGAGAATTTGCAGCATTCCCAGCCACGCTTTGAGGATGCCCTTTAAATGTTTGCTGTGCCCTCCTAGGAGCTGCCTGCCACGATGGAGCTCAGAATATTCGAGCCAGTTTTTGAGGCCTCGTGTCAGGCACATGGACAATGTGGCCTGCCCAGTGCACCTGATTGTTTGTAACCAGTGCCTCGATGCTGGGACGTACACCTGAGAGTGAGGACACTGATGTTGGAGCACCTATTCCTCTCAGTGGATTTGCAGGATTTTTGAGAAGGTGATATTTCTCCAGGGATTGGGATATCCCCTGCTCATTGAGCTTCAAAGGCAGGGTGGCTTTTGCATGTATTTGCATCTTGTACGTGCTAAGTAGCAGGCTAGTTCACCAGAATTAAATTTCCATTCCCAATTAAATTATAGTCATACAGCATGGAAATAGATCCTTCAGTCCAATCCGTCCTTGCCAACCATAATTCCCAACTAAACTAGTCCCGCCTGCCTGCTCCTGGCCTATATTCCTCCAAACCTTTCTTATTCATGTACTTATCCAAATGTCTTTTAAATGTAAATGTACCCGCATCCACCACTTTCTCTGCCAGTTCATTCAATACATGAACCACTGTCTGGGTTTAAAAAGTTGCCCCTCATATCTTTTTAAAAGCTTTCTCCTCTCACCTTAAAAATATGCCTCCTAGTCTTGAAATTCCCCCACCCTAGGGAAAAGACACCTGCCATTCACCTTATCTATATCCCTCATTATTTTATAAACCTCTATAAGGTCACCTCTCACCCTCCTATGCTTGAGTGAAAAACATCCCAGCCTGTCCAACCTGTCCTTATAACTCAAACCCTCCATTCCCAGCAACGTCATTCTCCACAAGTGCCTTCCGATTCCTGAGGATGCCTAAGTGTGCAGCAATCGCAGGACTGTCCTTGCTGGACATTGGAGTGAAAGTCACTGCAGATTTTGGGAAGCATTCATTTATGACTTTACGAGGTTGGAGTGGTCACTGTTACCTTTTCTAGTCCCGTTCCTCCTTCGGTCACATCAGATTTTAAATTGAAACAGGTTGGCGATACGGCCAATTATGTAGGTCTCAGACTATATTGGGTTCACTGTTAAGAGCATCAGATTTCTTTAACAAACAACAAATAACTGGTTTATAATCAAAAATAAATTTAGTCAAAGATGCAAAGGCTACTGATAAGCAGTTTGGAAACATGTGTAACTACCGCTTTTAAAAGCTAATGCACACACAGCAGTCTGAAGAGAAACAAAACATGAAAACTCTGCCATGTGTGAAATTCTAAAGTACTTTGGTTGAGTAACTGTTGATGAAATAACTGCACAGAGGCTGGTATCCCATCACCAAGTCGCCCTTTATTTGCATGTGTGCAGTACTTGACACTGGCTTCCTCAGAGCCAGCTCTCAGGCCCTCCTGTTTATACCTGTCAGCCAGGGCTCCATGATTGGACCAGATTAACAGCCCTGACTAGGGAACTCTTTTGTAAGTTCAACTGTAGTGATTTGTAATGAGGTCAGCCAGGTGGATCTTCCCTTAGAGAATATAAGGGATAATACAGGGATTGGCCCACATTCTATCCTGATTTCAGTTATTCCAGACACACACACACACAAGCACTATAATGTCTTCCTGGAGCAGTTATGCTTGGCTTAATTCCCTTTGCTTCAGTGGCAGGGTGGATTCCAGTATAATCCTCTCCAGGAGCCCTCCCTGAGTGGTAAAGGTGAAGTTTTCAGCAGACTCACTTTTTGGAGAGGAGTTATAGAGAAATAGGGCACAATGGGCTGTCACTCCTCAGACAGGTCTCAAGCTCTCTCTTAATGAGTTTCAAAAAACATAATATTTGTAAGCCGTGCACAAATTGGCCCACGTCACCTCTCTCTGACTAGATCCGAGATCTCTGCTCCTTGTAAGTTCTTGCCTGTTTTGATTTGATTTGTTACTGTCATGTGTACTGAGATGCAGTGAAAAGTGCTGTCTTACATGCTGCACAGGTAGATCGTACTATACAAGTGCATCAGGGTAACAGAACAGAGTGCAGGATACAAGTGTTACAGCCGCAGAGAAGGTGCAGAGAGAAATCAACATTAACATTTAAGAGGTCCATTCAGAAGTCGGTAAACAGCGGGGAAGAAACATAGAAACATAGAGGATAGGAGCAGAAGGAGGCCATTCAGCCCTTCAAACCTGCTCCACCATTCATCATGATCATGGCTGGTTGTCCAACTCAATAGCCTAATCCTGCTTTCTCCCCATAACCTTTGATCCCATTTGCCCCAAGTGCTATATCTAGCTGCCTCTTGATGCCAAAACATTGAATGTATTCAACTGCTTCCTGTGGTAATGAATTCCACAGACTCACCACTCTTTGGGTGAAGAAATGTCTCCTCATCTCCGCCCTAAATGGTCTACCCTGAATCCTCCTGCTGTGACCCCTGGTTCTGGATGCACCCACCATCAGCAACATCCTCCCTGCATCGACTCTTACTCTGTCCAGTCCTGTTAGAGTTTTATAAGTCTCTATGAGATCCCCCCCTCATTCACCTGAACTCCAGTGAAAACAATCCTAACCCACTCGATCGCTCCTCATACGTCAGACCCGCCATCCCCGGAATCAGCCTGGTAAACCTTTGCTGCACTCCCTGGAGAGCATGAACATCCTTCCTCAGAAAAGGAGACCAAAATTGCACACAATTTGGTGTTGATAACGCCAAGGTCATGGGTGGAGCAGCACGGTGGCTCAGTGGTTAGCACTGCTGCCTCACAGTGCCAGGGACCTGGGTTAGATTTCATCCTCGGGTGACTGTGCAAACTCCACACAGACGTTCTCCCTGTGTCTGTGAGGGTTTCCTCAGAGTGCTCTGGTTCCCTCCCACAGTCCAAAGATGTGCAGGCAAGGTGGATTGGCCATGTTAAATTGCCCATAGTGTCCAGGAATGTGTAGATTAGGTGGGTTATAGGGGGATGGGTCTGGGTCGGTGTGGACTTGTTGGGCTGAAGGGCCTGTTTTCACACTATAGGATTCCATATATAATATTCTAGGTGTGGCCTCACCAAGGTCCTGTATAACTGCAACAACACATCCCCTGCTCCTGTACTTGAAACCTCTCGCAATGAAGGCCAACATACCATTTACCTTCTTTACCACCTGCTGCACCTGCATGCTTACCTTCAGCAACTGGTGTACAAGGACACCCAGGTCCCACTGCGCACTCCCCTCTCCCAATTTACAGCCATTCAGGTAGTAATCTGGTCTTAAATCTGTTCGTACATGTGTTCAAACTTCTATATCTTCTCCAATGGAAGAGGGTGAAAGAGAGTATAATGGGGTGGGAGGGTTTTTTGATTATATTTGTTGCTTTCCCGAGGCAGCAGGAAGTATGGCTGAAGTCAATGGATGGGAAGCTGGTTTGGACTGTGCTGTGTTCACAACTCTGTAGTTTCTTGTGGTCTTGGCAAGAGCAGTTGCCATACCACGCTGTGATGTATCCAGATGGGATGCTTTCTCTGGTGCATGTGTAAAAAATTGTAAGGGTCTTTATGAACAGGCCGAATTTCCTTCGCCTCCTGAGGAAGTTGAGGTGTTGCTGTGCTTTCTTGATCATAGCGTCAATGTGGGAGGATCGGGATGGATTGTTGGTGATTGTCACTCGTAGGAACTTGACCCTCTCGATCATCTCCACCTCAGCACCACTGATGCAGACAGGGGTGTGCCCTCCACTCCACTGTTTGTAGCCAGTGCCTCTTCCTTGACAAAGTACCCTTTCTTTAAAAGTTCTTCATAAATTTCAAAACAAAAAATTGGATCGTATCTCTTCATAACCATGCAATGTGAAAATTGTTATTTGTGGTGGTAGTCTAAATGAACAGCATTTGGAGATGCTCGATATACAGCGTCATGGGCACAGTTCAAGAAGACTACAGGATTGCAAGTGTGACTATGGGCTGGCTGACCAGGGAAGGGTGGAAGTGCCATAATATTTTGGTCTAGTGTCCATTCTAATAGTCAGAATGATGCCTGTCCAGGACCAGTTTTACTACCCATAAGGTCACAGTGGGTGGCATCGACATCCTACCTGCCACCACCACAAGACTTGCCATGATCCTGCCCCTCGTGCATAGGTGGTGAGTCGACAACTCCGTAAGAGAAGAGCACCTCCTACCCTAGTGATGGTCACTCCCACACTAGTTGTTGAACCTGTACCCAAGAAAGGAAGATTCTGCCTGCAGATCCCACCCTTTAGTCTTTCAACACCCCTAAGATAGAAGTCAACGCTTCATTAACCTTCTAAGTTCCTCTTTGTGTAAGGGCTTCAGGACCCTGGAACAACATCACAATGATGTCACCGAGCTGCACATCACTGGGTATAAATATCACAGTATGGGCTGCAGAGTGTTGCTTTGAAGTCTGAGCCTTAAGACTGTCCTTAATTCTTCTCAACCAGTCTCATAATGTGGCATCAAATCACGCGAGCATAGACTTTGTACTTGCTCGCTAGCTTTTGCTAGTTAATATTCCTAGATCCTTGAAATGCTCTTTGTGCCTGCATAGTTCCCAGCTGCAGATAAAAACTGCATTAACTACTTTTTTTTAAGGCAGAGAAAATTAGATTCTTGCAGATAGGAATGTGGAATTTGAAACATAAACACATCAGCTGTGATCCTATTGAAAGTTGCAGAAGGCTTGAAGGGCTGAATGGCCTATTCATTTGAATTTGTATGTTCAATTTCTGAAAGTATCAACTCCTTTTTGAGTTCACGAGGCAAGAGTCAAGAGATCCCTTGAGGATAGCTTCTGTCAGCTTGTTTGCGCAGTTGGTCAGGGACAATGTGATCTCTGGATGTCTGATCACCTCAGGGCATCAGAGAGCAATTTTCCAGTTTGCACAAACTGAGCCTGAATTGCCCATGGACCATTTTTAATCTGCTTTTCACACATCCTCGGAGAGATTCTGTGGCTCGGATATTTCGAGCAGGAGATGTACTGTAGGCGTCACAGCTCTGCGGGAAAGGCTGGTGGGTCTGTATCGGCCATCTCGCATAGAACCTGACAGCATTGAGGGAGGCCATTTGGTCCATTCTATTTGTGCTGACTCTTTGCAACAGTACCTCACTCCCATTCCCTATGCCTTTTGTCATAGTGGAACAGTCGCTGAACATTGGTATACAGGTATAGCAGGTGGTGAGGAAAGCTAATGGCATGCAGGCCTTCATAGCGAGGGATTTGAGTATCGGTGTAAGGGTGTCTTGCTGCAGTTATACAGGGCCTTGGTGAGGCTACACCTTGAGTATTGTGTGTAGTTTTGGTCTCCTAGTCTGAGGAAGGACATTCTTGCTATTGAGAGAGTCCAGTGAAGGTTCACCAGTCTGATTCCTGGGATGGCAGGACTGACATATGAGGAAAGACTGGATCGACTGGGCTTGTAGTTGCTGGAGTTTAGAAGAATGGTGGGGGGGGTGGGATCTCATAGAAACATATAAAATCCTGATGGGACTGGACAGGCTAGATGTGGGAAGAATGTTCCCAGCGTTGGGGAAGTCCAGAACTAGGGGGTCACAGTGTAAGAATAAGAGGTAAGTACAGAGATGAGAGAATTTCTTCACTCGGAGAGTTGTGAACCTGTGGAGATGGGAGAGATACTGAACAAGCACTTTGCATCAGTGTTTACTGCAGTGAAGGCTTTGGAAGCTAGAGAACTTGAAATAAATAGCAAGATCTTCGGGCAGCATCGTGGCTCAGTGGTTAGTACTTCCACCTCACAGCGCCAGGGACCCGAGTTTGATTCCACCCTCGGGCAACTGTCTGTGTGGAGTTTGCACATTCTCCCCGTGTCTGTGTGGATTTCCTCTGGGCGCTCTGGTTTCCTCCCATAGTCCAAAGGATATGCAGGTTAGGGTGGATTAGTTGTGTTAAATTGCCTGTAGTGTTCAGGGATGTGTAGATTAGGTGGGTTATAGGGGGATGGGTCTGGGTGGGATGCTCCAAGGGTCAGTGTGGACTTGTTGGGCTGAAGGGCCTGTTTCCACACGGTAGGGATTCTATGATCTTGAAAAATGCCAATATTACAGAGGAGGATATGCGAATGTCTCAAAACACATAAAGGTGGACAAATCCCTGGGACCTGATCAGGTGTACGCTAGAACTCAGTGGGAAGCTAGAGAAGCGATTGCTGGGCCCCTTGCTGAGAGATTTGTATCATTAGTAGCCATGGGTGAGGTGCCAGAAGACTGGAGGTTGGCTAACGTGGTGCCACTGTTTAAGAAAGGTGGTAAGGAAAAGCCAGGGAACTATCGACTGGTGAGCCTGACATGGTGGTGGGCAAGTTGTTGGAAGGGATTCTCGGGGACAGAATTTATATGTATTAGGAAAGACAAGAATTTTTTTGATTAGGGATATTTAGCATGCCTTTGTGCATGGGAAATCATGTCTCACTAACTTGTTTGAGTTTTTTTTTTGAAGAAGGGATGAAAAGGATTGATGAAGGCAGAGCGGTAAATATTGTCTATATGGACTTCAGTAAGGCATTTGATAAGGTTCCACATGGTAGGCTGGTTAGCAAGGTTAGGTCACATGGAATACAGAGAGAACCAGCCATTTGGATACAGAACTGGTTCAAAGGTAGGTTGGAGACAGAGGGTAGTGGTGGAGGGTTGCATTTTGGACTGGAGGCCTGTGACCAACAGTGTTCCACAAGGACCAGTCCTGGGTCCACTGCTTTTTGTCATTTATATAAATGATTTGGATGTGAACATAGGAGATATAGTTAGTATGTTCGCAGATGACACCAAAGTTGGAGGTGTAGTGGACAGTGAGAAAGGTTACCTTGGAGTACAATGGGACCTTGATCTGATGGGCCGATGGGCTGAGAAGTTGCAGACGGAGTTTAATTTAGGTAAATGTGAGGTGCTGCATTTTGGAAAGGCACATCAGGGCACGACTTGTACACTTAATGGTAAGGACCTGGGGAGTGTTGCCGAACAAAGAGACCTTGGAGTGCAGGTTCATAGTTCCTTGAAAGTGGAGTTGCAAGTAGACATGGTAGTGAGGAAAGCGTTTGGTACGCTTGTCTTTATTGGTCACTGCATTGAGTACAGGAGTTGGAAGGTCATGTTACAGCTGTACAGGACATTGGTTAGGCCACTTTTGAAATGCTGCTGCTCTAAACAAGGTGTAGAGCTGGATGAACACAACCGGCCAAGCAGCATCAGAGGAGCAGGAAAGCTGA
>NC_063376.1:5868719-5891814 GCF_021869965.1 Rhincodon typus
GTAGCATCACATTAAGCAAAATGAAGGTCTAGCTTTTTTGAATGGGGTTTGAATCAAATGAGAATCTAGCTACTGTGAGAGAAAACTGCATTTGAGTCTCATGAACTGCAAGTGTTGCTCTTAATGTGGCACATATCAAGGTGGGGGGAAAAAAGCGATTGCATATTGACATTTCTGTGGCCTCCATCTCTTTTCACTGTTAGCTTGTAAGGGTGCAGAGGGGTGGGAGCAGTGAGAAAAAATGGGTCTTTGTGCCTCAAACTGACTACAATAGAGACACGTGGGCACTTGGAAGAGAGAAGCAGTGACGTGGTGCAAGGAGGGCTGTCCCACTCGCCCTTGTGAAACGACACTTTAAATGATGCATTTATCTTCAGGCTAGACTTGAATTCAAGATGTTCTTTGATGTGATAACGCCAACAGAGTCTAATGTACATTGATTTTTGCAGTGGTGGGAATGTTCCAAGTGCCCACAGATTAAAATTTCACAGGCTCTGCGGGCGATAGCACCTGGTTTTTAAGGCTGTCAGCTTTGGCTAAAACAAGCCTAACATTGACCCACGCTGGGTGGAGTGTGGGAAGAAGGAGTTGCAATTATATAACCGCTTACACGGCTTTGGATGTCCCACACCAAGTTTCAGCTTCCTTTTTCCTCTGAAGTATATTCAGTGTAGTATATCCACTGTAAGAAATACAGCAGACACAGTGCTCTCTCATAAGAATAATTTTTCCTTGCATCCTGTCTCAATCTCCTGCCCCTTATCTTCAATCTGTGCACCTGGTCACTGATTCCTCCAAGGGGAAATGTTTCTTCCTGTCTACGAGTCTCATAATTTTATATGTATCCGTTGTGCTTGATATCTTATGAGGAAAGACTGGACAGGGCTCAGCTTGGAGTTTATTAAAACAAGAGGTGATCTTCTCAATATAAAGATCCTCAGGGTTTGTGAGGCTGGATGCTAAAAGGATATTTCCCTTTTTATGAGAGACTCTAGGATTAGAGGTCACAGTTTAACAGTAAAGCTTGTCCCATTTCAGATGAAGATGAGGCATCTTTTGCCTGAGGGTTGTGCAACTTTGGAGCTCTCTTCCTCAGTACAGGTGGGGTCAATAAATATTTTTTATGGTGGAAGTAGATTAGTTGTTGGGGATAGATGGAAAGGTGGAGTTGAGGCCATAATCAGATCAGCCATAATCTTTCTAAATGACAGAGCAAGCTCGAGAAGCCAACTCCTGCTAATTAATGTGTTTATTGTCCCATTTGTAAGTTGGTACCTCTAACAGAGCAGCACCCACTCAGTACTGTGTGGAAATGTCAACATGGAGCATGGACTTGAGTCTATCGAGATGAAAATTTCTGCTTTGTAGGGAATGGGGTCTAGGTTGCATTGTATATATTTGTAAATAATTTTAATATTGGATGGTGTTGGGGAGATGCAATGCAATCATTCCTCAATGTTATCTACATGAATTTTAGTCAGGCTTTTGAAAAAGTCCCTCATGGTAGGCTTATCCAGAAGATTAAGATACTTGAGATCCATGGTGACTAGGCTGCATGAATTCAGAATTGGCTTGCCCATTGAAGGCAGAGGGTAACGGTGGAAGGCTGTTTTTCAGACTGGAGGTCTGTGACTAGTGGTGTTCCACAGGAATCCATACTGGGCCCTCTGCTGTTTGTGATAGGACAATACAGAGATCGGTGGAGTTGTGGATACTGTACAGCATTGTCAAATGATACAGCGGGATGTAGATCAGTTGCAGATATGGGAAGAGAAATGGCAGATGGATTTTAATTCAGCTAAGTGTGAGATGCTGCACTTTGGGAGCTCAAATATTAAGGGAAAGGAAACAGTTAAAGACAGGACCCTGAACAGCATTGATACACGAAGGGATCTTGGGGTTCGAGTCCATAGCTCCTTGAAAGTGGCCACGCAAGTAGGTAGGGTGGTAAAGAAGGCGTATGGCATGCTTGCGTTTATTGGTCAGGGAATTGAGTACAAGAGTCAGGATGTCATATTGCAGCTTTATGTGACTTTGGTTAGGCTGCACTTAGGATATTGTGTTTGATTTAGGTTGCTACGTTATAGGAAGGATGTGGAGGGTGAAGAAGAGGTTTACCACGATGCTGCCTGATTAGAGAGTATGAGTTATAAGGAGAGGCCAGAAAAACTCTGGTTGTTTTCTCTGGAGTGGCGGAGGCTAAGGGGAGACTTGATAGAAGTCCATAAAATCATGAGATGCATAGATGGGATTGACGGTCAGAATTTTTTTTTCCCCAAAGTTGAAATGTCTAATACCAGGGGGGCATGAATTTAAGGTGAGCGGGGGAAAATTCAAAGGAGATGTGAGGGGCAAGTTTTATATAGACAGTAGTAGGTGTCATGGTTTATAATTCAGATTTCCAGCGTCTATAGGCATTTTGCTTAGGCTTCCATCCCATCCTGTCTCCCATGGGGATGTGGGCATTGTTGGCAAGGTCAATATTTACTGCCCATCCCAATTGCACTCGAATGTAGCGAATGATCTCTTTTGAATACAGCTAAGTGGCCATTTCAAGAGTTAAAGGTGACAGATATTCTGACCTAAAGGACATAAGTGGACCAGATAGGTTTTAATGACATTCTCCTAACATTTTAATCCAGGTTAATTAGATTTACATTTCCAGATGCTATAGTGGAACGTGAACCTATGCCTCTGACTTATTAGTTCAGGCTTGTGGGGTCATGAATCTTAAAATTTCTACAAGTTGGGTGCCTGCTCTCCTCCTTGCAGTAGCATAGTCTGCTTCTGTGTGCCCTATTTAAACACTTACGCCAAATCGCACCATAATCTTCTACATGATCAAAACAGCCTTTAAGATATCTTATTTTCTCTTTGGAGTTCCTCACAGCAAGCAGTGTCCTACAGAACCAATGCTGTACTGTCCAAAACTTCCACCTTATCGTCTAAGACCTTAAGATGTAGGAGGCACGTTGGGCCACTTGACTCATGGAGTCTGCTCGAGATTCATTGAGATCATAGCTGATCTGATAATCCTCAACTTCACTTTCCTGCCTTTTCCCTTAATTCCCTTACTGAATTAAAAATCTGTCTGTCTCTGCCTTGAAGATGTTTCATGACACAGCCTCAACAGCCCTTTGCAGTAAAGAGTTCCACCAATTCACGATCCTCAGAAGAAATTCCTCCTCATATCTGTCTTAAATGGGTGACCCTTTGCCCTGAGAGTGTGCCCTTTGATTCTGGATTCTCTGACAAGGAAAAAAAGCTTCTTTGCATCTACCCTGCCAAGTCTCCCAAGAATATTTCTGTACTATCTATTGAATTGCTTTTATTGCCTTGTGAATCTACACTCTCAAAAATCTTTTGCCGTTTCAAGTTAGCTGTCTTTCCCTCTTCTTAAAAATATAGCTATTTTTAAGTTTTAACCAAAATATCTCCCACGAACTGTGATTTTCATCTGCCAGTTTTAGTTGCCAATTTTATCATACCAATATGCTTTCTCAGCTTTAGAATGTTTAATACCATGTGCAACTCCCTTGAGAGTCTAGCTGTTTATCGAGAATGCTGATGTTTACAGCAATTAACACAGAACTGGGCCTTTTTGGGACACTACTTTCCACTTCCAACCACTGAGAAATTGCCCTTAGCTTCAATCCTCACTCACTCCTCTTTTACCAGGGTTTCTGTGTAACTCCCTCCCACTCACGCCATTCAAAGACACTTTGGTTTGCCCAGTTGTGCCTTGTCAAAATCTAGCTGAGAGTCCATGTACACTGCATCTGCCTCATTTATCCATCCATTGTATTTCCTACAGGTACTCTGATCAGATTTATGAAGATAGATTTTTATCTTCTGATTCCAGCTGCTTTAATTATTTTTGTAAACTTCCCTGTTTACTTATTCAACCCTTTTCAATTCAAGATTTTCTGTTAATGCACCTCCTGATTATTTTTGTCATGTGGTTATGGTTGTTTTCCCCATCCTTTATGTTTCTCATGTTTCAAACTCGTGTAGGAGTCTGGTTGGCCTCCAGTTCTTGATATTAGGACCATCTTCCAAAACAACTCTGCTTGCTTCTTCCGTAACAGTGGTTTTCCACCCACAGTGGTTGACAGGGCTCTCAAACGCATCTAGCCTATCACCTGTGATTTTCCCGCCCCCTCCTTGCCCCTTCCCATCACTCTCAACAGTGTGATTGGGTCCCCCTTGTCCTCACTTTTCATCCTACCAGCCTCCATATTCAAAGGATTATCCTCTGTCATTTCAGACAACTCCATAATGCCACCACCAAACACATCTTCCCCTCTCTCCCCGTCTGCATTTTGCAGGGACTGGTCCCTCTGGGACAGCCTCGTCCATTCCTTGATGACCATCAACACCAGACACAGACACATGCACAGACAGACACGCACACAGACTGAGACACAAACACAGAGACACAGATACACACACAGACAGACAGAAACACGGACACACCCACACAGACACAGACACCCACACAGACAGACACCCACACGCACAGACAGACACACGCAGAGACACAGATACACACACAGACAGACAGAAACACACGGACACAGACACAGATATCCACACAGACAGACACAGAGACAGACACACGCACGCACAGACACACGCACGCACAGACAGACACAGATACACACAGACACACACACACAGACAGACAGACACACACACACACACACAGACACAGATGCACACAGACAGACACAGGCACACGCACACAGACAGAGACAGACAGACACACACAGACAGACAGACACACACGCACACAGACAGACAGACAGGCACACGCACACCAACACCTGCCCCTTCACCTCCTCCCTGCTCACCGTGCAAGGGCCGAAACAGTCTTTCCAGGTGAAGCAGCATTTCACCTGTGGCTCCACACCTCTGGTCTGTACATGAGCATGACCCGGACCTTCCTGTAGCTGGTCACTTTAACACGTGTCTGTCCTTGGCATGCTGCAATGCTGCAGTGAATCACAGCGCAAACTGGAGGAAGAACATCTCCTCTTCAGACTAAACACTTTACAGTGCTGATGACGAGTTATCTAGACTGAACGTGGGCTTGCTGTCTGTCCACAGATGCTGCCTGACCTGCTGTGATTTCCAGCATTTTTTGTTTGTTTTCAGTTGACGTTAGTCGTGTTGTGGGCAACACAGTTTCTGAATGATGTGAAGGAATGAAACCAGGAATGGTTTCGGAGATGAGAGGCTTGAGTTATGTGGATAGATTGGAGAAGTTGTGACTGCTGTCCTCAGAAAGCAAAGTTGAGAGGAGGTTTGATAGAAGCATTCAAAATCACGAGGGGCTTGGGCAGAATAGACTGGGGAAGCCAGTCCTGTTGGTAAATCACAACAGAAGGGTGCCAGTTAAAAGTAATTGGCAGAAGGAGCAATGATGACGTGAGAAACATTGGAATATGCTGCTCAAGATTGTGGTGGAGACAGATTCAGTGATTGTTTTCAGAAGGGAGTCAGATGATTATACAAAAAAAAAATTTGAAGTTCTATGGGCAGGACAGTGGGACTAGGTAAAATGCTCATGCTGAGTGAAACAACAGGCCGAATGGCTGCCTTCCATTGTGCAACCGTTGTGTGATTCTGCAAGTACCAGCAAGCTATTCGCAGGCCTCCTGTGGGAGTTAATGTGTGGAATGGGACTGCTCACCATTGTTCACTCTCCTGGGCCCCAGTGAGATTTCTGCAGCACCTCCATTGAGGTGTAGTAACTTGGCAGTCTCCGGGTTGAGCAGGTTGTTTGCTGATTGCAGCCAAGAGAAATGGAGCATTGTTGATCAAGCATTGGCATCAAGTGTGTTGACGTACACTGGTCCTGGTTTGTTACAGGCTTGTGATGTACAGGCGCTGCATCAACTTTACATGGGGCCTGAGCAGAAACAGTTGTAATAGATAATGCTTTGGAATATGATGAAAGTCTCTTCTAATGTTGGGGGCCTTGAGTAGTCTGAGCGTGGGGTAATTTTGATACAGTCATTTCATGAAGCCACAGTCAAAAAAAAACTGAAATGATTGTCCCTGTTTTGCCACCAAAACTTGGTGCCAATGTATGCTAATTCTCCCTGTGTCCTTTGAGTAAGGTTGTGTCCATTTTGTCAACAATATCTTGTCTATCTTTTTATTTCCAGTTAAAAATGCAGTGTTTTTGTGGAATGATACAGCATAGAAAGGGGGCCATTTGGCCCATTGTGCTAATGCTGGGTCTTAGAAAAGCTATCCAATTTGCTTCTCCCCTCTCTCTCTCTGCCCCTCCTTCACTCTTGCAATTACTTTCTTTCTCCCACTCCCTCCCTCTTCCTTAACCTCGCGCACACACACTCCCTTTTGGCAGTGATTGCTGTATCATTGTCTGTTGCCACTTTCTGTTGTCACTCCAGATTGTACTAACTTGTGGTTGTGTTTTCAAAAGAGAACTCCTCATCTTGCCTCTGTGTATACCACTCTGCTGTGTTGTCTGTTGTCTAGTGGCAATGTAACTCATCAGGGTGCAGCAGGAACACCGAGTGCTAGGTTTAGGAGAGCAGTTTGATCTCTTGCACCTTCCTACTTTAGAAGATCGAGTGATATTGCTGTTCTAGAGTCTTTGCTTTAGTTTTGGTCACTTCTTCCTGAAACTGAGGGAGATTATTTAAAATGTATGGATAGGGAGAAACCATTTCCACAGGCAGGACAGCCTCCAGCTAGTGGCAGAGCAGAGGTTTAGCAGAGGAGAAAGATGCTTTGAACTAGAAGGCACTGCCTGAAAGAGCACTGGAAACCGATTCAAGAGTAACTGCTACAAAATGTGATTTGAAAAGAAGAATTTTGTGTCGAGCCACGTTGGTTTGTGGTCGAGGGGGATTGCACTTTGGGAATCTTGAGTAAATTGGGATGACATTCTCTGGAGTCTAAAAGAATGAGAGGTGATCTTATTGAAAGCTACAAGATTTCAAATGGTAGACATTATTTCTGCTGCTCAGGGAATCTAAAACGGTGGGGTGTGGAGAGAAACTGTCTTGGGATAAGAGGCTGATCATTTCAGACCGAGATGAGGAGAACTTTCTTCTCTCAGAGGGGGATGGTGAATCTTTGGAATTGTCTCCGAAGGAGATGGATGCTGCATCGTTGAATTTATCTTAAGGCCTGAATTGACAGATTTTTGGTGTCTCGGGGAATCACAGGGATATGGGTTTGCGGGCAGGAAAGTGGAGTCGATCAGCCGTGATCGTACTGAATGATGGAACATGCTCTACCGGCTGAATGGTTTGCTTCTGCTTGGGTTCTTGTGCAATGGGGAAACTAGGGGTGGAGTGTGGTGAGCCAGCGCCAATTATAAGCCAATATCCTTCTGCTGTGTGATGAAAGTGGTCACAGTCGGTGGGACATCTTCTAGGGTGTTGCTAAAGTGGTCGTTGTTACTCCTCTCCGTCTCAACATGGAATGGCACTTGGCCAAATGGAAAGTGTGGTTTGTGACTTTGTCAAAGAACTTGAGTAAGAGCTGATACAGTAGAATCCCTGCGATCTTGGCTTCAGCCATTGATTCTGCTCAAGCCTTGATATTCCTTCCCCCTTGTATGTCCTGTCACTTGCATTTAGTCTGGTCTGTTTTCATTTGGTGTCGCTCTTGCATTCAATGGGAAGGCAATACAATGAGATGCTTTAGACTTCCTCCAACCTGGGGGTTGTGCCTGCAGAGTGATAGCTGGATGCTTTCAGATACCCCGAGTCAATAAACGACGACTTGCAGGGCTCTGACAGGGATTGTAATGAGTTGTGGGTGTTGTCCTGGGAAGTGATTTGCACAGCACTGCAGTTCATTGCTCTGGTAAATTTGGACTGTGGGCAATTGGTCCTGAAACTTTCCCCAAATCTTCTTACCTGCAGTGCTTGCAACAGTGACCAGAAAGCAGCAACGCTGGGAGGATAGGGACTATGACACTCTGAAACTACATCATTCCAATCCTGTCTTGAAGGGAAGAGCCTGGATTTATGGTCTCTGCTTTCCCGTGGGAGTACTCTCTTGCATTCATGATGTGAATAACCATTTGGTTTACTTCGACTGCATTTGTGCTTGTGCAAATGGCTTGCTAATGTACAGAGAGGCAGTGGGCTATTTAGCCCTTACAGCCTGCACTGTTTTTTTAATTCTTTAATAGACTCTTGTCTCTGAGAAAGCATCTCGAGCAAGGGGTGAGGTTGAGAAGCCTTCGTGGTGACCTCAGCTGATATGAGAATTAAACTTATGGTGTTAGTCACATTCTGATCTCAAACCATCTGTCCAGCCAGCTGAGCTAACTGCCTCCCAAGGGCAGTCTTTGCTGCCCATCCTTCATTGCCCTTGAACTGAA
This sequence comes from Rhincodon typus, assembly GCF_021869965.1. Classification (NCBI taxonomy): domain Eukaryota; kingdom Metazoa; phylum Chordata; class Chondrichthyes; order Orectolobiformes; family Rhincodontidae; genus Rhincodon; species Rhincodon typus. The sequence goes on from NC_063376.1 coordinate 5,877,094, forward strand.
TGACTTGCTTGGCCTTTTCAGAGGGCAGTTAAGAGTCGGCCACGTTTGCTGTGGGGTTTGGAGTTACGTGGGCCAGACCAGGCAAAGGGTTGTTATGCTGAAATTTAGCAAATTCTTACAGAGCTTGACAAGGTAATTGCAGGAATGATGTTTTCTCTGGTGAGTCTAGAACCAGGGGACACAATCACAGGTAAGAGGCAGGCCATGGAAGACTGAAATGAGGAGATTTTTTATCGAGGCTGGGGAATTTTTGAAATTCTCTGTCCCAGAAGACTTTGGAAGGTCGACCATTTTTGATTTCTGTTTTGAACATAGTCAGATTTCTGGAGATTAATAACGGTTGCAGGACAATGGCATTGAGATAATGATTGGTACAATCCTATTGAATATTGGGACTGCCTCAATAGGCTGAATCGCCTATGTCTGTTCCTGTTGTGGCAGATTACCTTCACAGAAGTGAACCAGAGAACAGTATGATATGTGAGCAGAATTAGGCCATTCGGCCCATCAAGTTTGCTCTGCCATTTGCTCATGGCAGTTATGTTTCTCAAACCCCATTCTCCTGTCTTCTCCCTGTAACCTTTACTGATCAAGAACCTATCTGTCTTTGTTTTAAATACATTCAATGATTTGGCCTCCACAGCTTTCCACGGCAATGAGTTCCACAGATTCACCACCCTCAGTCCTAGTTTGAATGAGATTTCTCTCCCTCATCCTTCTATACTCCATTGATTACATACTCCGAGTTCTCTATGATGCCTCATATGATAAGCCCTTCATCTCCAGGATTATTCTTATAAACTTCCTCTGGATCCCCTCTAACACCAGCACATCCATCCTTGGATATGGGGACCCAAAACTGCTCTCAACATTCCAAATGCAGTCTGGCCAGAGCCTTATGCAGTCTGGCAGTACATCCCTGCTCTTGTTTCTAGCCCTCTTGAAATGAATGCTAATATTGTATTTGCCTTCCTAACTGCTGGCCGAACCTTCATGTTAGCCTTAAGAGAATCCTAAACTGGAACTCCCAAGTCCTTTTGTTCTTCACATTTCTGAAGTCTTTCCCCATTTAGAAAATATGCCTTTTTTCATTCTACCAAAGTGCATAATCTCACACTTTCCCACATTGTATTCCATTTGTCATTTCTTATTCTACCCTCCTAGCTTGTTTAAATCCTTCTGCAGCCTCCCCATTTCCTCAACCGTACCTGTCCCTTCGCCTATCTTTGTGTCATCTGCACACTTCACAACAATGCCCTCATTTCCTTTGTCTGGATCATTAATGTGGATAGTTGTGATCCAAACACTAACTTATGCAGAACTCCGCTAGTCAGCCGTTGCGATCCTGGAGAAGACTATTCCCACGCTCTGCCTTTTTGTCAGTCAGCCAGTCCTGTATCCATGCCAGTAACTTGCCCCAACATCATTTGCTCCCATCTTATTTAGTAGCCTCCTGTGCAGCACCTTGTCAAAGGCCTTCTGGAAATTGAAATAAATCACACTGACAGGCTCTCCTTTGTCCAATTTGGTTGTTACCTCCTCAAAGAATTCTAACCGATTTGTCAGGCATAACCATGCCTCCCGCCCCATCCTCCTCCCCCTCACTTGACAAAGTCATGCTGACTCAGCCCTATTTTACCATGCACTTCAAAATGTGCTTAATGTCTAATCCTTAATGGGCTGTAAAATCGTACCAACAACTGAGGTCAGGCTTACCAGCCTTTAGTTTCCCATCTTCTGCCTCTCTCCATTCTTAAACAGGGGTGTTATTTAGCCATTTCCTCATCCTCTGGGACTCTCCCTGACTCCAGTGATTCCTGAAAGATCACCACCAATGCCTCCACGGATGTATGCCATCCAGTCTGAGTGATTTAGTTGCCTTCAGACCTTTCAGCTTCCCAAGCATCTCCTCTTTAGTGATGGCCCCTAGACTAACCTCTGCCCCTCGACACTCTTGAAGTTCTGGAATGCTGCATCAGTCTTCGTGGTGGAAGACGCCAACAAATTATCTATTGAATACCTCCACCATGTCTTTTATCCCCTACTTCTCGAGCCTCATTGGACCACTGGTAAATGTCCACTCTTGCCTTTCTCTTAGCTTTTATATATCTTAAAAAAACTCTTGCAATCCTCTTATATATTACTAGCTAACTTACCCTTTCATCTCTTCTTTCCCCACTGCTCCTCAAAAATTGCTTTTTTAATTATCCTCTTGGTTTTTAATCCTCTGGATTCCCACTGTTCTCTAATACATTGTATGCTTTTTCTTTTGCTTTTAAGCTGTCCCTGACTTCCCTTGTCAGCCATGGTTGCCTCATCCTTCCCTTGGTATGTTTCTTCTTCCTTGGGAGAACATTAATTTTGGGTTACTGGTACAGTAACATTACCACTTTGCCTCTCTCGAATTACTTTTGTGGCCACTAATCTGTTATGGAACGTACTATATAAATGCAAGATTTTCTTTCCTAGGAGACCAGAACTTTTGTTGCAAAAGTAATAGCTAAAGGTTAAAGCCTTTGCAGCTCCTGATGCAAAAAAGAATACAGTCTTATGACTAACCTTTTGATGTATAAACTCGCATCCTCACCAGCTCTCAAGGAGATGGTACAGAGAATTGCTGCAGTCCATGTGCCAATGGCTGTTAGGGCGGGAGAGCCAGGACATTTACCTGGTGATAGTGAAAGAACGGTGGTATGGTTCCAAGTTAGATGATGGCTTGGAGGAGAACTTGCAAATGGTGGTGTTGTTGTGTCTCTGCTGTCCTTGTCCTTCTAGCTGGTAGAGGTTATGGGTTTGGAAGATGCTGTTGAAGGATCCTTGGTCAGATGCTTGTGGGTGGCAGACACTGTTGCTGCTGTGCATCAGTGGTAGAGGGAGGGAGTGAGTGAAAGTGAATGTATTGGACATGGTGCCAGTAAAGCAGGCTGCTTTGTTCTGGATGATGTTGAGCTTCTTGTGCATTGTTGGTACTGCACCCATCCAGGCAAGTAGAGAGTACGCAATCATACTCCTGACGTGTGTCTTGTAGACAGGCAACGGAGAGTCTGTAGATGGTTTGCACATTGTTGCATTCCTAGTCTCTGATTTGATTTCGTACACTGTCTATATGGCTAGTCCAGTTCAATTTCTGATCGATGGAAATGCCTAAGGTGGTGTTCGTGAGAGATTGAGTCATTAGAATGCCATTGAGTGTCAAGGGCGGATGTTTAAATTGTCTCTTGTTGGAAGTGGTCATTGCCATTACCGTCCACCCATCAGTGTTGTCCAGATCTTGATGTACAGACTGTGTCATGTTTTGGTGTGCTAATGCAATGCAAATGCATGAGAATGTCGCAGGATTGGAAATTAAAGGAATCATGGTGAGTTGCTGCAGTGCATCTTGTAGATGGTATTTCCCTACAAATAGTTGCTGGTTCTGTCTAATTGAGGTACTAAGTATTGGTCAGTAACTATACTGGAGATTCAAAGGAGAAAGGAAGATGGAACTAATTAGTTGAGGCTTGCGTTACAAGCTAAAACCTCTTACCAGAACCTTCTGTGGAAAAAAAATCCCAGGTTTGATTTCTGGTCTGTATTTTACGCATGTGGCCTTGTATCACTGGGCTAAAGGAAGGGATAATGAGTCAAAATACTTTATCTCTAGCATGAACATACTGGGCCTAATGGCCACGTTCGGTATCCTTAGTGTATGACCAGTGACCACCACTGTCTTCTGTCTTGGTTCATAAATAAATTCAGATCTTTGGGTTTGACATTGACGAACTTTCACCTTCACGGGTAAGATTAGAGAAGGGAAAAGAGCTGAAGTATGTTTCTGTACCCCTGTGTCATAGAGTTGGAGAGCTGTATGGCATGGGAACAGACCCTTTAGTCTAACTCGTCTGTGCCGAGCAGATGTCCTAACTTAATCTAGCCCCATTTGCCAGCATTTGGTCCATGTCCCTCTCAACCCTTCCTGTTCATGTACCCATCCAGATGCCTTTGAAATGTTGTAATTGTTCCCGCCTTCACCACCTCCTCTGGCAGCGCATTCCATCCAGGCACAACCTCTGTGTGAAAAGGTTGCCCTCGGGTCCTTTTTAAATCTTTTCCCTCTCACCTTAAACTGATGCCCTCTAGTTTTGGGCTCCGCTACCCTGGAGAACAGACCTATTCACCCTACCCATACCCCTCATGATTTTATAAACCTCTATAAGATCACCCCTCACCATCCAACATTCCAGGGAAAAAAGCCCCAGCCTATTCAGCCTCTCCCTGTAGCTCAAACCCTCCAGCCATGGCACCATCCTTGTAAATCTTTTCTGAACCCTTTCAAGTTTCACAACATCCTCCCTAAAGCAGGGAGACAAATTGAACACAGTATTCCAAAAATAAGTAATTTATTAGCCCTCCCTCCATTGCTGCTTGATCTTAATCCTGGATCCAGCATTGATGTGAATGACCATCACATATGTTGTGTAATTATTTCACAATTCTACTTCGCTGTTCAGCAGTGTTGTGGTTGCGCTGGTTCACCACCACCCTTCTCTAAGGCAGTTAGGGCTGGGCAATAAATGTTGGTGCTATCAACTTTTAATAATCTGTGAAAGAATAAGCGGAATCCTGATCATAAGATCATTGTCATTGCTTCATTTATATGGGCTGCAGATGATTGTATGTGCGGACGTAGGTCGGCTCCCAAGTGGTTTGGAGGTTTTGATTGATCAAACGTTGGCCATTGCCAAAGAAACTTCTGCCACCCTTTTGAGTATTCCCTAATTGAAATCTTGAAAGGATTGGCTCTAGTTGCTTGGACATTACCCCTGGTGCTAGACTCTCTCTCTCACCCCTGACCACCGCCCACTATAGACTTTATCAGTTCCCTTTTAATGTAGTGACATCAAGTTGTCTCCTTGTTCACGTAATCTGTTCTCACTGTTTAACCTTCTGTGGAATTTGGGGATCATTCTGGTGAATCTATACTGCTGTCCCTTGTGGCTAATATATTCTTCCTAAGATGGGTAAATGATCTGTACAGCACAGATGGGGAAAAAAATCACAGTAAATGTATGGGAAAGCTTAGATAACAGTCTTAAGTGCTACTGTCTGTTTAATTAACTGAGATCATTTTGTAGATTCAAAGCATCAGTTCTTTTTTTCCCCTCTCCAAACTATTCCGAAATAAATGGGAGTGGGGTAGGCCATTTGGCTGCTCTGGTCAGCCCTGCAATTTGATAAAATAGCGGATGATCTGATTGTGTAGATTTAACTCCAGTGCCCTAGTCTCCTCTGTTGATCACAAAATCCACACGATTTGACGCTGAACATATTCAATGAGGCAGCTCAGAATGGAAGGAAAAGGTAGTGTTACCCACAGCTAGGACAGTGGTCTTTGTGTCTTGCCTTGCTGAGAGGCTTGATTCTAATTGGAGATACAAGAAGGCAGCACTCACCAGGTCAAAAGCCATCAACCTCTGCTGGCCTCCATGCAGTCCTGATTAGCACTGTCAGCCTACGTGTGGGAAACCGTGAGGATTGAGACTAACTGGTCATCACAGGCTTCTAATTGCTGCATTTCCAGTGCTAGGTGGTGTATTGTATCCTCTGGTGGTTGAGTTGGCACTCAGCCAGAACCCAATTTGGTTTAATGGAGCCATTAATTTGAGAATTGAGATTAGCAAGCAGGTGAGTTTGTACTTGCTGGAGAGATATTTTTGAATCTTTTACTCACGAGAGGTCTGTCACTTCATTGCCAACAAATTTGCAAGACGGCTGGTGGTTTGTGGGTTTTGGGAGGGGATTTGGGGTTGGGAGAATTTAAGTTTTTTTACAAGTTGCAGTCATAAGGTGTTTATCAATTTTAAGAGTTTAAATCAGGCAAGAAGAATTTTGTGATCAGGCCTGAGAACCACTTGGTCCTTTCAATTCTCCATGTTTTTCTTCTGAATTCTGCAACATTCAGACTCAGTGTCACTTATGGCCACTCCTGGATCCAGTGTTTTCTCTGATCTCTCTTGCTCTCACCATTTGCTGTTGCATACGATCTCACGTACATTCAAAGCTGACTTCAAGAGGCACTGTTTCTGACTATTTTTGAAAGCCCTGTTGCGTAATCTTGATGACTTCAGTATCTAGGGAGGCTCTTCAGACACTTCCCATGGGTTGGAGACAGCATGGTCATCAGAGAGTGATATCTTGCTGCTAGATTCTGCATGACTGTTGTATTGACTTTGACACTACAGCTTTTTCTCTAAGAGCTCTGAAACTGCATATGCTCTGTGCTCTCTGAACATATTGTTACTTTTAAAAGCCAGACTTGCCACTCCTCTGAATTCATTACTGAACAGAGCCTCAAAACGATGGCACTCTTATGTTCCCTCCTTCAACCCTTCCACCTGGCAATTTGTTGACTTTCAGAATCCAAAACCATTGCTCGAACTCCTGCCTGACCATGCATTTGCTTATTTTTCTGGTTACTGCTTTTGAGCTGAGGTGACCATCAGACCTGTGTTTGCTTCTTTGGCCCCTTCACCTGGCTATTTTGGATCAGGAGAAGAAGAAAAGTTTTTTCGTCACGAGAGCCAGGTTGGGGTTTGGGTCCTGGTGCGCCCAGTCAGCCATTTGGCCCACCTATTCCGTGCTGGTATTTGTCCACCACATTAGGTTTCTCTTTCGTCCTATTTATATTGCCCTGTCAATTTCTCTTTCCCAGCTTCCTGTTAATATATCTAACCTGTTTGCGCCATCCATTGTCTGTGGCAACGAGTTTTGCATTCTCACCACCCAAGGTTAAAAACACTAACACCTGAATTCCTTGCTGGAAACAAAATATACTCCTGACGTTTATTTTATGGCAAATCAATTGATGCAGTGCTGCATTCCATATTTACCAGTCTATCTGGAATGGGATTTCAAGTGACCGGAAAAGTGGGAACATTTCACAGAAGTCCAAAAGTATCTGTAAATGATCAGCAGAGTCCATTGGGATTCTGTGGAGTGAAAGTCAATTGTGTGATGTTGCTGTGACATGTAATATGTCCTTTCTTCTAGGTGCGGGCAATGTACTGCATATCTTCAGCTTTTTTCCAGTTTTTATCATGGAACCTCAGAAATGCTAAATGCAGAAGGGGGGCCATTTGGCCCATCATTACACCAGGCTCTCTCAGCATGTTAACTTAGTGCCAATTTTCTGGCTTTTCCCTGTAAACCTTGCACATTTTGTTTCTATGTAAATATTCATCCGATATCCTCTCGAATGTCTCAATTGAACCTGCCCCCACCACTCTTGCAGACAGTACATTCCAGACCCTACCTGCTCTGTGAGATTTCTTTTTCCCCCCTCCTGTCTCAATTGCTTCTTTTGCAAATTACTTTTTGCAATCGGTTGTTGGTTCGTTTACAAGTGTGAAGAGTTTCTCCCTATCCAGACCCCTCATGATGTTGAAAACTTCTGTCACATCTCCTTTGAGCATTCTCCTCTCTTAGGAGTCCCAACATCTCCAATTTTCCACCATAACTGAAGTATCTCATCCCTGGAAACGCTCTGGTAAACCTTTTCTGCAAATTCCAATGCATTTGTGTCCGTCCTTCCTTCCGTGTGGCGACCAAAACTGCATGCTGTACTTTCGCTGAGGTCTTACAAGCCTCTCATTTCATCGTAACCTTCATGCTTTTGGAGTCCGTGTCCCTATTTATGAAGTCTGGAATATGGTATGCATTATTGAAAGCACTCTGTACTTGCCCTGCCACCTTTTTAATGACCTGTATATGCCCAGGTCTCTCTGCTCCCGTACACTATATAAGAGCAGGATCCTTTATTTTAAACTGTGTCCCCATCACCTTATAAGTTGAACATTGAACTTCATCTGCCACCTATCTGCCTACGCATTATTTCACAAGTGTTTGTAGTACTGCCAATCCTTGTGCCAGTCTTGTTTGAAAACATATACTCACGACCATGAGGAAGGATCTCTTTTTTTGAGCCTTCCTTGCTTTAGGGTGCCTGTTGTGGCTCTGTTGGTAGATTCTTTCTTCTGAGTCAGAAGGTTGCAGGTCCAGAACTAGCATGGAATTCGATGTTGGCACTTCTGGTTGAGACGTTAAATCAAGACCCTTTCTCTAAATTGCCTCCTGCTCCACTTCAAAGTTGAGATGGATATAAAAGATCCTGTGGCACCCTTTCAAGGAATGATTATAGTCAGCATGGACTTGTTGGACCAAAGGGTCTGTTTCCGTGTTGTATGACTCGATAAGAGCAAGAGACTACTCCTCAGTGCCTGTTCAATATGTATTCCAAAACATCACCAAAAAAAAGTGTTTTTTTTTGGGCAATAGGGAGCATCTGTAGTTTCTTTTTTACAAAAAGCGTTCATTAATGTCATTTTTAAGGAAGGCAATCTGCCATCCTTACCTGGTCTGCTTTAAATATGACTCCAGATCCACATCAACGTGGACAACTCTTAATAACAAACACACACTAAAGAAATAGGTCTGGCAGCATCTGTGGCAATGGGAGAACCGAGGAAATGTTTCGAGTCCAGTTTAACTCCTCTTCTTCAGAACACTCAAAGCTAACTGTTTCTGTCTCCACAATTGCTGCCAACCTGCTGAGTTCCTCCAGCACTCTGTTCATTTCAAATTGTCAGCATCCACAATGCTTTGCTTTTATTTGAGTGGTTGGCTTTTAACTGCCCTCTGGGCAATTTGGGATGGGCAATAAATGCTCGCCTAGCCAGTGACATCCCATGAATGAATTTTTAAAACAATGAGTAGACTTCAGAAAGTATGTTGGAATACTCTGTATCTGTCAGAGATGCTATATAAATGTGCTAGGGTTTAGGTACTTTAGGTTCTTTGCTCTGATTTTAAAGACCTCTGAGGAAATGACATCTTCCTACTATCTCTGATCCTATTTAAGGAGTTACTTGTTAAGGCAAACTTGTAAGAATTTGCCCTGGAGGAAAACTTATTCTCTATAGTGGAGCTAGCTCTTCGTAGCTTGAAACTCCTCACTGCAGCAATTTCAATTTAATGGAGAAACCTCGCTGAAAGCTTTGGTGAGGTAGTGAATTATGTCATGGGCGAAAGGTTCCCTGCTTTTTATTTTCACTTTTATTTTTTTTAAAAAAGATCTTATACTTTATATAGTGCTTTTCATATCCCCAAAACGTTTTGAAGTTCACTGCAACTGATGAATTAGTTTCAGAAGGAATCTGTTGTGCATCAGTGATTTTCATTACCCTGCTGTTGGAAGCTGAGCCCAAAGCTTTTGGAATTCCTTCTCTCAACCTTTTTCAGCCTCTTCTAATCATCCTTATCCTCTGTCTCGTCCTTAAAGGCATTCCATAAAATCTACCTTTTTGACTGATTTTTTGGTGCCTGTTCTAGCATCGTCATTTTATTTGTTACGTTCCTGTGAGGGGGTTTACTGTGTTAAAGGGTCTATATAAATGCAAGTTGTTGATGCAGGCAGTCGTGGCATCTAATTATAAGCAAGGGACATCTCACAAACAGCACTGAAAAAAATCCGAGTTAATCTGTCTGTGGTGGAGTTGGAAGAGGGAGTTCCTGACTTTGGAGGGTCAGAAACGCAAAGTAGAGACTGTGAAGATGAATCACCCTCCCACAATCTTTGTCCCTCTAGCTGGTGATCCGAAAGTGACTACAAACTAAATGGGAGGAAAGTCCCATTCCTCCTATCACACAGTGCTCACTGATCTATGTTGGCTGCTGGTCAAACAACATCTTAGTTTTTCAAGATTCCCATCCTTGTTTTCAAATCTGTCCATGACCTCCATGCCCCCTATCTTCGTCATCTCTTCCCACAATGCAGTCTCCCAAGATATCTACATTCCTCTAATTCTGGCCTGTCTGTGCATCCCCAATCATAATTACCCCATCGTTGGTGGGTGTGCTTAGTTGCTCAGACCCAAGCTCTGGAATTCATTCCTATACCACCTCTACCTCACTTGCTTACTTTTTAAGACACTGTTTAACACCGACCTCTTCGACCAAGCTTCTGGTCAGTTTGAGTGGCGTACTTTCCTTTTGAAGTGCCATTTCATGACTTTAATGGTGCTTTACAAAAGTAAATAGCCATTGGTTAGAGGTGTGGCATAACAGAGAGAGTTATTCCAAGTTTGCATGTGTGGTTTTTCAGATCAGTGTGACTTTGGCAAGTGATGGTGCCCATGCAAATGGACATCCGAGAGGTTTCAGTCCACTGTGTACAGGTAGGAGGCTTGTGGCAAATTGGACCATGAGCTGGAGACCATGGATTTGGAATCGGCCAAAAGAATTGGCAGGCCAGGAAAAACATTTGTGGTCAGTTATCTGTGAAATATAACCTAAAGAACAGAACCTGTAATAAATTTTAAATTGGGGAAGAGGGACAGCATGGGGGAGCATTCTGGTGCAGTGGTTAGCACTGATGCCTCACAGTGCCAGGGACCTGGGTTTGCACGTTCTCCTTGAGTCTGCATGGGTTTCTGTTGGGTGGTCTGGCTTCCTCCCACAGTCCAAAGATGTGTGGGTGAAGTGATTGGCTATGCTAAATTGTCCTGTACAATCTGGGGAGGGGAGGGGGTTTCTGGGTGGGATGCTGTTTGGAGTGTCAGTGAAGACCCAGGCTGAATAGCCTCTTTCCACACTGTAGGGATTCTATGCCAGAATACGTAGGAGGTGGTTGGAGGAATATTTTTGGAAGAGAAGCTTGTAACGTTACAGATGTAGAGAGAGTTGGGGCTAGTGGAGAGTGTGATGTGAAATTCACCATGACTGCATGTTTTGTTTTTGAAGCGTATCATTGTGTGCTGAACATTCCTGTGATTCAAATGCTTGGTTGTCGGTAACTGAGAAACAGATTCTTTTTCTCTTTTGTTTTGTGTGGGCTCGGATTTAAGACTGCTCATTCCGCTCCTCGATTTGGAAGCCTTGATGGCTTTCTGAGTAAACAGTTTCCATGGCAGACGCTCCAGGGTGCTTTGTGGTTATGCGGGAGAGATGGAATACATGGAAGAATTCGATGAGTGAGCAAGTGGGCTGAACAAAAACTGTCTGTGCAGTCACTGGGAAAAATTTGTACTGAATTTTGTACTGAATCTAGATCAGATGTGTTGCATTTCAATATTCAGATATGCAATGACTTTTGTGATTTAATGATTTTGAATTGGTTCAGTTGGACCAGCACAGACCAGATGTAGGAGGATGTTCCCCCTGTGTGGGGGAGTCTAGAAGCAAAAAGAACGTCTTGGGATGCGAGGTAAACCATTTTAGGACTGAAGAGGAAAACCTTCTTCATGGAGGGTGATCAGTCTGTGGCATTTGCTACCACAGAAACGGTGGAGGCAGGGTCACTGGGTACGTTCAAGAAAGAGGTTTGTAAATTTTTAGATATGAAGGGCATTAAGGGTATTGGGAGAATACTGGATTGTGATAGGTGATAAACTGTAACTATATTTAATAGCAGTAAAGGCTCGAAAGGGCAGAATGACTTATTCCTTTTTTTTCTATGTCAGGGAAGTCACACGACACTGGGTTATAGTTTAAGGTTTATTTTGGAGTACTGCTGCTTCGTTAGGTGAGCCTGATGAAGGAGCAACACTCTGAAAGCTTGTGATTTCAAGTAAACCTGTAGGACTATCACCTGGTGTCGTCTGACTTCTGACTTTGTCCACCCCAGTCCAACACCGGCACCTCCACATCATGGCTTTTTTTCTGTCTTGTTTGCTATATTCTTCCTTAGGACATGGGTGTCACTGCCAAGGCCAGCATTCCTTACCTATTCCTAAATTGCCCTAAAGTTGAGTGGCTTTCAGGGTCATTTTAGAAGGCAATTAAGAATCAACCATCTTGCTGGGGGCACGAATTAAAGAATCTTAAAATCTCCACAGTGTGGAAGCAGGCCATTCAGCCCATTGAGTCCACACTGACCCAAAGAGCACCCCATCCAGACCCATACCCCTGCCCTATCCCTGTAACCTTGCATTTCTCCATGGCTAATCTACCTAACCTGCACATCCCTGGACAGTGTGGGCAATTTAGCATGGCCAATCCACCCTAACCTGCACATCTTTGGCCTGTGGGAGGAAACCTACGCAGACACGGGGAGAATGTGCAAACTCCACACACAGTCACCTGAGGGTGGAATCGAACCTGGCTCCCTGGCGCTGTGAGGCAGCGGTGCTAACCACTGAGCCGCCCACCATGAAGTCAAACCTAAGCCAGACTGAGTACGGACGGTGGCTTTCCATCCCTAAAAGATGCTGAACTGGATGGGTTTTTACTACAACAATTGCTGATAGTTTCAGGGTCACCATAACTGAGGTGAACTTTCAATTCCAGACTTGTGTAGAATTCGAATTTTATCAGCTACCATGGGATTACTGGGGATAAATACTGGTCAGAACATGAAGGATAACTCTCCTGTTAAAACGATACAGTGACAGAAGAGCATAGAAACAGTGTCCTGGAAACTGCAGTGGACTGCACCCCCAGTGGTACAGGACTCCCTTAACCCATGAAATCGTTTGGAGCATTTCAGTGGTGCCAAAAGGTGCAAGAGAAATGCAGAAACAAAAACAGAAAATGCTGGAAAATCTCTGCTGTCCACAGATGCTGCCAGACCTCTATCAGAGTTAACATTTCTGAGTCAAGTGACCCTTCCTCAGAACGAATGTGGGTTCTCTTTTAAGGACCCTTCTATATTTCTTTGCTTGGTTATCAAACCTGACTGCATTTGAACACAAGCCTCAGCAATTGAACAATTCACACACCCGTTCAATGTTTGGGGCATAATTCCATTTACATCTCCTGCCCTAAAATGCCAATCCCGCAGTTCAGTCCTGGTTGATCCTAATTCCCTGTCATAATCACTCCTGCTGTGTGTGTGGTAAGGCATAATGAACTTTCCGAGAAACGAATGCGATCTGGGCTTTGTAGTGAATGGTTGCTAACAGGCCTGACTTATTTTCAGTGCTCCAGCTGCTGGTAATTGTAGTCCGAATGACAGGGATGCTACAATTAGTGTCAGCACCCCAGGGTCGACAGCCAGCATCGACACTCCCGATTGCCATTCTGGGATGAGTGTGTACGTGTGGGAGAAAGGAGGGTGTCAAGGGAAGCTTAATACAAACAGATTTCTCCATTTGATATTCGAGGTCTGCAACAGCCCTCTGGGGTGGGGGTGGCACATAGACTGAACAAGTTTATTTTGAAAAACAAAAAATTTGTACCAAATCCATGAAGACTTTTTATGCTTCACTGCTCAACTGTTTGCAAATGAGGTGTGATCAGCTACTGTACTCAGGATATGGTAGCCAGTTTGATATTTAGCAGGGCATGATATTTCAATTAGTGGTTGTGAAGCCACCTCTCTCTGACCCCGTGCTTCCTAAAATGTAGTGTGGTTCTGGAGTGTCCACTTTCTCACTCGCCACAAGCCTAAGTTGCCATCCAGAGACAGAAGTTTGAATCTTTCCACAGGAACTGTTGAGATTTGAATCCAAGTTGTGAAATTGCCAGATTGAACCCAGATAGGCTTTTACAGCAGTGATGCCATTCAGAGAAGAAAATCTGCTATCCTTATCCATTCTGGCCTACATATGTGACTCTAAACCCACAGTAGTGTGGTTGTCTCTCTGAAATTAGCTAAGCAAGCCACTCATTTAAGTTGGTAGCACACTCCAACCTATTCAAGGGCTTTGTCAGTGATCTGAACCCCATGAATGAATTTAAATTGGTCAGGTGGTTGCAATGAATCAACAATTTAGTTACTTTGTCAATTGCTTCTCCCATTTGGAGAAATTTCTTGTCCCGTGTTTGTTGTTTGGAATCCTCTTCCTTGAAAGAGCTATTGCTGGGTCATTTGTTCAAGGCTGAGTTAGACAGATGTTTGATCAACAAGGGAATCTAGCATTATTGGAGGCAGGTGGGAAAGTGGAGTTAAGGCCACAGTCAGATCAGTCATCAGTTATTGAAGATCCTGCTCCATTTTCTGCTTCTGATTTCCTGTGTCTCAGTTGTTTGTGGGATGGAGTCAGTCAATCCCAAGTTCATGTTTAAAGTCTCTCTCTGTTGACCTGTATCTTCCCTTCATTTTCTCAGTAGTTTATCCCTCATGCTGTTCTTGTGCAACATTCTCAAGACGCAAGACCTTTTTAGTTCTGGAGTCAAAACGGTGACACTTCTGGGCGAATAATCTGCCCTGCCGAGTCCAACTTGTCACTTTATTTCTGCGTGTATTGTCAGCAAGAAGGACAAACAATACATTGGACACTCAGGCTGTTACAGCAGGCTGCTAGGTGGTTGGTTGACACCTCTGCATTTTAACTGTGTATACACTGAGTGTTTCCTGTGCTGCCAGTTTCTGATGACAAGGTTTCAATGCACGAACATATTAGCAGCTTCTGAACAATTAAAGGATGCATTTGGTGCTTCAAGTGCCGTATTGGTGCTGGTGTGATTGCCAGTGATTCTAGTTTTATGGAATAATGTATTTAAAAAAAAAAATCAGTTGAGATAAAACTGAGGATGGGAGGCCTATAGAGAGATTGGTTTGTGAACATACAGTATGGGAGGCCATGTGCAGAAGGAGCACTTGCAAATGGCCTCAGAGATAGTAGGAACTGCAGATGCTGGAGAATCTGAGATATACAAGGTGTAGAGCTGGATGAACACAGCAGGCCAAGCAGCATCAGAGGAGCAGGAAGGCTGACGTTTCGGGCCTAGACCCTTCTTCAGAAA
>NC_063376.1:5892214-5946719 GCF_021869965.1 Rhincodon typus
AGACCCTTCTTCAGAAAATTTTCTGAAGAAGGGTCTAGGCCCGAAACGTCAGCCTTCCTGCTCCTCTGATGCTGCTTGGCCTGCTGTGTTCATCCAGCTCTACACCTTGTATATCACTAGCAAATGGCCTCCTGCTTAAATGGAAAAGCAGGCACATAACTTGAACCAGGGTAGTTGGAATTTCCCAGTTTTTGGTCTAACTAGGTTTGATTTTGATTTTTTTAAAAAAATTACTGTAGATTTCATAATCCCTACTGTGTGAAAGCAGGCTATTTGGCCCATTGAGTCTACACTGACCCTCCAAAGAGCATCCCACCCTATCGCTTAACCCTGTATTTCCCATGGCTAATCCACCTACCTGCATATCTTTGGACTGTAGAAGGAAGCCAGAGCACCTGGAGGAAACCTGTGCAGTCATGGGGCGAATGAACAAACTCCACACAGACAGTCGCCTGAGTTTGGAATCAAACCTGGGTCCCTGGCACTGTGAAGCAGCAATGCTGATCACTGAGCCACCATATGTCGGTGTTTGAGTTGATCCATTGAAGCATCAAACTCCTTCCAAAAACATTTGGGTTTGGGGGTATATTGAACCACTGCTGCGATGGGTCTGTGTGGTAGCCATTTGAAAATTCCGTCAGCATCCTATAAACAATGGGCATCTTAAATTCCTAACCATCTTGGCAACACGGCCCCTGTTGCCTGCTTCCGAACATATGAATTAGGACTCCTTGTGCCTGATTACGTAAATAAACTGCATTGTGGAATGAGAAACTGAAGTGGAATGTTATTGTGGCTGAAAGGTGGTGTGGGTGGAGTGGAGGAGATTTGATCTGTAGAGATTTTCTCATCAACGTACTCAGATGTTATTACATACCTCTGGGGAAGTGGGTCTTGAATGTGGGCTTCCTGATTCAGAGGTAGGAGACTATCACCAAAACATGTTTTTTCTTAGAGGGTGGAGGTCAGGAAAATGTGTTTGTCTTGTGCTGATTTATGTTAATATGTGACTGTTGCCTTTTTTGGGATTGGAGTTGTTGCTGGGTGAACCTTAGCAGCTGAGACCTATGCGCTTTCTATGTAACTTGCTGAAAGTTAATACTTGAGCATGTGGAGGGGCACTTTGCAAATGCCATTGGTCTTAAGATTTCTCAATAGTTGCATAGTCTTTCTTTCAGTTCACCTTGACTTGTATTCAATTATTTGTGCAGCAAGAGGACGTGCGATGAAAGGCTGTAGCTGGTTGCTGGGATGTGCTTTCCTGTTCTTTGTTTATGGTCCTGAGCCAGTTTGGCTGCAGGAACTCTGTCTGAGCCTGGGGAATCAGACGCAGGCATCTTGGATAAATTATTAATGGAAGCCTGAAATTCAGCAGTAAAAGTCCTGGCTTGCTAATTTAAGCGGGGGGAAGAAATAATCAATCACCTCGGTCCCATTTGCTGAAAACATCCTTTCTCCCACCACTGATAGGTGTGGCATTCATGTGGATTTTAATGTCTTTTTGTCTACTGAGAACTTCAGACTTTTATGCTGTAGCTTTTCTGGCAAGGCTGGAGGCTTTGTTAGACTGTGGAGCTTACTGCGATTGCTGCATAGAATCCCTACAAAGTGTTTAGCCCATCAAATCCACGTGGATCCCCCTCATCCCTGTAACCCTGCATTTCCCATGGCTAACCCACCTGGTGTACAATTCTCTGGGCAATTTAGCATGGCCAATCTACCTAAGCCGTGCATCTTTGGACTGTGGGAGGAAACTGGTGCACCGGGAGGCAACCCACGCAGACATGGGGAGAATGTGCTAACTCCACACAAAGAGTTGCCTGAGGGTGGAATCGAATCTGGGGTCCCCAGCAGTGGCCACCACCCTTTTGTCAAAGGGAAGTCACTTTTTAACCTAATTTATTGGAGTTCTTTGAAGAAGTAACTTGTTCGGTGGATAAAGGGGAACAAGTGGATGTATGCAGTTGAGGTTAAAATCAGATCATTACCACGTACATGTGTACACCCGCATACTAAATGATCTCTGGTCTGACTGGGATCAAGAAGGCAAAAGCAGCCATCCATCTTTCAACTGTGAATGGCTAGCCCTCCTTTTTAACAGTGGTGTGGACAGAGTGTATCAGCGTACTGCTGAGGCAAGTGGTATTCGATTTGGGAGTTCACCGTGCCTTTGCTTGATGCTGGCTACCAAACTAGGGTCTGTGGAGCTGCAACAGGTTGCAAAGCTTTGTTCTTCCTCCTCCTGCCACATCATTGCAATCCTACAAATGTCTCTGCACCATACCAGTTGCTGTCCTGTTGGATGTCACCTAGTACAGCACTAGAGGTTAGATCCCAGGCTTTAAACCACATCTCCACCGCCACCACCACCCCCCCCCCCCCCCCCCCGCCAATCAAAAACACAGACTTGTTTTTATTTATTCCTCCATGGAATGTAGATGTCACTGGCAATGCTGGAGTTTGTTGTCTTGTCCATGATTGCCCTTGACCTGAGTGGCTTTCCTGACCATTTCATAGAGAAATGAAGAGTCAACCTCATTGCTCTGGGTCTGGAGTTACATGTAGGCCAAATCAGATAAGGACAGCAGATTTCCTTCTTGAAATGGCATGGATGAACCTGTTGGGTTTTTTATGTCATCAATGATAGTTGTCATGGTCACCATTCCAGATAATAGCTTGCGATTTCAGACTTATTATTCATATTTAAATTACACCAGCTGCTGTAGTTGGGCTTGAACCTTTGCCTCAAGCTTTGGGCCTCCATGTCACTTCCTGTCCCTATGATATCCCCTCTGTGTTGCACTGAGATGTGGCTTGGGTTTTTGTGCTTGAAACTCAGCGTAGCGGGGCTTGAACCCACAACCTTCTGACCCAAGGTGAGTGTGCTATCCACTGAAGCAGAGCTGCCATCATGCAAGACCCCTGGTGGATGTTATGCAGGTTGGGGTCTGGCAGGATGGCAGTACATGGGTCTTGCCAGCCATTCTGTTGACTCCCCAACTCCCCAACAGCGAAAGGGAGGCTATTCGATCTGTCATGCTTGTAACGTTTCTCTAGGTTTATTTAACAAAAAGATCCCAAATCAGTACAATGGGGGAGGCAATGGCCAGGTGATATTATTGCTGGACTGTTAATTCAGAGACCCAGCTAATGTTCTGGGGACCTGGGTTTGAATCCCTCCACAGCAGATGGTGGAATTTGAATTCAATAAATATCTGGAATTAAGAATCTAATGATGACCATGAATCCATTGTCAGGAAAAACCCATCTGGTTCACTAATGTCCTTTAGGGAGGGAAACTGCCATCCTTACCTGGTCTGGCCTACAGGTGACTCTTAACTGCCCTCTGGGCAATTAGGGATGGGCAATAAATGCTGCCTAGCCAGTGACCCCTCGTCCCGTGAATGAATAAAGAAAAAAAAGTGACCCACCTCCCTAGCTCGACTCAATCTCTGACCCATTTTAATTGGAACAAGCTGTCTTTCTTTTTTGCAGTTCGAAGGTAACTGCAGATGCTTCAGTAATTCTCCAAATCCATATTGCCATCCTGTGTTTAAAAAATCTGTAACGTGCCTTTGGATCAGAGAGCTTGGTTGTGGAGTGTTCTGGCTAAAGCAGGATATGTTTTTTCAAAATTGTTGAGATTTTTCTTTGAAATATGCTCAAGCCAGTCTCCAGGGTCCAGCACAATTGGAGATACGTTGCCATGGAAACTGAAGTGTGTCTGGTACATTTAACCCACAGCATTTCCCTTGCGTTTTTATTTTCTGCTTCTGTTGGCAGTGCTGAATCTGTGTGTGTGCATGGAGTGTGGGATATGTGAAAATTATTTTCTCCCTCCCTCCCTCTCTCCCTCGCCCCCCCGTTTCCCACTGGAACTCGCTTCTCCATGCGCATGCACACACTAATGCCCTTCAGGAAGGGAAGCTGGCATCTTTACCTGGTCTGGCCTACATGTGATTCCAGACCTACAGCAATATGGTTGACTCTCAACTGCCCTCTGGGCAATGAATAAGCTTAGCTAGCAATTCCCTCATCTTATGAACGAATTAAACAAAAAACGCACAGATACAGACACACACACACGTACACACACACTATTGTCTGGATACCCAGCCCCTTGCATTTCTGCATGAACTGACTGACTGGAAGGCTCAGTGTTGGCGTGGACAGCAAAGGTGGGTGGGTGGGTGGGTGGGCGGGCGGGCTGCTTGCCTGTAAAGAGCACCCTAGCCTATTCCTTGTTCGTACCCATAGTCTGGCAGATTCTGATAGATCAAAGATAGGAGCACCTGACTCACTGTTGCCATTCCATTCTAGCTCCTGTTCACCTTGATTCTTTACTTGTTAAACCAGGGTCTCTGTACCTGTTTTTATCTTAGGCAGACTCTCGAGACTGAGCTTAGTTTTCTTTCAGTCTGCGTTGTGGGTCTGTGAGATGACTAGGACAGCTCCACTTGCTCGCCTGTGACTCCAGCCTCTTGAGTTATGAAGTTCCAACTTTGTGCTCCTGGAGTTGACCATAAAAATTAAGGTTGACCTTCCAGTGGTGTACTGAAGGAATGCTGCACTATTCAAAAGGAAACTCTGTCTGCCCTTCCTGGAAGTAAGAGATCTCATGACACTATTCCAGAGAAAATCATAGGTGTTATCCGAGGTTCCTGATCAATATTTCAATCAAAAAGACTGAAGCAGATTATCTAGACATTGCCACATTGCTGCTTGAGGTGGCTTGCTGTGCACAAATGACTGCTGGGCTTTCTGCCTTACAACTATAGCTACATTTCAGAGAAGAAGCCACTGTAAACTTATTCACAGGATGGGGACTGCAGCAGGAATTTTTTCCCAGCCCTATGCCTTGGAGGAGGTGGTGGCGAACTTGAACTGTTGTAGTCCATGTTGTGTAGGGACACCCACAATGCTGTTAGTGAGGAGGTACCAAAATTATGACACAATGACCACGAAGGAACTCTATATTTCCAAGTCTGGATGGTGAGTGGCTTCGAGAGAATCTTAGATTCCCATTTATCTGCTGCCCTGTCCCTCTAGGTCCTTCAGTGGCTGTTCAGTGCTTTTGACACATTTAGTAGACATCAGAGGCTCCATATAAATGCAAGAATTCCCTTTTCTCTTGCTTGCTGACTGGCATCTGGTAACCTGTATCTTGTTGAATATGAAATTGTCTGATCTGCCTTACTGTACTGCACCCTGTATTTATTTTTGAAGCCCATTTAATTTCTCTGATCCCAAAAGCATTTCGCTTTCATCTCCTCAGATGTCCTCCTTTGCTCAAACCTTTGAGTTCATGCGGCTCCCCAAGCTGTGGCTATAGCTCAGTTGGTGAGGCCTGATGGTAGGTATACCTGTTGGCATGCACATGCAGCAAGGGATTAAGAGGACAAATAGATTTTTCCCTTTATTGTCAGGGGTTTGAAGTTTGCAAATAGGGAAGTCTTGTTACAACTGTACAGGGTGTTGGTGAGGCTGCACCAGGAGTACAGTTTTAGTTCTTGTATTTATAAAAGAATATTTGGCATTGGAGGTCATTCAATAAAGATTCACAAGGCTGTGATTCCTGGTGTGAAGTGGCTGACTTATCAAGAACAGGTTAGGACTTTAATTAATTAGAGTTTAGAAAAATGAGGGGTGATCTTAACATGCAAGATCTACAGGAGCTTGACAGGATAAATATATCCACTAGTTGGGACAATCTTGAACTAGGGTACATGGTTACATTTGAAAAGGAGATGTGAAGGAATTTCTTCTTTGAGGATGGTAAATGTCAAGAATTCTCTGTCCCAGAGACTTGTAGGGGCTAGATCATGAAGTAGTTTAAGAGAAGGTAGGTAGATTTTTAAAATATCAAGGAGTTGGGGGTTATGAGGAGCTGGCTTGAATATGGAGTTGTGGACTGGGACAAATCAGCCATGATCTTGCAGAAGGGAGAAGCTGAATGGCTTACTACTGTTCCTACTTCTTATGCTATTGTGTTTTGGCTTTGACATGGCAAAGCTTTCCAAACAATGCTTCCTGGAGTCACTGTTAAAGCAATATCTGATGCCAAGCCACATCAGAGATGACCTAAGATTTTGTCCATGCAGGGTGGTTTTAAGCATCTTGAAGGAGGGGGAAGAGAGAGACGGAGAGGGAGGTGTTGAGAGAGAGGCAAACAGTTCCTGACCTTGGGTCTTAGGCAGCTGAAGTCTAAGGTTCCGATAATGCAACAATTGAAATTCAAGACGTTTGGCAAGTAAGAATTAAATTAGGTGTACAGATCTTGATGGGTAGCTTAGCTGGGGAAGGTCAGAGTTGGAGAGGAATGAAGAAAAAAATAAGTCTTCCATTTATATAGTGATTTTCATTATGACAGTACATCCCAAAGTGCTTTACAGCAAATGAAACATTTTCAGAAGGTTGTGGTGTTGTAATGTGGGAAACACGACTGCTAATATGTGCTCAGCAAGGATCCCACAAACAGCAGCGCAATATCAACAAGTTAATCTTTTCTTGCCTTTGATATTGGTTGAGGGATAAATATTGACCCCATGATAGAAGGGATAACTCCCTTGGTCACTGTCAAGACTCAGCATCGAGCCCAGTTAATTTTAGAGCCTGAACACCAACTTCCCTATCCTGTTTCCAGCCCCCTGACTTGACATAGGCTGTCTTCAGCACAGCCAATCCATTTTCATCTACATATGATCCTCACCACCAGCTTCTCTTTCTCCCTGGCTCACCAGTATTCACCCCTTTTTGTCCGCATAGCTCTTGCCTGCACGCCCTCTCTCTTTTGCCCTCCCTCTCGCTCGCCCGCCCCTGCGTGCACTGTCTAGGCTCCATTTCCAGCTGTTCACTGTATCCTTTTTTTTCCCTAAAGCAATTTCTATTTCTGTTTCAGAAATCCATTATCTGTAGTTCTGTGTTTTACTATAAGAATTTTAAAATGTTGGTGTTGATTGACTGTTTGCTATTGCTAATTGCTGAGAACAAAGGTGATAGCTGAACAGCAATTGGTATGATCAGCAGAGTATTTATTGTAGAGAGATAGTAAGAACTGCAGATGCTAGAGAATCTGAGATAACAAGGTGTAGAGCTGGATGAACACAGCAGGCCAAGCAGCATCAGAGGAGCAGGAAAGCTGACGTTTCGGGCCTAGACCTGCTGTGTTCATCCAGCTCTACACGTTGTTATCCAAGTATTTGATGTACTTGGGTTTATGGATGGGTCATATGAATGAGGCCTGCTAGTGGTAATTGTCAAGAGTAAAGGTAAATTTAAACAAAAATTGATGTTTAACTTATTATTTAATGCAAAGGGAAATATAAATGTGGGAACGTTTTGCTATACTTGCCTAAAGTGTTGGTGAAATCACGTGTAGAGTATTGCGTAACTTGCTTGCTTTAAGCAATCCAGAGACTGAGAGCTGGATGTTTTGGGGGATAGGGAGGATGATTCTTACGAGGAAAAGTTGGACAGGCTGAATTTATGAGTGAAAGCTGATGTTATTGAGGTACAAGATTCTAAGGGGATGTGACAGAGTGGATGCCGAAAGGATGGTCCCACTTAAGGGGGAGACATGAGCTAGGGGGGACACAGTTTAAAAGTAAGCCCCCCACCTCCTATATGATAGAGATGCAAAATTTTTCTCTTTGAACATTGTGTCTTTTGAGCTCCCTGGGAAAGAGACTGGCAGTGGCAAGATCATTGAATACTTCTAACTGACAGTTGGTTGACTCCCGTTACTCGGGCTCTGGCTACTGCGCAGTACCTGGGAATGTGGAGTAATCAAGTTAACCATGAGCTTATTGAATGGGGGCTGCAGGATGGAGGGGCTGAATGGCTGACTCCTGCCCCAATTGTCATGTCCACAAGCTTCAGATAATG
The DNA here is from genome assembly GCF_021869965.1 of Rhincodon typus. Lineage (NCBI taxonomy): Eukaryota > Metazoa > Chordata > Chondrichthyes > Orectolobiformes > Rhincodontidae > Rhincodon > Rhincodon typus. Next base: position 5,900,099 of record NC_063376.1, read on the forward strand.
AGCTGAGGTAGGGAGAGAGTTATAGAATCATAGAATCCCTTCGGCCCAATAAGCTCACACCGACCCTCAGAATCCCACCCAGACCAGTCCCCCTGTACACATCCCTGAAACATTACGGGCAATTTAGCATGGCCAATCCACCTAGCCTGCACATCTTTGGACTGTGGGAAGAAACCGGAGCACCCGGAGGAAATCCACGCAGACACGGGGAGAATGTGCAAACGCCACACAGACGGTCGCCCGAGGGTAGAATCGAACCCGGGTCCCTGGTGCTGTGAGGCAGCAGTGCTAACCACTTAGCCTGGAGGGAAGAGGTGAAAAGAGTTCACTTTGCTTTAGGTCTCCTCTTGCTCTGCTTACCCGAAATGCAGCTATATTAAGCTTTTCCCTGGCAGAGAAAGATCTCTACAGTGGGCGATGATCAGCTGTCACTGATTCTGTTCAGAACATGTAACGTGTCACGTTGTAAGGGAAGGGCTTCAAATCAGAAGGTTTTCTGTCAGAGAAGAAAGCAAATTGTTGAATGTACACAGGACACTGAGTTTTTAAAAAAAAATTTGTTTGGGGCAACACATCCTATTTATTAGAGCTGGTGTGGCAAAGGTCAACAGCTGAATTTTATTATTGATGTTTTCCTTTTGAACTGCTGAGTGTTGCATTCAATTTCTTTGTTTTATACTCCTTGTTTTCTTGGATTTTCAAAATGGTCGCAGTCTCTGTTTGTCTATCACCCTCCATCTCTCTCTCTCTCTTCTCTTCTCTCCTCTCCCCGCTCCCCCGCCTCATTATATTCTGAGAAAAGCACTGTCGTATCATCTGGTAGTTGAAGTTACTGATGAGCACTGGGAGTTCATTGTGATTAAGCCACATGGCATCTTCACTGAGGAGTGGTAGGGGTTTGGGGGAAGGGTAGTGGTTTGACACCTTTTATAAATGTACGTTGCGCACGGGACCTTATTTACTGCACAGCTTTGAAAAGGACTGGAGCGCTGAGGGAAACATTGACTGAACAAGCAGGTCAGGGCTCTGAGCTTCTGAGAAGTAAGGGGTGATAGTGTGAGTGTGTCAGACGGGAGTAAGTGCTTCTTCCTTGGAAAAGGGGCAGATCCCAGTTGCAATGCATTACAACAATGCATTGATATGGCACCTTGAATGTCGCAAAATGTCACTGGGTACCTCATAGAAAGTTTGTTTGATAGGAAGTTGTTAGAAAGGAAGTTAAAGGGCTCAGAGATCTAAGTGTTGTGAGGCTGGAGGAGGTCACACAGGTGGGAAAGGGATGAGGCCTTGGAATGATTTTGAAATGAGGGTAGGAATTTTAAAACAGTCAGTTGTACAGTACAGAAACAGACCCTTCAGTCCAACTCCTCCATGCCAACCAGATATCCTAAATTAATCTAGTCTCATTTGACCCGTATCCCTCTAAACCCTTCCTATTCATAGTCCCATCCAGATGCCTTTTAAGTGTTGTAATTGTACCAGCCTCTACCATTTCCTCTGGCAGCTTGTTCCATACATGCACCACCCTCTGTGTGAAAACGTTGCCCCTTAGGTCCCTTTTAAATCTCTCTCTCTCTCCCCGCCCCTGCCCCCACCCCCCCTCCCCCCACCTTAAACCTATTCCCTCTAGTTTTGGACTCCCCTACCCTGAGAAAAAGACCTTGGCTATTCACCCTAACCATGCCCCTCATGATTTTGTAAACCGCTATAAGGTCACCCCTCGGCCTCAGGGAAAATAGCCCCAGCCTATTCAGCCTCTCCCTATAGCTCCAACCCAAGCAACATCCTGGTAAATCTTTTCTGAACCCTTTCAAGTTTCACAACATCCTTCCTATAGCAGGGAGACCAGAATTAAACGCAATATTCCAAAAGTGGCTTTATCAATGTCCTGTACAGGCGCACCATGACATCCCAACTCCTCATACTCAATGCACTGACCAGTAAAGGCAAGAGTACAAAACGCCTTCTTTTTCACCTTCCTGTCTACCTGCGATTCCACTTTCAAGGAACTACGAATCTGTACCCCAAGGTCTCTTTGCTCGGCAACACTTCCCAGGACCCTACTATAAAGTGTATAAGCCTTGCCCTGATTTGCCTTCACCAAAATGCAGCACCTCATTTGTCTAAACTAAATTCCATCTGCCACTCCTCAGCCCATCGGCCCATTTGATCAAGTCCTATTGTACTTTGAGATAATCTTTTGCACTGTCCTCAACACCACCTAATTTGGTGTCATCTGCAAACTTACTAACTTTTATTCACATCCAAACCATTCATATGACAAAATATAGTGGACCCAGCACTGATCCTTGCAGAACACCTCTCATCACAGGACTACAATCTGAAAAATAGCCCTCCACTACCAACCTCTGTCACCTACCTTCAAGCCAATTTTGTATCCAATTGGCTATCTCTCTCTGGATTCTGTGATCTAATTTTGCTAACTAGTCCACAGTGTGGAACCTTGACACAGTCTACCATGTGGAACCTTGTTGAATGGCTACCTGAAATTCATAGAACCCTTCAGTGCTGAAAGAGGCCATTTAGCCATTTGAGTCTACACTGACCTTCCAAAGAGCATTCCACCCACATCCCTACCTAATTCCTGTAGCGCCACATTTACCATAGCTAGCCCACCTAGCCTGCACGTTCCGGGACACTATATGGGCAATTTAGCATGACCAATCCACCTAACCTGCACATCTTTGAACTGTGGGAGGAAACTGGAGCACCCGAAGGAAGACCGCGCAGACACAGGGAGAGCGTGCAAACTCAACATAGTCACCCAAGAGTGGAATCGAATCTGGGTCCCTGGCGCTTTAAGGCTGTAATGCTAACCATGCCACCCCTTTTCTTTGTTGTTTTACCACCCATCTGAAGAGTATCCAACGCATACCTACCCCACTACTTGATCCCTGTAACACTACATTTCCCATGGCTAACCACCTAGCCTGCACATCCCTGGACACTATGAGCAATTTAGCATGGCCAATCCCCCTAACCTACACATGTTTGGACTATGGGAGAAACTAGAGCACCTAGAGGAGACCCACACAGACATGGGGAGAACGTGCAAACTCCACACATGGTTGCCCAAGGCTGGAATCGAACCCGGGTCCCTCGCACTGCGAGGTAGCAGTGTTATTGTCTGACTAGGCTGCAGTGTAGGTGAGTGAGACTTAGTGCGAGTCAGTGTATGTACATCAGCCTTTGTACAGTGCCACCTGCACCTTTTTTTTGTGTAAGGTTGTAGGTCTAACTCTCCAATTGTGGCCAGACAGTTGATTTCAGCCAGCACTGCCAAAGTTTTGTTGCAATCTAAATCAATACCTTTCTTTTGAAGGGATAAATCGGCCTATTCTGTTCACCCCATAGTTAGAGACTACTGCCCCTCCCTGCCCAGTCACACACAAGAAGAGCAGGCTCTCAAGTATGATGCTAGGGAGCAGCTAGCAAAACTGGTGAGAAAACTGGGAGCAGAGGTGGGTGATCTTAGGACTAGTCTAGTAGATGTACTGTCCTTTTGTAACGTGCTTAATTGGCCTTCAGTAATCAACAGTTCACCTTGAGTTCCATGCTGAAAAGCAGACAACGTTGTGACCTCCACCATGGATGGGCAAGCGGCCAAGCCCCGAACTCTCCTCAGCTAGAGTACAGACTGAACTCCACAAATGCTTACTGTACAGCCAACTAGTCCAATTGGCTCCTCTAAGGACCATAACGTTAAGATGCTGGAACAGAAGTAGGTCATTCAGCCCATTGAATCTTTGCTATTCACTAAGATCATGGCTGATAATCCTCAACTCCATTTTCCTGCCTTTTCCCTGCTGATTAAAATTTTGTCTATCTCAAAATCGAGTATACTTCAGACCCAACCTCAACCTATAATAAAGAATTCCACAGATTCATTATCCCCTTGGAAGAAATTTCTCCTCTTCTCCTGTCCTAACTGGATGATCCTTTTATTCTGATGCCCTCTGGACCTGTATTCTCCCATAACACGAAACTAGGTTTCAACATTTCCCCTGTCACGTCCCTTTTAAGAATCTTGTATGTTTCAATAAGGTTGTTTCATATTCTTCTAAGCTCCAATGAATACTGGCCCAATCATAAGACAGTCACCCCCCAACCCAAAAAAAAAATCCAGGATCGGCCTAGTGAACCTTTTCCGGCTGCCCCAATGCTAGTCTACCTCTGCTTGGATAAGGGGACCAAAACAGTTCATAGTATTCCAGCTGTGGTCTGACTTGTGCCTTGTATAGTTTTAGCAAGATCTCCCCATTTTTATACTCCTTCCCTTTTGGAATAAAGACCAAAGGTCAGTTTGCTTTTCCCTATTACCTCTGAACTTGTAGGCTAGCTTTTTATAATTTCATATTCAAGGAACCCCAAATCTCTCTCTGCTGCTTTCTGAGGTCTTTCTCCACTTAAATACTTAGCCAGGAATTATATGTTGTTTAACTTCATTTTCTGAGTGTGGGTTGCTTTGGCAACATGTACTTATATGTGTGTGTTATAATCTGGAGCTATGGATGGTGGCAGAAGAGGCAACAGTTCTCTTTCCAGCACAGGGTTGACCAGGAATCTCTCCCATACTTATCACCTGACATTGTTGTGTGTTGGAAGAATTTTGCAAGGTGATATTCATTATCAGTTCTCCTTCCTTGACTGTCAAGTCCTGGAATGAGACAGTGTGCCATAAAAACTCCAGTTCGTGGTTGGTGGCTGTGCAGTGTTTCCGTCTCGTCTGCCTTTGTTCCCTTTTATCTGAGGTCAGGTGGAGTTGTTAATGCTTAGTATTGGAGAACTGTTGCTGCTCCCTCCTCTCACAACCTATTGTCCTATCTTCGTGGGTTTGCTGTGTTTTCCGTCGTTGGTGTGAATTGGGTATCCTTGGCAACAGGGCACAGCAGTAGCCAATGGATTCTATGTGATTGCCCTTTAACTGGATGGTTGCTGGGGCAGCATGCTGTTAATATCACTGTCGGATGCCACATATCAGGGGGCCAGATAGTGTTTTTATTCCTCTGAGCCTTTTTTCTTCCCTTCTCAGATCCACAAATAACTTGGTGTGCGTGTTGAGCGCATTATCACCTGAATGAGCCTGTTGTGTGTTCATGTTTTGATAACTGAAGTTAAACCCAGGATTAATACCACTAACTGCTTCCCAAGTGATTGCACAAACGTTGACTGAGTAAAGGTCAGACCCTGCTGCAGATTAGACATTTTACGGCCTGCCTTTCTGACTTGGGTTTATGTCAAATGTTTGCCTGTCCAAATGCGCGTTGCTTTTTCTGAAATGGCTCCTGCACTTGACAGAAAAGAAAATTCTCACCGAGAATCACTTGATCTCACACTCTGATATGTGGCAGCCAAAACTGTCACTTGCCAGAGTGCCAACCTAGCAACCTTCAGTCAATAGACATTTCACAAAACCTTCTGTTTGGAAATTAACTGTCAGCCTGACATCCAGAACTGGGTGAGCAGAAACCTTCTCCAATTAAGTGTGAAAGTCTGAAGCCATTGTCTTTAGTCTCTATCTTAGTGTGTCCCAGATCTTCCTGCTCCTTTCGTCTCCCTGGCTGCTGTCTGAGGCCGAACCAGACTCCCTGCAACCTTGGTGTTGTTTTTGACATTCAAGCTGTTTGACACAAGCTTCTGACCACTTATCTGCACCATTGCTAAGACCGTCCATTTTGCATTTCCATAATATTGGCCAATCCAGGTGCCACCTCAGCTCATCTGCTGAAACTGTCTTTTGCCTTTTGTTCCATCTAGATGGGAGTATTCCTGGTTGGTCTCTCACCTTCAGCTCTTCTTCAGCCTGAGAGTCTCCAAAACTCCACCTGTATCTGAACTCTCACCAAGTCCTGGTAACCCATCACTTTTGCGCACTTTAATCCTCATTTGACTCGTGATTGAACAGTGGCTCGGTTATTAAAATGTTCATCCTTGTTTCTCTTTCCATTACTACTATTCTTCAGCCCAAAACCTTCTAATCACTGATTGATTGTGGCCTCTTGAATGTCTGATTTCAATCACTCCATCATAGGCCACACCTTCAGCTGCCTGGACCTGAAACTCTGGAATTCCCTCCCAAAATCTCTTAGCGTTTCCTTTTCCTTTTTTAAGATGTTGTTTAAAACTGACTTCTTTGACCAAGCTTTTGGTTACTTTGTCTTGTATCTTGCGTGACTTTGTGTCTGATTTTGTTAAATAGTCATCCCTTGTAAAGTACCTTGGGTACATTTTAACTGCAATAAGTATGCTATATAAATTTTTGAACTTCTGCAGTCCATTTGGTCTAGGGACAGCCACAGTGCTGTTAGGGAGACTGTGTTTCAAGATTTTGACCCAGCGACACTGAAGGATTGGTGATATATTTCCAAGTCAGGATGGTGAGTGGCTTGGTGGGGAACATATGGTGTTCCCATGTATCTGCTGCCCTTGTCCTTCTAGATGGTTGAGGTGATAGTTTTGGAAGGTGCTGTCGGGAAGCCTTGGTGAATTTTTGCAGTGCATCCTGTAGTTGGTACACTATCGGTGGTGGAGGGGCTGAATGTTAAAGGTGATGGATGTAGTGCCAGTCAAGTAGGCTGCTTTGTTCTGAATGGTGTTGAGCTGCTTTTGTGTTGTTGATGCTGAACTCATCCAGGCAAGTGGGGAATATTCCATTACATTTCTGACTTGTGCCTTGTTGGTAGACAGACTATGGGGAATTGTGAAGTGAGTTATCCCAGGAGGCTTGTGCTTCATTGCAATAAATGTAAGGTTGTGAGAAATGCTTCATGTTGAGCAGATTTTAATTCCCTCTCCCTTTTTAGTGCTTGCTCCTCTCATTTTGGAATGATTAGCCCTGTATCTCTAATCTTTCTGGGGGGAAATAATATTTATCTTCAGTGTCATTGCTTCCCCACTACTGGTCATTTCTAAATGCAGTCCTGATAGAACAAGTTCTCTGTAGCTCTCCCAAAATCTCTACGTTCCTCCAATTCTGGTGCTCACACCTACCTGGTTTTCTACTGTTGGTGGGTGTACTCTTAGCTGCTTAGGTTCTTGATTCTGGAATTCCTTCGCTAAGCCTCTGAGCCTATCTCTCTCCCTTTATTTAAGACTATCCTTTAAAATATACCTCTGACCAATCACCTGTGCTAGTATCTCCCTAATGGGCTTGTGCCAGTTTGAGTGTCAATGCTGAAATATTTTGGGGATTTTTCTTAATCATGTTAAAGGTACTGTATAAATGGAAGTTTTTGTTTTCGACTTGAGGAGCAGTAGACCATAAGACATAGGAACAAGAAGAGGCCTTTTGGCCCTTCAAATCTGCTCTGGCATTCAATAGGATCATGGCTGATTCAATAATCCCCACACTCACTTCCCCACCTTTCCTGTAACCCTTGATTCCCTGACTAAGAATCTATCTATCTCACATTGACTCTGTCCCTACAGCTTTCTGTGGCAAAGAGTTCTAAAGACACTTAGCCCTCAGAAGAAATTATTCCTCATTTCTGTCTTAAGTTGATGCTGTTTTAAGCTGGGACTATGCCCTCTGGTCCTGAACACCACCCCCCAATGAGGGGGAACATCCTCTCGGCATTTACCCTGTTAAGCCCCTTAAGAATCCATTACGTTTCAATGAGATCATCTCTCATTCTTCTAAACTCCAGTGAGAGGAGTCCCAACCTGTTTAGCCTTTTCTCATAAGACAGTCCCTGCACACCGGGGATCATCCTGGTGAATCTTCTCTGAACTGCCTCCAATGAAATGATATCTTTGCTTAAATAACGGGAACCAAAACTGCTCACAGTACTCTAGATGTGATCTTATCAGCACCTTGTACAGTTTCAGTAAGACTTCCCTACTCTTATGCTCCAACCCCCATGAAATAAGGGCCAACATTCCATTAACCTTCCTGATTACCTGCTGTACCTGTGTGCTAGTTTTGTGTTCCCCCAAGTCCCTTTGTGTTGCAGCTTTTTGCAGTTTTTCTCCATTTTAAATAATAATCTGTTCTCTTGGTCTCCCTTGCAAAATGAACAACTTCGCATTTTCCCATGTTATACTTCATTTGCCAATTTTTTGGCTGCTTAACTTATCAATATCTTTCTGTAAACTGTTTATATCCCTCTCACAACCTGCCTTTCCACCTAGTTTAATGTTGTCTGCACGTTTGGAGGAAAGAAGTGAACGTACTGTATTCAGATCATTAATATATTATTGTAGACCCATTGATCACTGGTCACCAACCTGAGAAACCCCTTAGCCTGACTCACTTTTTCTTATCATTAGCCAATGCTCTATGCATGCCAATGTACTACTACCAATGCTGTGGACTGTTATTTTATGACTTAACCTTTCGTGAGTTACCTGGTTGAACGCCTTCTGGAAGTCCAAATAAAATACACCTAGTTCCCTTCTATCCACTTTGGTCAAGGCTTTCTTGAAAAGCTCTAATAAATTAGGCACAATTTCCCTTTCATGAAGCTATGCTGATTCTGCTTGATTAGATTATGATTTTCCAAATGTTCTGCTGTTACTTCCTTAATAACTGATTTCAGTACTTTTCCAACAATGTTAGGCTAATTGGCCTATAGTTACCTACTTGTTACCTCCCTCCCTTTTTGAAGAGGAGTGTCACGTTGGCAGTTTTCCAATCCTCTAGTACTTCTTCAAAGATTTTGTTTTGGGCAAATTACAACCCAACGCGTCCACTATCTCTGCAGCTGTTTCTTTTAGGATTTTAGGATGAAAGTTATCAGGGGCAGGGGACTTAACTGCCTTTAGACCTATAGTTTGTCTAATACTCTTTCTTTAGTGATGTTTCTTAATTCCTCCACCATATTCTTTGGTACTAATGGAATGTTCAAGGTATCTTCCACTGTAAAGACTGATGCGAAATATCTGTTTCACTGCTCTGCCAGTTCCTTATTCCCCAAAACCGTCTTCCCAGATTCATTTTTTAAGTGGCCTATCTATGTCCACTTTGACCTCTCCCTTCCTTTTTATATATTTAATGAAGTCTTGTTGTCAGTTTTCATATTCTTTGCTAGCTTGCACTCAGTTTATTTTCACTGTCTTTATTATTTCTTTAGTCCTCCTTTGCTAGATTCTGAATTTATCCCAGTCTTCGGGACTGACACTGACTTTGGCCTCTTTTTATATGCTTTTTCTTTCAACTTAATAGTCTCCTTAACTTCCTTGGCTAGTCATATGTGGTTTATCCTTTTCACAATCTTCCCTTCTTTCTGGGGTGTATTTTTGCCGAGCGTCATGAATTCCCTCCTCAAATGTCTGCCATTGCTTGCTTACTTACTGTCATTCCTGCTAATGTATCCACCCTGAATCCAGGTAACCAATGTTTCTAGTCAACACATGGGGCCAGTTCTAAAGAAGGGTCCCGACCCGAAACGTCGACTTTCCTACTCCTCTGATGCTGTGTGACTTGCTGTGTTCCCCCAGCTCCACACTGTGTTGACTCTGACTCCAGCATTTGCAGTTCTTGGTATCTTCAACCAATATTTCTAGTTCTAAGGAAGGGTCACTGGACCTGAAACATTAACTCTGATTTCTCTCCACTATCAATGTTGCCTTCACCTTGCTGTTTTTTTGCCTCTACCTAAATGAACTCTACATCATCTGAGCCTAGATCTTCTCTCACAGCAGAGCTCAGTGGACAACCTTTTGGTTTTATGATACTAATGGTAGTTCCCTGCAGACGGTCTACTAGCTGGAACTCAAGTGGGCTTAGTTCCTGCCTCGCTTTGTCTACCCTCTGGCCCAGTGTCATCTTCATGATGGCCCTTAATGTTAGCAGTCATCAGCTTACCTACCATTTGCATCTGGACACAAAAAGGCCAATTGTTGAGTTTGGCCTGTGGCAAGACAGCAACAGATACAAGCACTCACTCACCTCCGAGTGCCAGCTCCAATACACTTGCACTGTAAACTACCTTAGTCTGCCCTCTTTGTTTAGCTATGTTGCAAACTGGCCTGAGTAAGTGTTTTTATTTGTTGCTTTAGATGGAGCGGAATCCAAATTATTGACTTGATGCTGTTATACAGTGAATTGCTCCCGTACCCTCAGATCATGTTTCTGTGTGCGCACATGCACATGGTGTAGTTCAGTTTATCGTTGCTGTTTTGTTGTAACTGACCTTTTGAGGTTAGTAGAAATGACCCTGATATTATCTTGTGTTTGTTAGTTGGGGTGGGGGTGGGTTGACAGGGAGTGGGGGTGGTTTTCATGGCCTCTTGCTCCTAACTTACACTGCTTGATCTGTTAGTACAGTCTCCTTGACTACCAAAACTTGAATAAGGTCTTTTACAAGGTTAATTGATGGCAAATTTCTTAGGATTCTGAAATAAAACCAAAAGGTTGCTGGAGAAACGTGGCGTGTCTGACGGCATCTGCAGAGAGAAATACCAAAGAGTTATATTGGCCAGTCTGAACCTTAAACTTTGTGGCTCCCTCCACAGATGCTGCCAGGCTTGCTGAATTTCTCCAGCACTTCCTGTTCTTTCTTTAGATCTTCAACATTTGCAGTAATGCGCTTTAATTTGGTTAGGGTTCTGCTATCAGTGCAGTCATACACTGGGGAAAGTGATTTAGTGTGTGTTTCACTCTCTCTGACCTGCCCTGAGCCTGAGAGGTGTGCAGTTCCTCGTTGTAACCCTCCCCATACTTGGTGCTTCTGTAATTGGCCTTGCCTGGAGTTCCTGTACGATCCTTATCTTTGAATAGGGTTGTTAGTTGCAGGTTTCTTCAAATCTCACTTTTTTTTTGTTCCTCACCTTTGTCTTCTAGATCAAGAATGAGAGGAAACTCATCGTGAGGAATGGACACAGCTAGGATTATTTGGCCCAAATAGCCTTTCCCTGTGCTGTATATTTCTTAGTATGTAAAATACTAACAGTTTGCGTTTAAATATTTCCATGAGCATGTTAGCACTCCTGTGAAGAACCTTGGGAATGTTCTACCAAACAAAATTGCACACTGGCTCGTGAGACTTTAGGACAGGCTTTGTCTTTCACCAAGTGTCTGAAAGTGAGTAGCAAGGGGAATGAATCCCAGTGCTCTGAACATGCAGCCTTTGGTGGTTGAGCTGTGGAACTCTGAGATGACCCAGAGACTAGAATTGGAGGGCAGGAGAAGATTACATGACAATTACAGGGAGGGGTGAGGGCATGGAAGAATTTGAAAACCAGAATGTGAATTTTAAGAATGGTGATGAGAAACCAGTGTTAAACAATGAGCATGTAATGGGTGAAAGGTGAAGCCGCTTCGGCCCAAACTGTGATTCGGATTGCTATAATCTTTTACCTCCACCCGTTACTTGACTAATATGATGTGTATCATTGTTCCATCCGTAATTTGTCTTGTCTGTTCACCTTTTCTCCATGGAATTCCATCTTTCTCCCTTCCCTTATGATTGGTGTTTGTGTCTGTCTTACACCTTCTAACTCCAATGTTGGACCTGCACTCAGGAGAACAACTTGTTCACTTCCTCCATTGCTGACTTATTTGAGCACTGTCAGCATTTTGCTGTGATTTTTTTTTCCCCCCACTGTCAACAGTAATTTTTAAGAAAAAAATAATTTGTTTGAAGTTCCACCCACAGACGATGAGCAGTTCCTGTTTAGGGTGAATGCTTATTCAGGCTTACGCAATCCTTGTTGAATCCCTTTGGAATTTGCCCCCATTGAGGTGGTGGGTTTTGAGTTCCCCCTGGAGCTATTCCATTGGAGGTTACTGGCATTCTCTCCTCCCCCCCTGCAATGTGGCACTCAGTTTCCCCAACCCTGATGGCTTTTCTCTGGAGCAAATGGTTTTGCATCAACCCCCTGAGGCCATCCTTGAAATAAAGTGGATGCCTTCTCTATAAATAAACAACAGTTGGACATTATTTTCAGGAAGGGTCTGACTGAGGTCCTCAAATATGGTTGGTATTTTCTACATGTTGCTCACTCATTGACATAATCCTTTCATGTAGTCATTGTCATATTTAGATTTCTGCTGGTCTGGTACTCAAACATGAGACCTCTTCTGTTCTCCCATTAAGTCCTTCAGCCTCCCTTTTCATTTAAACTTCTCTTTCCGTTGATGCTAATGGAATTTGGGGGCTATATATAGCGGGAGTGGTGTGCTGACTTGAATGTATGAAAAGGCTTTGGCTGTTTCACTTATCCGGCCTAAAATTGGCTGATTCATGTCTCGTGTGAAGAAATCAGAAATGTTTTGAATTTATAGCCTGATATTTTTTTCACTGCAATGAAGATATTCTAAAGTTGCCTCAAATGCCCCCATGACTGGTGGAACAGCTCCAGCACAGAACCTGTTACTCCATCTCTACTTTGCTCTTTTTACCTTATTTCTTGAGAGTACTAATAACTGTACAGTTTTTGGCTGAGTATTGCTGCTTGTGTGTGTTTGGTTTGTGGCCTCTGTTACAATGCTTCCTTCTCAGCCTCTGGAAGATGGGGGATGGTAGCTAATGGGTTTTCTGCAAATTCAACGTAAACAGGAAAAATAGGTAAACTGGTGCTTAAGCAGATGGTTTCCCTCTGTGCCTTAGCATTCTCTTTCAGCTCCCCTCCCTGCCCACCTCCCAAAAAAAACTCATGCAGGATGCTGGTAACAGCACTTGGTTGTTATCAGCCAGATTTCAACAAAGCAGAACAGAGGTTCACAAGGCTCAGTTCCAGATCTTTTCAAATTCAGTTCAAATTCAGGAGAGAGTTTGTTTGAGGCTGCAGGTGAAATGCTGATGGCTGTAGGTCTGCTGAGTTTAAAACACATTGCACAGTGGTGCGTAGCATTGGCCTCTGTGCCGTTCGAACTGCACAACAGGCGAGGAATAACCTTCAACACTTCACCATCACTTCCCTTGGCTGTGCAACTCCACCCAGTTCAGATGTCTTCGTTTTATGAGTGATGTTCCCCAGGCTTAATTTAAATTACATTGAAATGTTCCTTTCTCTTTTGGTTCAAAAAGAAATAGGAAAAATAGCAATTTTATTTCTGGATTCACACTCTAGACTGAGTGCAAGATGGTCTGTACGTGTCGGGAGGAAGAGTCTGTGTGAGAGTAACTGTCATATGTAAATGCTTCCTGTGCTGAGGCTCATCAGTCATCTCTCAATTCCATTGTAAAAGTCATCCAGGGCCATTGCAGAGGGAGCAGCTGTTCTGCTTAAACAGCCAGTCGCCATCTCGTTGATTTGTTCCAGATCTGGGTTTCGTTTTTTGTCGAAAGGGAGCGGCTGCTTTTAAATGTTCTCAGAAGTAGGAAGTGGGCCACACTGCTTGGGGTGGTGCCTGTCAGCTCATTGATAGCCATGGTTTGCAAAGCTGGATGATGCAGACTCTCTCCTGGGTCACTGGGTTGTGGGGCTGAGTCCCCGTCCAGACCCACATTCCTACTACAGTTCACTGAGGGTGCTGCGTTGTCAGAAGTGCTATCTCTGGATGAAATTTCAAGTTATAGCCCCACTTGTCCCCTCAAGTCAAGTTGAAAAGGTTCCTGGCGCTGCTAGTTGAAGAATTAGTGTATAATCTACTGTAGTTAAGGATTCTGTGTATTCAGGTCGTGGTCATAAACTGGTGTTTCACTTGAACTTCTGTGAATGGGAATGGACTAAAACTGTGATTATTGGGTTTGGAGATGCATGTTTGTAATCTGTATTTCTGTAAATAAAGGCTCAAACAGCTTCACCCTGGCTTTCTGGAATAAAATACTTATCAGCTTCCCATGTGCAAGTTAGCTGCTGCATTTCCTGTGTTACAATAGCAATGCACTTCATTGGTTATGAAGTGCTTTAGGGTGTCCTAAGGACGTGCAAGATGCCATAGAAATGAATACTGTTTCACCGGTTATTGTAAAGCACTGCTGCTATGAGTTCGGTGCCCCTTCTTGTGCTTAGACAGGTGGCTAATCTGCATCTTTTTGTTTCCAGTTCTTGACAGATTTCTGATTGGCCAAGTCGAAGTGGACTAGAGGCATTAGCTTTGACCGGAGACCATGAGTGAGCTTGAGCAGTTGCGCCAAGAGGCAGAGCAGCTACGGAGCCAAATACGGGTGAGCAAAGCAGAAAGCCAAGAATACAGAGCGTTTTATTGGGAGTTGGCCAAAGCTTTGTTGAAATGTGAAATCATTGTCAATTGTTACACCTCTCCCAAAGTAATTTTACTTGACTAATTAGAGAGTCTACCCTTTCCACCCCACCCTTTCCTCCCTCTCTTGAAGAAGGGAAGGAGTTGGCAGATGAGGCAGGGAGTGAATATTAATGGAGAAGTCAAGCAGGCGTGTTGGGACTGCCTACTGTTTAAGGCATGGGCACTGAGCAAGCTGCAGGATGAAAGTGGTATCTATAGTGCCAGAACCTAAATGTTCCCTGGCATTGTCAATCAAGTCTGCAATTAAAAACTAGCTCAAAGCTTCGAGGAGCAGCAGCTATTCTTCTTTATGGTATTTCACTGTCTCAAAATATTACAGTGTACATTTTGATTTACCCACTAAAAAGTCAGGGGGTAAGAATACCACCATGTTCTCCTAACAGATGCTTTGGAAAGTGCAGCATTGGCTAACAGTGTGGTATGAATGCTGCTCATTCAGTGTTGGACCTAACCCAGAGTGGCACGGAGCTGTAATAATCAGAATCAAATGAATTAGACTGTTATTCACACTCTCCCTATGGGGATTGTGTCCACAGCTCAGATCCACACACACTTCTGGCTGGAGTTTCATTCACTGTAATTTTGTTGGGTGCCAGCCATGGCTCAACGCATCATGCTGTAAGCCCTCTTGAATTGAAGTGCCAAGTTTTGTTTTGCTTGAGCATTGAAATCTAGGCTGACAGACACACACCACCCCTCCCCAACAAAACTGTGTACTGTCTGAGAGGCCATCTAGAGGATGAGATGTTAAACCAGAGGGCCTCGTGTGCACATGTGGAGGTAAAAGAAACCATGGATCTTGGGACTCCTCCCTGGTGTCCAAAGGCATATGCATATCCTTCATTCTGCATCAAGAAAGCCAAATATCTGCTCCTTTATCTCATTGCAGTTTGTAGGAGCATGCTTCAGAATTGCTTCATTGGCAGTGATGTACATTCATGGAAAATTTCTGGTAAAATGCTTGTTATTACAGGCATTATTGAAAGGTCACTTGGATGGACAAGAACTCCTCCGTGTTGACAGCAACAGGGGCAACTTGACTTGGCATCTAACCTCTACCAGGGCCTTGTGTACATGTGAACATATCGAAAGGAGCAGAAGTAGGATTTGGTCCCTTGAGCCTGCTGTGCCATTTCATAAGATCATGGTCGATTTTGTTTGTGCTCTTGAATTCCACGTTCCAATCTGCCACTGAATCTTTAGTTTGCATTGCCGTACTGCAATCTATCTAACTCTGTCTTAAAAATATTCAGTGATCCCACTGCCGCCACCTTCTGAAGCAGATTTGCAAAGTGTCTCAACCATCTGACAGAAGAAGATTCTCCTTGTTACTGTCCTTAAAGGGTCACCCCTAATTTTGAAACCATGCCTCCTATTTCTGAACTCACCCACAAGAAGAAATATCTGTTCTTCATCCTCCTAGTCAAAACCATTTAGGATCTTTACATGTTTGAGTACTGGGTTGTAAGAAGACTTGCTTTCCCCACACTTGAAATCTCAGCCACTGAAGATAAATGTTTAATGATGCCAGAAAAACTAATTTGAAATGCTGTGAATGTGCCTTCAGCCCATTGTCACACTGCTGGGCTGCTCCTGTAGGTCAGGAAACAGAGGAGGCCTTTTGCCTCCTGGAGTCTGTTCTACCACTGAGATTGTTACTGATCTGTGACCCAGTGTTGTTTACCTTTCCTTCCCTGTCCCATTTCTCTCAACATCCCAGGTCAACAACAGTCTTGTCAACCTGATACAAAATGAAGTTGACTTAGCTGAAGAGAGTTCTAAACTTTTTGCTGCAGTCCATATGGTTTAGGAATACCTAATAGTGATAATGCTGTTAGAGAGTGAATTACAGGATTTTGCGCCAGAGACAGTGAGAAAAGAATAATATAGTTCTGATTCACGATGGTGAGTGGCTTAAAGGGAGACTCCTACCACTGTGTGTGGGAATGTTTCCAGATTTCACTCCTGAAAGGCCTGGATGTAATTTGAGTCTGTGCTGTAGTTGTAGTTTCTGCAGTTTTTCTCTATTAGTTTGTGATCTCCTTAAATACTTGAAAACTTTAATAAAAATGATCCCTTAAACCACCTAAATGATTGGAAAGGCACCCTTAATTTGTGTAATGTATGCTCAGACTTTCCACCTTAGAGTCCAGGTGATGCTATTTTAAGAAGTCTCCACTACTTCAAGGCCAAAATATCCTTCAAACTGTTTGCATGTGAGCTGACACAAGCTGAATCTCCACTGATGACCTTGCTTTACTTGGCTCTTCATTGGAAAACGTGGGTCTGTTCATCAAGTGAAGCGAAGACTGAATGTTTCCATTTTTGAATCTTCTTTTAAAGATTAGGTTTCAAATTTACTTTGTGCCCCAAGCTTCCACTGACTTTTAAATGGGTAGCATAGTGGTGCAGTGGTTAGCACTGCTGCCTCACAGCACCAGGGACCCCAGGTTCAATTCCACCCTTGGGTGACTGCCTGTGTGGCGTTTGCACATTCTCCCTGTGTCTGCATGGATTCTGCTAGGTGCTCTGGTTTCCTCCCAAAGTCCAAAGATGTCAGAGTAGGTTGATTGGCTATGCTAAATTGCCCATAGTGTTCAGGGATGTGTAGGTTAGGTGCATTAGCCATAGGAAATGTGGAGTTACAGGGAAAGGGTAGGGGGGATGGGTCTGGGTGGGATGCTGTTCAGAGGATCAATGTGGACTTGTTGGGCCAAATGGCCTGTTTCTTACACTGGGGATTCTGTGATTGTATGACAGTTGGATTGGAGCAATGTGAGACTGTGTTCTCTGGGGAATGTGTTTCAAGGGTTGGAGAAAGGTAATGATGAGCAGGTGTTAACTTGGCATATGCACCTTTTTAACTGCGACTCTTTTTTTTCAGGATGCCAGGAAAGCATGTGGAGACTCCACACTGACCCAGGTGAGTGCTGTAACTGATCCAGACTGCTTTCTTTCCATCCTCATCTCCCCTCACACTCTTGTGGTTGATTTGAGGTAACCCTGCAAGGTGGTGTAGCAAATTCAGGAGTTTATTATGTAGACAGTTGCAGTCCGTTCTCTTGCCTTGTCCCTATAATGTTTGACTCCCCTTTACTAATCAAGAATCTACTTATTCCTGTCTTAAAGACACCCAATGACTTGGCCTCCACAGCCTGCTGCAACAATGAGTTCCACAGATTCACCACCCTCTGGCTGAAGAAATTCCTCCACATCTCAGTTCTAGAGGGTCATTCCTTCACTCGGAGACTGTGCCCTTGGGTCCTAGGCTCTTCTAGCGGAAACATCTTCTCCATGTCCACTCTGGCCCAGTCCTCTGAATATTCTGCAAGTTTCAATGAGATCCCCTGCTCATCCTTCTAAACTTCGTTGATTACAGACCCAGTGTCCTTAAGCGCTGCTGATATGAGAAGCCCTTCATACCGGAATCATTTTTGTAAACCTCCTCTGGACTTTCTCCAAGGCCATTCACATCCTCCTTTAGGTACAGGGCTCAAGACTGCCCACATATGACCATGACTGGTCATCTACCTCAATTTCACTTTCCTGCACTATTCCTGTATCTCTTAATTCTCCAGGCTCCTGATAATCTCTTGATCTTGAATATGTTCAACACTGGATATCTATAACTCTCTGGGGTAGAGAATTCCAAAGATTTTTGACCCTCTGAAGGAGTTTCTTGCTCAACTCCTTCCTAAATTTTAGCAGGGCACATATCCTGCCATCCCCTTTTTGACAATTTATAGATCTGTACTCCCAGACTTCTTTGTTCATCAACTCTGTTGGAAACTTTGCCAATTAAAAATAGTTTTTCATTCTTGAAGATATTGCTTCACAAGATTAAATACATAATGGTTGAAGCCATTGTTTTTGATCCGCACTTCATCTACCAACTTCTTCATCCCTCTCCCTGGCAGCACTCAGACTAAAATGGCCTGATTGGAACTCCAGTGTCACATTAGACTTTAAGATGAGCTTATGGCACACCTTGGCGCCAACATTGAAATAATATTATGATTCCCCACTTTGCCCATGGTCCTGCTCATCTGCTGCTGAAACTGTCAACGATGCCTACATAACTGGTAGACCTGATTGGTTTCCCACAAACTAACCTTCATGAAACTTTCATGTCATTCAAGCTAGTGTTGCCTACGTATTAACCTGCAGCAAGTCCCATTCCCCTACCACCTGACCAGTTCCTGCTGACCTACGTTGGCTCCTAGTTGAGCAGTGAGTGGGTTTTCAGGATTCCATCCCTGTTTTCCAATCCCTCATCCTACCCTATCTTTTTCAAGGGCTTCAACCCACACCACCTTCCAAGATATGTGTGTTCATATAATTCTGATCTAGTTGATCATCCATCACTCTGCCTTCAGCAGCTATGTTTTCACTAGCTGGGCCATAATTTCTGGAATTCTTACCATTCAACTCACTGGCTGTCTACCTCCCTGTCCTCTTTAAAAAGACCTTAAAAACCTATCTCTACATCCAAACCTGAGTCATCTAACCTAAGAAACACATGGCTCAGGGCTGGATTATGTTTTGTAGTGCTCCTGTGAGGTGTCCTGGAAATTTTTATTTATAGAGTGTCTTTAACTGGTAAAATTTGTCATTGACTGTGTTACCTAGAGAGTAGCACCCTATTTGCCAGAATGGAGTGTAGTGCAAATCATTCGATATCTGTGGGGCTGCTTCTTAGGTCTGCTTTCTGCTCCTCTCATCTGAAGGTGTTGGTTAGCGTGGGTCAGATTTTGCTGGTGCTCCCGTTCTCACTCTGTTTGCATGCACAGGACAACCTTCAGTGTTGTCTAGCTGTTTGACGACATGGGGCATCTTGGCCTGCTTGACCACTCTGCCCAGTGTCCTCCTGTGCCCTTTCGACCATGTGTCAATACATCATTGGAGTCAGGGAATAGTGCGGATCTACCCCCTTCCTGAGAGCCCAAGGGTGCTTTGTGTGTTATTCATGCTTCATTTTGGTGGTAATGTTACAAAAACAGTAATCCTGAGGCGCAGGGTAAAGTTCTTGGGATGCTGTTTCAAATCCCACCACTGCAGTTGGTGTAATTTAAATTAAGTTAATAAATCTGGAATGGAAAGCTGGTCCCAGTGATGGTGACCACAACAACCATTACTAATTGTTATAAAAACTCATCTGGTTCACTCTCGGGGAAAGAAATCTTCAGTCATTGCCCGGACTGGCCTGTGTGTGACTCCCAACCCCCAACGTTGAGGTTGACCCTTTTGGGCAATTAAGGGTGGGCAACAGGTACTGGCCTTGCCAGTGGTACCCATATCCCATAAAAGCACAAAACTCAGCAACGAGGAGGAATTAGACCCTGAATTTTTGACCTGTACCACGACATGTTTATTACTGAACCGTCAAGGGGGCTATATAGGTTTTTAACTCAGTTGAATTAATGCGGTCTTCTCATTGCAAGGCCCTTGCTATCTTCCAATAACTTGCAGCACGGATTTATGTCTCCACTTTGAGTGACTTGTTGAGAGATGTCATTCTCTGAATGTGTGTTGAGAGAGTTCTCGAGTTAAATCACAGGAAATAGCGACCCCTGTACATTTAATGTTAGTTGGTAAAGATCCTGTGTCAAGGAGGCTCCCTTTTTCATTAAAATCTGCTCCAGATGCACACTTTTCTCAATTATGCACTGCTGCCAGTAGACACATGTTCCTGGTCTCGAGAACAGGGAAAACCAGGCAAAGTTCTCCCTTTTTGATCTTGCTCAATTTGAACACGTATTGGAACAGGGTTAACCATTATGCATTCAATATTGTGTTTATCTCTTCCAGATTACAGCGGCCCTCGATCCAGTTGGGAGGATTCAGATGCGTACAAGGCGCACGCTAAGGGGTCACTTGGCTAAGATCTATGCCATGCACTGGGGAACTGACTCCAGGTCTGTGCAACACCTTGTGTCTGTATAGCACGTTTAATGCAGTGGAGGTTGTATTGGGAAGGTGGTGCCTAGTGGTGTCACTGGATTAGCAATCTAGAGCTACAGGTTTATGCTCTGTGGCTATGGGTTCAAACCCCACTGTGGCAAATTGAGAAGTTTGAATTCAGTTAAAGAGCTGGTCCAATGACGACGGTATAACCATTATTGATTGTTGCAAAAGCCTATCTGATTCAGTAATGTCCTTTTAGAGAATGAAATATGCTGTTTTTGCCTCATCTTGCAAACATAGGGTGGAACAATGGCTCAGTGGTTAGTATTGCTGCCACAGCAGGGACCTGACTTTGATTCCAGCCTTGAGCGACTGTCTGTATGGTGTTTACACATTCACCCTGTGTTGGCCTGGGTTTCTTCCAGGTGCTCCGATTTCCTTCCAGCAGTCCAAAGATGTGCAGGTTAGGTGGGTTGGCCATGGTATGTGTGGGATACAGCATTAGGGTAGGGGCTGGGATTCCCTTTGCCGTGTTGGTACAGACTCGATGGGCTGAATGGCCTTTTCCTGCATGATTGAGATTTTATGATTCAGTGTGACTCCAGACCCACAGCAGTGCGATTAACTCTTAACTGCCCTCTGAGCAACTAGGGATGGATAATAAGTGCTGGCACAGCCAGCAATATCATCCCATGAATTAATTTTTTTTAAAATTCCAGAGGTGTCCTTGGCAGGTTACTGGACAAGATTTGATATTGAGCCATGCGAGATTTTGAGATTTGTGTCAAAAGCTGGTTGGAGGAAGTAGGTTTTCAGGAAAGGGAGAAAGGCAGACAGGGAAGAAATTGCAAAACCTGGGGCCCAAGGCAGGGCTGCCAATGATGGAATGACGGCAACTAGGAATGCTGTGGAGGGCAGAACTGGAGTAGTGCAGAAATGCCCGAGGATTGTAGGGTTGGATCAGAGATTAAAAACAAGAAGTGGGGCACTGTGGGTCGAGAAGCCATGGAGGAATTAAAAAGATGAGAATTGATTGAGTTAAAAGAAATTTCTTCTGTAGATGGATATACATGCCTGTTTTCCTTCTGCTCCAGAAACTAAAGAATCCCTGCCTAAAACACAAAATAAACTTCCTGATATCATTTGGGACTGAATTTTTAGGACACAAATGATTAATGATGTTTTTCTTTGCTATCATTAAACTGGAGATGGTTCAGAAAAGATTTACCAGGATGTTGCTGGGAATTGAGGGTTTGAGATGTAAAAATAGACTGGAAAGACTGGGACTTTTTTCACTGGAGGTTGAGGAGTGACCTCGTACAGGTTTATAAAATCAAGAGGAGCATAGATAAGGTGAATGGCAAGGGGTCTTTTCCTTAGGGTTGGGGAGATCAAAACTAGGGAGCATATTTTTAAGGTGAGAGGAGAAAAATTTAAAAAGGACATGGATAATTTTTTTTTTAGACAGAGTAGTTTGTGTGTGGAACGAACCTCCAGAGGAAGTGGCGCAATTACAGTGTTTAAAAGACATTTGGATAAGTACATAAATAGGAAAGGCTTGGAGGGATATGGGCCAAGGGCAGGAAGTGGGACTAGTTTTAGATTGGGAACACGGTTGGCGCGGACTGGTTGGACCAAAGGGTCTGTTTCCATGCTATGTGACTTTATGACTAGTGGTTATAGTGTTTGACATGGCTCAGAATTGGTTTGTGAGGTCCTGAGAAAGTAAAACGTGCTGTAAAAATGTAAGTTCTTTTTGAACATGTTACTGCAGTGTGCGATGGGGAGGTGAGGAGAAGGGGTTTTAGGCTGCCGCGGTTTCAAAAATGTCTTCACTGTTCTTAATTCCATTCACTTTCGTGTTTTTTCTTAATCCGACAGACTGTTAGTCAGTGCATCACAGGATGGAAAGTTAATCATCTGGGACAGCTACACCACAAACAAGGTAGGTCCCAGAAATGCTGAGAGAGCTTTCCCTTGACCATTCTGACAGAGGTATCTGAGCTCATTGGTAGGAGAAATGTTCCCTCCTGTAGAAGGAGCAAGATCAGCTGGGCATAGATTTAAAGTGATGTGAGGAAGAGCTTTGTCAAAATGCAGGTAGATAGAGTCTGGAATGCACTGCCTGCAAGCATAGAGGCAGGTTCAGCTGAGGCATTCCAGTGGATATTGGATGGTTATCTGGGTGACAGTAATGTGCAAGGGTATGAGAAGAAAGGCAGGAGACTGGCACTAGATAATGGTGCTTGTTTAAAGAGCCAATGTAGGCATGATGGGCCATACAGCAGCTTTCTGTGATGTTAAAATTCCCTTGTACAATGCAGAGAAACTTGCTGCACTTTTTAAATCTGTTTCCGATGAACCAGGCCAGATTTCCAACCTCACTTATGGTAGGTGTGGATGCAGGAATGGAATTAGCTGGAATATGTGTGTGCACCCTCCCTCGGAGAACTGAGGCGAAGGGTCTCTGTTGTTACCCTAAGCTGGTGTTGTCTCACAACGAGATCTTTTATTAGGAAGTGCTCAGCTCACCAATCCGCCCCATAATGGGATCATTATCTTGGTAGTTTTTTTGGCAGATTGCAAGCTACAGTGTGATCTCTTTAATCGTACTCAGTGTTCGTTGTGCTAACCAGCAGTCTTTATCCTAACTTTTAGATTTGCCTCAGATAGTTTCCTAAGTGAAGGTGAAGATTGCACTGAAATAACTTGGGGGTTTTCTGACAGGGTAGTTGATTAAAGTGGCAGTCCGCGTATGTTTTACAATTATTAGGGTAGACTTTCTTTCGAAGTATTAAAGTGCAGTGACGTGACTTGTGCTACATCAAGGTCAGTGACGTAATGATACAATGACATAATGTCACTGCATGAGGAATCTAGAGGCCTAGGCTAAAGCTCTGGTATCCTGGGTTCAAATCCTACCACTGCAACTGGCTTTAAATTCAATTCATAAAATTTGTGACAGTAGCTATGAGACTACATCGTCCACTATCATGAAAATCCATCTAGTTCACTAATTTCCTTTGGGACATCATTGCCTGCTCTGGCCTACATGTGACTCCAGACCCACAGCAATGTTGTTGACTCTTAACTGTCCTGTGAAATGGCTCAGCCAGCCATTCGGTTCAGGGACTATTAGAGATGGATAAGAAATGCTGGCATTGCCAGTGACACCTACTTCCGTAAGTGAAATATAATAGAATGTGGCCTTAAAACTAGATTAGAATTTGGGGATAGCTTTACCAAGCTGCAGCACTGGTTACTTCTGTGTCTTGTGTAGGACGGACACACATGATTCCCAAGCAATTTGCACCTTTTTGTTTGTTGTTGTGAAGCCCTCGCTCCCAAGTTCTGTATCCAGCAACATACTGCCTGATGCTGAAGTTTGTGTTTAAGATTTAAGAAACAGCATTAAATGCAATTTGCTAGTTCAGAACTTCAGCGTTGCTGGAAAAAAAAAGGCACTTTTTTTTAAAGCTTTTCATCTTACAATCATTAAAACATTCATGAAAAAGAAATGTAAAGAGGAGCAATATTTTATACTGTTTGAGAACGAAGTGTTGATTGACAAGTAAGCTCGGGTTGAAGTGTTGATATGGTGCATGCACCAGTTAGGTGATGACTGACAGTTAATTTAAACAAAGTTTGGTATCTTGATTGGTCAAGACATTCCCTAAGGAGACTGCACTTGCTAACTGCTCCCTTCTTATACAGTATAAAGTGTTGTTTCTCTTTATGTTGGTGGCATATGTCCTGATGAATGCAAGGTAAAGAGATTCAACAATGTCAGCAGAAAATTGAGAAGTAGACCAAGTTATGTTTTTCAGAACCTAGCAATGTTTGGAAGAGGTGAGCTGGGGAAGTATGTTGTCTGCTGGGATAATGGAGAAAGGCATAGAAGGATATGCTGTTAGGATGTGAAATAGTAGGAGATGGGAGCAGACTTGTGTGCAGAATAAATACTGACAGACCCGTTGGGCCAACTGGTCCCTCGCTATGTGTTCTATGTAGTTTTGATGCTGTTTTTCCTACTCCTGAGTCTCACAAATAAAAACAGTTGCCGAGTTACAATGTCTGGAGTAAGGAATACATTGGTAGATGGAAGGTGGTGGCATAGATGTAATGTCAGTGGTCTTGTAAAAACAGGAGCTCCAGTCTAATGTTCTAGGACATGTGTTCAAATCCTCCCTGTGGCAGATAGAGAAATGTTAATGTCCTTTTAGGAAAGGAAATCTGTCATCCTTACCCGGTCTGGCCTACAGGTGACTTCAAACCCACAGCGAGATGGTTGACTCAGATTGTCTGTCTCTGGGCAATTAGGCAATAAATGTTAGTGTAGCCAGTGATACCCACAAACCACTAATGACCCAAAGCGCCAGTGCATTTCGACTTGTTCATGTAATGTGAGCATATCATCATGCCATGCCAAGCAGTGTCTACTCTCACATTTCCTCATGGGACATCAAGAACTGTGACTTTCAAAGCAGTGAAATCCTATCCCTCCTCCATCTCCCTTTTGCATGCAGGTCCCATAAACACCTGCTGGAGCAGCTTATTTTTGCCACACAGACAGTTACCCAAGGGTGGAATCGAACCCAGGTCCCTCATTCTTGCCTTCTCGTGCAGAGTGCATTCTGTTTTGATGAACTGTGAACCAGGAGTCAAAACATGGGGGCACAGTATCAGGATAAGGGGATAAACATTTTAAGACTGAGATGAGAAATTGCTACACTTGAGGGGTTGTGAATCTTTGGAATTCTCTTCATTTGAGAGTTGTGGATGGTTCATTGTTGAAGTTGAACTCTTAATTTCTGATGAGAGGTGGCTCCACTCTTGTGGTATCCTTGTTTCCAGACCAGTGTGTGTTGTAAGAGATTATCCATCCTTTCACGAAGGCATTTGGTCATACTGGATGGCATGTGACAGCATCAGTGATGAATATTGATGGGTTGTTTGTCTAGAGTGGATATCACATTAGAAACGAAAGAAGTCCTTTTTCAACATTTACGTGCACAGTTGCTCAGTCTTTCTGAATGTTAGTGTAACAGGCTGAATAATGTATATTTGTAGTCCCAGATATTTGCATATCTTTACAATCGACTGCTTCCTTTTGCACAGGTTCATGCCATTCCACTCCGGTCATCTTGGGTTATGACTTGTGCTTATGCCCCGTCTGGTAACTACGTGGCCTGTGGTGGCCTGGACAACATTTGCTCTATCTACAGCCTAAAGACCCGTGAGGGGAATGTGCGTGTTAGCAGGGAGCTGCCAGGACACACAGGTGGGTGCTGCAAGTTTTGTTTCGTAGGGGTGGTGCTAGGTGATGGAGATGGTTCCACATTTGCATCCACCCTGCCTGAAAGAGGGTCAGATCCACCATATTCCCTGAAGTTGTACTAAAATCTGCAACTTGTTCAAGTGAGGCATTCCACTATGGTCACTGCGGCATCAAGGGGGACGGTTCAGGCCTGGGAGGAAGCTCTAGGGATTAGAATAGGGCTGACCTTTCAAAAATTGGGTATCTAGGAGGATCAACCTCATAATGTGGGGAATGGTTTCATCTTTTGAGGAACAACAGTAACTTTCACTTGATACAGTGCCTTCAATGTAGCAGCTCTGGGAAATTCCCCAGAGCCAGAATGAGGACAGTGCTATAGTGAGCAGAAATATGGTCAAAGGATTTAGTCCAAAAAAAAGCTTGCAGGGTTTAGACATGGGCCATGTAGGGCTGCTGGGGGAGGTGGGGGATCGTATTCTGGTATTGTGCCACAGGACAGTAAGGGGGAGGTAGTAGCATAACAATAATCATAATCTAGAGGTCTAGGCTGAATTTTTAGGGAACACCAGTTCAATTTAGATTCAATTCGTAAAATTTGGACTTGAAAGAGCCTTGGTGAGCCTGACCGTTATAAAAACCCAAATGATTTACTAACATGCTTCAGGATCAGACTTCTGCTGTCCTTATTGCATGTTACACTAGATCCTGACCCTTAATCTTCCTCTGAAATGGCAGTGCAAGCCATGGAGGCAATTAGGGATGGGCAGCAATGCTGACCAAGCCATTGATGCCCATGTCCTGTTAAAGAAAAATATGGATCTCCATATAATGCAGTCAAAAGGACATTGGGTTGGATTCACTGGGGCCATTTAGAATTTCTTTACACAGAGGATGAGAGATTGTGAAGAGAGCTGATTGGAATTGAACAGTGGGCGTTTTAAGAAACTATTTCCTGTTATAACGCAGGTTGTTAGTTTATATTCTGGTGTAATGAGACCTCCAGCAGCAGCTGGGACAGTTGAACGGATTAGCACTGGAAAAGAAGGATGTCTTTTGAGAAGAGAGCTGATGAGCAGGTAGACAAAGGAATTTGTCAGGCTAATGTAGCCCATAGGCTTTGTTCCATGTACGTAGTGTAAACAGTTCCTTGTTCATCCTCAATCTCCTGCCTGTTTGTAATGACCTGATGCCAATGAAATATAGGATCCCTGCTTCATGGTCCTTGAACCATCTGTGTGTTAAAATTGCATGTAATACTGGGAAGAGTCTACCAAAGGAGCTGAAAAATGCTTGATTGTTGTTACAGTCTGTGCACAGTTTTCACTAACATCTAATATGCATTCCGTGACCACATTGCACATGTTGTAGAAATGTAGAATAATAAAGCATTAAAGGAAGACATTGGGACCATTATGCCCATGTGGTCTGTTGAAAGTGATCCCAATAATCCCACTATGGCATGACACTATTTCTCTTTATACCTATCCATCTCGTTCTCTTTTGAAACTTCCTATTGAATCTCTTTCCACCATCCTTTGGGACAGAGCATCCAGATATCAACAGCTTTGTATAATTCTTCCAATTGTTTGGAATCTATCGCCTCTGCTTACAGGCTCCTCCTAACACTGGAAGTACATTCTCTTTGTTAACTCAATCGAAAACCTTTGTTTTATTGAACAGTTTGGTTAAATATCTTCCTAACCTTTTCTGCTTTTAGGTGGGGATCCACAGTTTGATGACTCACTCTGTAATCCAGTAGTCCTTGTCCTACTGCCATTCTAGAGAGTCTACTCTAACTGCATAAGATTCTGAAATACTCCCTAAAATCTAATTACAGGAAAGTGTCACAATAGTCCACCTGCCATATAATCTGTGTCTTTTAAAGTTGTAAAATAAATTGATAGGTCATCAGATTATTTAACAATCCTTACGGTAGTATGTGCTGAATTGTGATGACATTATACATAAGACAAGTCATCATAATTAGTAACCTAATTAAAAAAGACATCAGAATAAAAGGAAAGCATAAAAGGATTGAACAGTTTTGAGCGTTTGCTTGCAAACTATTACGAACATACAAACAACGACCAGGATTAGACCATTCGGGCCCTCAAGCATGCTCTGCAATTTAATAAGATCATGGCTGATCTGATTGTAGCCTCAATTCCACATTCCTGCCTACTCCTGGTAACTGTTTGCCACTTTGCTTACAAATAATCAATGACCGTTGCAACATTCAAAGGACATTTAAATAAGTTCATGAGTAAGAAGTGTTTGGAGGGATATGGGCCAAGAGCAGGCAGGTGGGATTTGTTTAGTTGGGATTATGGTCAGCATCAACTGGTTGGGCCGAAGGGTCCGTTTCCATGTTATATGACTCTATGACACTTACACCTGAAAAACATCTAAAAATTCTATTTCCATCACCTTTTTTCAGAGACTTCCATTTCCTCTCTGTTTTAAGTGAGTGACCCCTTATTTCTATACCATGACCCTTATTTCTAGATTCTCCCACAAGAGGAATCATCCCTTCCACATTTACCTGTTGGACCCCATCAGGATCTTGTATCAATCAAGTCATCTCTTGCTCTTCTAAACTCCAGTGGATATAGACCTAACCTGTCCAAACTCTCCTTATGAAACAACTTGGTAAATCTTCTCTGAACTGCTTCCAATGCATTTATATTCTTTAAGGTGACCAATACTGTTTATAGTACTCCAGATGTGGTCTCGCCAGTGCCCTATATAACTGAAGCATTACCTCCCTACTCTTCTATTCAATTGTCCTTTCAATAATTGATCTATTAATTTTCTTAATTACCTGCATACTAACCTTTTGTGCTTCATGCACAAGAACACCCAGATCCCTCTGCACCTCAGAGCACTGCAATCTCTCATCATTTAACAAAGTAACATGCTTCTTTTGTTCTTCCTGCCCAAAATGGACAATTTCACGTTTTACTACATTATATTCCATTTGTCAGATCTTTGTTAACTTAGTTAACCTATCTATATATTTTTGTAGCATCCTTATGTCATCTTTGCATTTTGTATATACTTTCTCGTTGTGTTGTCAACAAATTTAGCGGCCATACTTTCTGTCCCTTATCCCAGTCAGTTGTATAAATTGTAATTAGTTGAGGTCCCTGTGGTGCACAACTGATTGGATCTTGCCAAACTGAAAAAGATTCATCTGCTTCCTGTGAACAAGTAAATCTTCTGTCCGTAGCAACATGCTACCCCCTGCACCTGAGCTCTTATTGTCCACAATAACCTTCGATGTAGCCCATTATGCAACACATCTGCTGGTTCCCCCTTTATCTACATCACGTTTAATATCCCATTAGAAGAAGGTTAAACCTGATTTCCATTTCACAAAGCTATGTTGTTTCTGCCTGATTACATTATAAAATACAGATCTCCTTAATTTACAGAATAAAAATGAAAGGTCCAAGGCTGTATTTTGTGTCAGAAGTCCTATGTTATATACTGTCAGATTGAATTCATAAACTGTCAATTATTGATATGTAATTTTTATAAAGTAAATGTTAGACTGTCTCAATATTTTTGTTCCATTTCTTAATATGCTGAATGGTGTCTTTTCTTAATTCTGTTGCAAACTTACTTTTGTGTGATTGAGGCAAGAGGTGGTGGCAATTGTGGAAAATGTGCTAGGGAAACGAATGGGGTTAAAGATTGATGAGTTTTCTGGCCCTGCATTCTGGGATATTGAAGGAAGTAGCTTCAGCAATAGTGGATGCACTGGTAGTAATCCTCCAGAAATCCTTAGATTCTGGAAAGTCTCAGAGGATTGGAAAACTGCTAAATGTTACATTGTTTTGTCTCTTTCCCTTTTTAAATAACACAGGTAACTATAAGCCAGCTAGCTTAACATGTTATTGGGAAAATGTTTTTGTTATAAAGGATATAGTAGCAGAGAATTTAGAAACACCTAATATTATCAAACAGTCAGCATTGCTTCATAAGGGGAAATAATGTCTAACAAATTTATTAGAATTAGAGGAGATAATGAGCAGAATAAGAAGGGAAAACAATGTATGTAATACACTTGAATTTTCAGAAGGCATTTGATAGGTTTCCACATGTTGGGCTGCTTATTAAGAGTCCATGATGTTGGGGGTAATAGCATGGATAGAGGATTAGCTAACTAATAGAGAGTTGGGAAAAGGGGTCATTTTTAGAATGGTAACCTGTAACTGTTGGAGTGTCACAGGGATCAGTTCTGCCCTATTTTGTTTACAATTTTAATTGCTTGGATGAGGAAAGTCCATGTACTACCATTGGGGTTGCAGATTATGCAAAAATAAGGTGCGAAGTCCAGTGGTGAGGATAGCATGTAATCTTAAAAGGGATACAGGCAGGTTGAGTGGGTGGACAGAAACTTGGCAGGTGGAACATATTTTGGAAAAATGTGAGGTTATACCCTTTGGCAGGAAGAAAAGAGGAGCTGAGTATTTAAATAGAGAAAGACTGCAGAAAGCTATAGCTTTGAGAGTCCCTATGCATAAATCAAACAAAGCTAGCATACACATTCAAAGGGTAATAGGGAAGGCAAATGGAATGTTGGCCTTTATTTTAAAATGAATGTAGTATAAAAATAGGGAGGTCTTGCTTAAAAAAAAATTCCAAGCACTAGTCAGACCAAAGCTGGAAAACTATGGACAGTTTTAGACTCCTTGTCTAAGGAAAGGTATTAGAGATAGTCCAGAGAAGGTTCACCAGCCTGACACCCGGTATGGACTGACTGTCTTATGAGATGTTGAGTGGATTGGACTTATACTGGTCAGAATTTAGAACAAATGAGAGGTAACTTTATTGAAACGTATAAGATTTTTAGGGGATTGACAAGGTAGATGCAGAAGGTTGTTCGCCCTTGTAGAAGAATCTGAGACCAGAGGGCATAATTTGAGTAAGGAGTCACTCATTGAAGAGAGATGAGGAGGAATTTCTTCTGAGGGTGGTGAATCTGTGGAATTCTTCACTGCAGAAGGCTGTTGAGGCTGAGTCGTTTAGTATATTCGAGGCTGAGCCAGACAGATTTTTAATCAGTAAGGGAATCCATGGTTATGGGGAAGGGTGGGAAGAGGGAGTTGAGGATTATCAGATCAGCTGTGATCGCAATGAATGGTGAGCTGACTCGATGGGCTGAATGGCCCACTATATCAGTGGAGGAGGATTTTGAATTTACTAGCAATGTTCCGACAGCTTTTTTTTCTTCTACCTTTCCACATGAGAACATGCGCGTTTGGCAATTCAGCATAACTGCTTTTGTACTTTCTGGCCTCCAATTATAAAATCGGATCCCAATGCCCATTTATTATTTGTCATGAGATAGTAAATGGAATGTATTTGATTTTTTTTTTGATCGATTTTAATGGTGCTATTCACCTGTACTGCCACCTTTTCCGATACATTTTTTAAAAAAAAGCTCTGCTTTTGTATTTACATATCTAAATATTTCCCTTTTCCACTGGTTGGTTCACCTTGCTATTTGGTAGATCTTTGGTTATTGTTATTGCCCCTCACCTTCTCTCAGTTCTCAACTTCTGATAATTTACAGACAGTAAAAGCAAGTCCTGCCCAGCAGAACACTGTATGTCATCACAGGTACATCCTATCAAATTGTGTCTAGTCCCCTTTGCCTGCTGTAGTTTAGCCCTGTCGGGTGTTAGCCCTTTAATAGCAAATCAAGCTTGGTGAACAGAAAGGTCTAATACTGTTCCTGTCTTTCTCCCCTATCTCCTAAATGGAGCAAGTGACAAGGTTTTGTCTTAACAACTGGCTCAGGAGTAGATTGCTCTTAATGTGAAGATGCTGAACAATGTCAAGTGCATTAAGAACTGCACCAGGAGAATCATCTCAACTTACATTACTGCCATAATGCATGTTCATATGCTGGAAGCAAAAGGAACATGTTCAATCTTGTGCCATTTTTGAGTTACCCAGGAACTTAGCCTACAGTACCCCATTTTCTTCATTGCAATGCCTCAGCTAATCAGTGGCTGTTTGCCAACCAAGCAGCACTCATTTTTTCTGTAGCATAAATTGTTGTAATTGTTTGAAATCTGTCATTCTTGCATTTTGTCCTGAGTATAAGATGCAAAAAGCTTCAGCAAAATGTTTCTGTTTTCAGCAATATTCAATGCAGAAAACTTAGTCTTCTCCCTCCCTCTCTCCACAACCCCTCTCCCTCTCTCCCTCCACCCTCTTTTCCCCCCCATCTCCCTCCCTCCTCTCTTCCTCCCTCTCCTTTTAAACCCTCCCTTCCCAGCCCTCCCGTCCCCCTCTGAGTCTGCACCCCACTCCCGCCCCCATCTCTCTCCTTCCCCCTTCCCCATTCCCCCTCTTTCTCCTCTCCCTAATCCCTCACCTCCCACCCCCTTGGAAGGTTTGTCCTAGCAAGCAGGTGCCACCTTTTTTATATGGTGGTGAAGCACTGTTTGACCGTCGTGCCCATCTCAGGGAAGTAAGTGGTTGTCGTGGTGACTGTTATCATCTGTTACTTTGTAGGTTACCTGTCCTGCTGCCGTTTTCTAGATGATAACCAGATTGTTACGAGCTCTGGCGATACAACTTGGTGAGTTCATTGACCTGAGGTGGAGGGACGCATGGTGTTGGGGTTGAACTGGTGCTATCTCTTCACCTAATCTTCTCTCCCAAGCTAGAGAATGGTTTGATTTGTTCATTTGAGAGATCTACGTTGTAAGTCTAACTAGGGATGTTTATAGGTGAAGGAACTGAGCAACTGAAGTATTGTTTGGCGAGACAGTGGAATGGCCAGTGGCTGGATGTTTGATGGTACCTGGGCTCATCAACTAACACGAAGCAAACCCACAAAATCATTTAACTGGAAAGTGCAAGAGCGATACAGCACCTTTTAGATAGAAAAATGGCGCTTGATCAGTTTGGGCTCCAGTCGTCAGTTTGGCCAAGAAAAGTGGTTGAAGGAGTAGATTTGAAGGTGAAAAGAAATAGAGGTTTGCACATGTCCAGTACCTTTTGCAACCTCTGGATGTCCCATACAGCTTTGCAGCCAGCGAAGCACTTTGTAACAGTGACTCCACTTCAATAATGCAGGAAACGCAACAGCTAATTTGCGTACAGCAAGGTCCTGCGAACAGCGACATGATGATAACTTGATTTTTTTTTAAAGGAAGTTGTTAGCTGAGGCATAAATGTTGGCCCAGGGACCAGAGTGGACAGCCTTGCCTGTCATCCTGGAAACAGCATTCCAGGATCTTTTACATGCACCAATGAGGGCAGACTGGACCTTTTAGGGTTGACAAGCTGAAGAAGTTTAGGGCTGCATTGATGTCCAGTGCCCCCATGTGGGTTGAGTGGACTTTGGCCCAAACTTGGAGTCATGTGTGATAAACTGCACCACAAGGCTGGTGGGATCTTCAACCAAAGCACTTATTGTCTTTGGACTCTCCCTGCATACTGGTCCAGTCCGGTAGCAGTTGGATTCAATTGTGATGTGGTTATGGTGTTGGATTGGCAGCCTTAGCATCGTGAGTCCACATCCTGCCAAGCAAGTTAAATTCAGCCAGTCTTGTCATCTCTGGGGTGCCGCACCAGAATATAAAGGAAAGAACACAAAAGTTGTTAATTTATCAAAAAGCTGGCTCAGTAATGTTTCAGGAGAGTAACTTGTCAAGCTCTGCCCATTCTGAGCTCTGCAGATCCAAAGCAATGTAGCCTAATGAGTCCTATCATTATAATATAGAAGGCGCAGTCTCTGACATCTGTCAGGCATTTCCTGATAAATGGATCCATATCAGAGATGGTTAAGTACAAATGCAAATCAATTTTCTAGATGGCTTTATCGACAGCTGCAGTATTCCATATGTCAGCCTCCAACCCACGAATTCATTGGCCCAGCAGTCTCTCTCTACATGTGCTCCAGGTTCTCCACTTGTTTAGTCTTAACTTTAACAGAGCAACTGTAACAGTGACACTTGAGGACGTATAGTAAATGTGGCTTTGCCAGCATCGGCAATGTCATGAGGCCAAAAATACCCCCCACCCCACCCTGCCGTTGGGTGGTGGTTGTTTGAGATTGTCGCTGCCTTTGTCTGACTTTCTTGGGTGCAAGTTTTCTTTTCACTCTATAAGTAAAAAGCTATATAATTTTCTTCCAGTAGGTATTGACTTTCAGAAAAAAAATCTATGGCTTCATGGCCTTTCCTCCCATGCAAATCGCTTCACCTTCTGTTTTCACAGTGCCCTGTGGGATATTGAAACTGGGCAGCAGACGACCACATTTACAGGCCACAGCGGAGATGTCATGAGCCTCTCCCTTTCGCCAGACTTCAAGACTTTTGTGTCGGGAGCCTGTGATGCATCGGTCAAGCTGTGGGACGTGCGTGACAGCATGTGCCGGCAGACTTTCACTGGCCACGAATCGGATATCAATGCTGTTTGTGTAAGTTGGCTTGATGATGCGAGGGCATCCCTCTGAGCCCAACCATTCCAGGGGAGTCAGCCAGGGAGAAAGCATTGGGGTCGGTGAGAGCTATTAGGGATAGCCCTTACTGCAAGACTGTGAGAGAGACACAACTGGGTGAATAATGGTTTAGGTTGAACGTGGCAACAACTCACATTTATAGAGCGCTATCAAAACTTCCCAAGGCTGAAGTTTTATAACCAAAATGTGTCTCCTGAGGCACTGTTAGGATGAGTGATCAAAAGATGAGTTTGAGAGGTAGTTTTTAAGGAAATCTTCCACAGGAGCAAGAGGCAATCGTTTTAGATTCAAAGAGGAAGAGAAAGTTGCCAGAGATTGGAGTGAATAAGGTGGTGAATTGATCATCACTGCACTGATGGAGAAAGGAAAAGTATGTAGGGCAGGATAATGATACTTGGTAATAGAGCCTCATGTCAGCAAGAGCCTCATTCATTGAAATGCTTGTGACACAGTGCTGAGAACCACACCTCAGTAAGGTTGTATTTTATCTTGAGTGAATGAAGCAGAGTGACCAGAATTATAGAAGACCTAAAAAGGTTAAATTATGAGGACAGAGTGCAGGTGTGTTCCCTCCAGTGTCAAAGATTAAGAGGGCGACTAATCAAGATGTTAAAGATGATTAAAGAGAGAACAAGGAGGTGATTTTTCTTTGCATGTGTGTTTGTTTTTATACTCATGGGAGCAGGGACATAGTATATAGGAGTCCAGGGCATAACCGTAAAACTAAAACTACACTGGTGATGGTGTAAACAAAAAGCAGTCCCTTTCATTAAAAGGGTTTGGCAAATGGGAATGCAGTCTCCCAGAAAAGCTGCTGAGGTGAAGTGTCAATTTAATACTTCAAAACATGCAAATTAAGTTTAAATCTGGTAAGGGTGTGATGGCATGGGGAGCAGAGGCGGGTAGTTGGAGTCGAGGCATGATCTTACTGAATTGTGGAACAGGCTTGGGCTGAATGGCTGACTTCTGTTTCTGTCAGTAAAGGGGCATAGGGAAATGGGAAGGAGAGAGGGTTAGTTAATGTATGGTGATTACGATATGCTGCTGCTCCCTTGGAAGTGCCAGTGAGGAGGAATGGGAGAAAGCTGTGTAAGTGATGACATGCTAATGTCTCTCCCTCCCTCCCTCTCTCATATGCCTGTGATCCCTCATGCTTACGTCCCCCTCTTCTCCATCCCTCTGCATTTCCCCTTTGCCCTCCGTGTTCTCTCTCTCCCTGTCTCTCTGTCTCCAGTTCTTCCCAAATGGGAATGCCTTTGCCACAGGATCAGACGATGCCACCTGCCGATTGTTTGACCTGCGGGCAGACCAGGAGCTGATGATGTATTCGCATGACAACATAATCTGTGGAATCACGTCAGTGGCATTCTCCAAGAGCGGCCGTCTCCTGCTGGCTGGCTACGATGACTTCAACTGCAACATTTGGGACTCCATGAAAGGCGACCGTGCTGGTAAGTGGTTTGCAACCTCTGTCTCGGTTTGCCTCTGCCAGACGTCTGTTGCGATTGCAGTCTGGGATCTGTCCAGGGAGGTGTACAAGTAAGGACTGGTAGCTTTGGAAGAAGTCCATTTAAAAAGTCTCTTCGAGCTGTAGCAATCTGAGCTTGTGGCTGGAACTGCAGCAAGGTCTCCTGATTAAAAGCATGCTTACTTTCCCTGGTGGTATACAATTGGTGCTTGAGAATTGCCTGGATGTGTGCTGTTCTAACAAGACCCAAGATGCTCAACACCATACAGGACAAAGCATACTGCTTGATTGATACCCTATCCAACATTTTCAGTGTTCACTCCCTCCACCACCGACGCACAGTAGCGGCCATGAGTGCCATCTGCAAGGTGTACTGCAGCAACTCACTGTGGTCTCCTGAGACAGCACCTTCCAAACCTGCAGCTCCTATCATCTAGAAGGACAAGGCAGCAGATCCATGGGAGTACCATCTCCTGCAAATTCCCTTTGAGTCACCAACTATCCTGACTTGGAAATGTACCACTGTTCCTTCAGTGTCGCTAAGTCAAAATCCTGAAACTCCTCCCCAAACAACACTGTGGCTGTTCCTACCCTCCACACACTGCAGGGAACTCATCGTCTTCTGAAGGGCAGTTAGGATTGGACAGTAAATGCTAGCCTTGCCTGCATGGCCACATCCCTAAATGAATAAAATTAAATTTAGATATTTAGCTAAAATTATTTCTAATAGTCTTTGTCACATCCCACGAACAAAAGAAAAGAAACAAGTTACATTGTGTAAAATTGATCCCAGTCATGTCCTGCAATCTGGTGTGCAGATGTGATGTTAGAGAAATTGCAGAGCTTGTGCTGTCATAGACGCACCCATCTTTGTATCAGAAGTGAATGCAGCAACCTGCTCCATGACTCCATCTACCAACCTGAGCCTGCAACTACAGAGGTACATAAATAGGAGCAGGAGCAGGCCATGTGTCCTTGAGTAATGGTGTGATGGTAATGCCACTGGATTGATCCGGGCTGTTCCTCTGGGGGAGCGTGGGTGCAAATCCCACCACAGCAGCTCGGTGGAATTTGTGTTCAATTGATCAAATCCCTGTGGGTTTAGAGTCACATGTAGGCCAGATAAGGATGCCAGTTTCCTTCCCTAAAGGACATTAATGAACCAG
The DNA here is from genome assembly GCF_021869965.1 of Rhincodon typus. Classification (NCBI taxonomy): domain Eukaryota; kingdom Metazoa; phylum Chordata; class Chondrichthyes; order Orectolobiformes; family Rhincodontidae; genus Rhincodon; species Rhincodon typus. Next base: position 5,936,576 of record NC_063376.1, read on the forward strand.
ATGGGTTTTTTCGACAATTGACAATGGATTCACGGTCGTCATTAGACTCTTAATTCCAGATATTTTTATTGAATTCAAATTCCACCATCTGCCGTGGCAATCCAGGTCCCCAGAACATTATCTGGATCTCTTGGTTAACAGTCCAGTGATAATACCACTAGGCCATTGCCTCCCCACACAATCCCTGCAGTGTGTGGGGAGGGAGTGGCCCAGTGGTACATTTTAGGGAGGGAAATCTATTGTCCTTGCCTGGTTTGGCCTACATGTGACTTCAGGTCTGCAGCAATATGGCCGACTCTTAATCTGAAATGGCTAAGCAAGCCAGGTTCGGGACAGGCAACAAGTACTGGCCTTGCTCAGTAACACCGCATCCCAGGAAAGAATAAGGAACAAAAGTCCCATTGTGCCCTGCTCTACCCCTCCCCAAAAGCTCTGCAAGTTTATTTCCTTCAAACCCGCCTTATTTCCTTTTGAGATCATGTATCATCTCTATTTCCCTCTCCCTCCTTCAAAGGCAGAAGGTTCCAGGTATTGGAAATCTGGCACTCTATTCCCAGAAAAATCTGGAGGGTCAGTTGAAAATATCAGAATGGAAATTGATGCATTGTTGTTGCACGAGGGCACAAGGATGTTACAGAACCAAGGCGGGTCAATGGAGTTAACACACCGATTATAAATGAAAATGGAAATTGATGGATTGTGCTTTCTCCTTTTTCTATGTTTCATCTTTCTTAAAAAAATGACTAGTTCACATTCATAGCCCAGAACTGGGCTACGCTAACTGGGCAAGAATTTATTACTCTAATCCTCCCTTGAGAAGGTGGTGGCAAGCTGCCTTCTTGAATATCTGCATCCTGAATGGTGTAGGGATACTTAGAGTGGTGTTAGGGAGGGAGTTACCAGAATTTTATCCGTGCAACACTGAAGGAGCAATGTATTTCCAAGTTAGGAGGGTTTATGGCTTAGAGGGGAACTTGCAGGCAGCTGTATTTCCATGCATCTGCTGCCCTTGTCCTTCCAGGTAGAGGAGGTCACAGGTTTTGAAGGTGCTGCCTTGTATCCTGTACATGGTACATGCCACAGCCACCGTACAAAAGTACTGAAGTTATGGAATGTAGGTCGAGGGGGCTACTTTGTTCTGGATGGTGCTGAGCTTCCGGAGTGTGTTGAGACTGCCCTCATCCAGACAGTGGGAAGTATTCCATCACTCTCCTGACTTGTGCTTTGTAGATGGTAAACAGGCTTTGAGGAGTCAGGAGGTGAGTTGCTCGCTACAGAATTTCCAGCCTTTGACCTCAAGTGGTGGGATTTGATCTCCATCCTTAGGATTGCTGTTCCAGTAAGCAGTTTTCCACCAGTCTGGCTTTCTATTGAAGATATTTACATGGGCAGTTTCATTGTTAAGTAGTGACATAAATCATGACACGAGGAACTATGAAATAACACTGAATTTTAACTTTGGGATTGTTTGCTAAGTGGACTGATCCCATCATGGAGTACTACTTGTATTATACCTTTGAAGTTGTTTGGAGAGCTGCTGCTAACTAAGGTCTGGGTTAATCTGATTGTCAAATCTTTACTCCTCTCCTTGCAGGAGTCTTGGCTGGCCATGACAACAGGGTTAGCTGCCTGGGAGTGACGGACGATGGAATGGCTGTGGCAACAGGATCTTGGGACAGTTTCCTCAAAATCTGGAACTAACCATGACTTAAAGTGGGTGTCATCGATGCAAAAGAGAGAAAAGAGAAAAAATAAGCCTCGATTATTTAGATTCTGAAAACTTCATGCCCTCCCTCCCTGCCCTCCCACCTTCCCTCCTTTCCACCCTCCCTCTCAAGAAGAATCTACAGGGCATGGGAGGCAAGGAAGAAGAGGAAGGATGTGCCTGTGACAAATGGATCTTACCCCCTCTGCTCCCCCAAAAAAAGGAAAAAAAAAAGTACCCCACCCAAAAAAATCCCACAGATATGATCTGTTGAGGGTGAAATTTTTTGTTACAGTAACAAAGCAAAAGGCTTGAAAAAGAAATGGTTTGCACAAGGCTCTTTCTGGGGGTAGAGAAACTGTAAGTGGATGGAAAGACTGCAATCAATTTTTTTAAAAAGAGGAAAAACTTAAATTGACCCAGATTTCTTGTGAGCTACTGGCGTCGGTCTAAGCTTTTGTCACCAGAATTTGTGTTGTTTGTGCTCCTGGTTCCAGGTTTTGCGTGTGAATGCATGAGCGAGAGTGTGTTTCTTTCAAAATCATATTGTGACTGATGTCTCCTTTGAGCAACGTTACTCTTCTTTTCCCCGTATCCTCCCAAAATTACAGTGTCCTGCCTCACAGTGAGTGAGATGTGTTAAATTTTCACAAATAAATGGCCCATGTGCAGCAAAGGATCACTGCTATTGGTCAGTGCTAGGTGAGGATGACACTCCAGGGTATGTGCTGTTGTTGTCTGTAATACTCCCCCACCCTTGAGTCCCACTCACCTTAACTTTCAACATTCACTCCCACCCTACCTCTGCCATTTTCTCCCTTTCTTTAAAATCAGCCAAATCCTGACCTATGTTTCTGCTTAATTGCTTTCTCCCACTGTGCGAACATCTGAGGTCTGTGCATGGCACCAGCTTCTGAAACCAGAAGTCGATGCATTGGTATGTTGATTGGTGTGCATGGAACCTCTGCGAGGTCACACACACAACTTGGAGGCAGCTCTAGTCCTGACTGGTTCTGTGCCATATCCTCCTCAATCGCAGAAGTGAATCCTTTTTGCCATTATCATCAGTGCATTGTATGTTAATAAAAGAGCAATCACTTTCACTTAATAACAGGGTACTTCTGACATGATGGCTCCTTATGAGCCTACCTATGATGACAATATAGTCCGAAGCATTTGCAGGAAGAAGCTGGTAGTTCTTTCTCTGGTAATAGACGAATTGGAGAGGGCTGGGGCAGGGACTCTCTGATGGTATTGGTCTTGGATGGCCTGGTGCTGTGTTTTACTTTTGCTGTTTTTGTTGTGAGACCATTAAAGGAGGCAACTGCAGTGATGAAGCAGCTGGCATCCGCATTTCCCCATGCTCTTAGGATCAGCCTACAGCTCATGCCTATGACTTGAGTTTTTTTTTCCTGGGGGAATGGTGCTCTGTCTGCTCCCTGCACAAGGTAAACCAGCCATCACAAATGTCCTGCACTGGTACCAACTCCACACCCTCTTTTCCCCAAAATAAAAGTCTCTGGAGACAGAAGACTCTCTCCATCATACCTGGCAGATATTTCCAGATGTTGGTAAAAAGCAGCTGTGTCTTAAAGAACCTTTTTGTGCTTTCAAACTATTGGAAGAAGAGATGCGAACTGCGCTGTTGATCACTGTGGGCGGTCATTGTTTCCTGCAATCCAGGGTTTGTGTAACTGACCGTCTTTAACATGCGATAGGCAAGGGAGGAGACATCTAGGGAAGTATTTAGCCAATATGCACAATGCTTATAATCTTCTGCTCACCCCCATCAACTCATCCATCCACCCCCACGAACCCATCCACCCATCCAAGGATTGTTGTGAGGTTGTCATTTGCCTCTGTTGGGAAGTGCAGCTGCCACCTGCCCTCTCCCAAGTGTATGTGTGTGTGTGGGGAGGGGGGCAGCATTTATAAAGTTGGAATACACTCCACACATTCCCTCCTGTACTGCAGTGCTTGTGAACTTTGAGGACCATGACAGTACACGAGCAGCAGGATTGTTAACTTGCCACAACCAGCTGATTTGCTACTCTTAACCTGAATATCACAAGCCCCATCAGGTAGATGTGATGCTGAGGTAAGAGTCTAGTATTAATGGAGTATTGAAGTAAAAGAGAGGGTTTAGTGCAATTTGTTCCACAGTAATCTTGCCTTGATGTGTCTCAGTAGTCAATCAGACATCTGTTTTAACGCCAGTGTTGATTTTGATTTCCTTGCCTTTCTGACTGTTCATGCACTGAGCCAAAACGTGGTGCTATTCTGGTTAACAGACACTGTTATTCCTTTATTTGTTTAATATGTCGGTCAGCAGCACTTTGGTGCGACCTGGGGCACCTAGTGGTGCATTGTGCCATAACCACCACTCATCCAACTGTTGCCCAGAGCCATCCCACAAAAAATTGGGGTGCCACTATTGAAGGGTTAGGTGGGTGGACTACAGTCGCTTGGCCAAGTTGACAATCCACTTCACGATTGTGTTAATTACTATATTAGCTGGCAGGGACTGGACCCTGCTTAACACTCCCCCACCCCACATTCCAAATCTTCAGCTGACATTCTGGGAGGGTGATAAAAGCAGCAGCCTGCCAATCCATCACGGCCAGCCAGACTCTGGTTGTAGACAACCACTTTCCAATCACCCACTGGGGAAGCCCAACCTGTTGCCATTTCACTTAGTGAAACCATCAGGGTGGGAGCTTGGGAGAACCCCTGAGGAAATTCAACTCTTGTGTTCATCTTTGACTGGGTGCCAGTAAATGTATCGACATTTGGTATTAGACTGAAGTTGGAGTTCTTACTGGAAGCAAAAGACGAAATTTACATGAAATTTGCATGGGAACATCCCTCCTGCTTTTTCCTTTGGCAAGGAGCATGGGAGATCCTGAAACAGGGACACAGTTCCAGAATAAGAACTAAGCCATTTAGGACTGAGATAGCAGGCTTTTTTTTGCACTCGGGGTTGTGAATCTTTGGAATTCTCTATCACAGAGGGCTGTGTAGCCAGCCATTGAGCATATTCAAAGCAGAGATTGGTAGATTTTGTGCGACTGAAGCTTTCAAGTGAAATGGGGATAATGTGGGGTGAGTGACTTAAATGAAGATCTGCCGTGATCCAGGTGACTGGTGGACCATGCTCTAGGGGCTGAACGACCAAGTCCTATATCCTATATTCCACTGCTCTTTAGGAATAACTCTGAAATTCTGCTATTGATCAAGAACGTTTCAGCAAACTGAGCGTCTTGGAAAAGAGACGGCTGATCAATGACCTATTGAAGGTCTTTAAAGTGCAGAAAGATTAAGATCGAGTGGATCCGCGAGAATGTTTCCTCTTGTGGGAAAAGCAGAACCAGAGGCCTTAGGATAAAAGGCAAGAAATCCTTTTGAATATTCAGGAGAAGTGTCTCCCTCCGGACAGTGATGAGAACTCTCACAGACCGAGTTCGAGTGTGGATGCATTTAAGGAGTAACGTGAGGGAGAATGGGATAGAGAGATTTGTGCTGATGGTGAGATTTTGAAAGAGTGGGAAGAAGAAAGTATAAAACCAGTGCTGGTTTGGGTCACATGTCCTCTTTCTGTGCTGAGCTATGCTGTGCAACTACTCCCTTCCCTCAGTTCCTTGAGCTTGGGGTGAGTGGTTAATTAGATAGGTTATTTGGTTGTATTGATCACCCCAGAGAGAGCGTGAGAGTAGTGAGTGAGTGCAGAATCTAGTTCTCGGTGATCGCTGGTGACAGATTTTCAACTTGTTGAGGTTCCAGAAGGGATGTTATTGTTTGTGAGATCCAGCCTGCTTAAGAAACCTTCATTATTATTACTTCTCCCCACCCAGTGCCATATGACCCTTCTTAAAAGAAGGAACAATTTTGAGGAGTTGACCAACTGTGTCTTTGTCTCATTTGAAGATCTTTCTGTTGCCTGTTGGGAGGACGCAAGTCAGTGCCTTGCATGTTTGAATTCTTTCCCATAACAGGGAAATATTGCCAATGTGTAATGTTTGAAGAAAAGGGTGTTGGAGGGGGGGCTTGGTGAATGAAGATTTCATGCCCCAAAAGACTGCAATGGATGCTGCATGATCTGCATAGTATCTCTGTTTTCCCTATTTTAATATACTTTTGAGACCCCTTCCACTCCCATTCTTGCACAGCCAAAATTTCTCTCTCAAACCAACTTCACAAACAAAAATCTGTCTTTGGGATCTTGCTTTGCACAGATCAGATGCTGCACCTCCTACAATGCAAAAGCACTTCACTGGCTGTAAAGGGCCTGTCCCTGGTCCATCTGAAAAAGGCACTGCCATATCTGTTTCCAGAGTGATAGGAAACAGTTTTACTGCCGGTTGCCTGTGATGCTTCAAAATTGTGTAAGAAAGGTTTATTTTTTCTTAAAAGTATAATTTTTTGAAAATTCCATCTCTGGTGGGAATCCTTTGAAGCACAGTTGCCATCATTGGACCACTAGATCTATGAAAGTTTCTGCCGTCTTTTCAAGCGAATCAGTTTTGTTCATTGTGTTGTCAGGTGAATTTACTCATCATTCAACAGATTCTCTCCTAACTGTAGCCTAGCTTGAGAGATGGGGTCTGTGAGTTGCCCTGTTGACCTTGGTCAATACTCTCTCTTTTCTCTTTCTTTCTTTCTTCCTCTCTCTCTTCTGCCCAATGTCATCACACCATCCTGCTTTGATTGGGCAAGGTATCTTTCTAGAGAGTGGCCATTCCACCTATCCCAAAAGGTAAGTGGGATATGTATGCGTCCAGTCGACTACAGACTGCAGCAGGCATTTGGTGGGTTTCTGCATGCAAACCACCCTGCTTTTTTCCCTCCTTCCACACACTCCTTCATTGTGAGCCAAGCCCAGTTGGTGAGGGATACATTGCAGTGACTTGGCACTGTATGATGTAGCCAACGGAGGAGAGGTAACATTGGCTGATTGGCTAGGTTGTCAAGTATCTAATATGTAAAATGCACAGTTGATATTGTGTCACTAGTTGAATACATCTGATACATTAGTTAGTTTAGAAAGCCCTGCCATGACGACAAATTAGGCATAAATGATCCATTCAGAGATTTTCTAACGATATGTGCTGTAGATAGTGACAGAGAGGTCCCAACTCCTCTTCCAGTTGGATTATCCTCAACTAGAACCCTAAAAGCAATTGAACAAAAGGTTCGGTCAAGGGGATAATGTCCCGGTGAAAAATTGATATCTCCTTCCAGTGCTAACACTTTGCAGACTGTTATGTTTGCTGGATTAAACACTGGAGACTAAGGGGCAGGACTTGATATTCTGTTGCAGGGTGGAGTGAGAAAGTGGCGAGGATAATTTGAGGGAGCCAGTGACGTTCTTTTAATTCTTTGAGGGGAGCTGGGGATTAGTGACTAGGTCAGTGTTTGGTACCCATTCTTACTTGCTACTTGGGAAAGTGATGGTGAGTCACCACCTTGAATTGCTGCCGTCCACGTGGTGCTATAACAGTGCTGTTAGGCAGTTTCAATATTTTGATCCAGTGATTGTAAAGAAACAGCAGTATATTTCCAAGTAAGAATTGTGCATTGCCTGGAAGGCAACTTGTAGGTGCTGATGTTTCCATATATCTGCTGCCCTTGTCCTTTTGATGGTAAAGGTCATGGGTTTGTAAGGTGCTCTCAATGAGTTGTTGCAATGCATGTTGTAGATTGACTTGTGCCATATAGTTGGTGGATAGGCTTTCGGGGAGTTATGATGTGAGTTACTTGCTGCATAATTCCCAGCCTCTGACTGGCTGTTGTAGTCATGGTCATTATATGGCTTGTCCATCAGTTTCTGGTCAGTGGTCAAGGATATTGGTGGTGGGAGATTAAGCACTGGGATTGCCATTGAATTTTAAATACCAGTGAGAGGAGGATGTGCTAGGCCAAAATCCTAGAACTCCCTCACCTGACAAGTCTATGAGCCTGCGTTATAATAATAAAAATTCTCTCTTAATAAAGGTCATTGTGTTTGTTGAAGACCTGAATATAGTTTATGGTTCCCATACATTTCTCTCTTCCCAACCTCCTCCCACTTTGAAAGTGCTGGGCTTTCCCCACTCATCAGATTTTTAAAAGCCGTTTCTTAAAAATAACTCCTGCAGCGTGCGTCAGCATAACCAAACTCATTACTGAGACAGGTCGCTTGTGTTTAAAAGGAAGAGAGAGAAGCATTTTTCTTAAAAACAAAAAGCCCGCTATTGTATGTTGCTGACTTTAACTTTGTATATATTATATATAGAAAAAAAAATTGTGCACAGTGTAACCACTGGGCTGCAGAAACAAATGTTAGTGTTGTGTTGAAGGATAACGAAACATTTTTAAAAAGAAAAAAAAGTATGTTTTTAGAGACTGTATTTATCTGTAGCTATTCTTGTTGGTGGGTTTGCATTGTGTAATTTCTTGAAGAAAATGTCAATGAATGATAGGTATGTGTTCTGAATTTAGATATTTTGGGGAGGGAGGGGTGAGAATGTAAACTCTGTCCTGATGGGCCAGTTTTTTTTAAAAAGTGTTTTAAAAATTACAATTTTTTTTTTAAAACCCCAAGCACTCCATCTTTATCAACTGTCCTTGCATTGAATGGGGTTGTTTTCTTGACCACCCTGTTCCTTTACGGAGGCTGGTGATGGTGCAGTATAAATATATATAAAAATATATATACTTTTTTGGGTTAATTTTGTTCTGGCACCATTTCAGCAAAGGCAAAGTGAAGACAAAATATGTTTGAATTTTTCACTTTCTCTGCTCTTTGATTTGAATAAAGCAATGTTCTGTGTTCTGTATTCTTCTGACTGGTTTCAATCTCCATCAGTCATTTTTCTTGTTTGAGGTTGTCTAAGTCCCTGTTTCTGTCTCATGTGCACTGCTCCCCACTCCCAGGTGATCATGGGTCACCCTCTCGCTTACAAATTTGAGCTGCTTGTTCAGCCATTTCAGATGGCAATTAAGAGTTGACCGTATTGCTGTGGGTCTAGAGTCATGCGTAGGACAGACTGGGTAAAGACAGCAAATTTCCTTCTCTAAAAGATATTATAAAATTAGCAGATCATGGTCACCCTTCCTGATGCTAGCCTTTTATTTCAGATTTAGTTAATAAACAATTTGTTGCTCAGCGGGCGAGTCTCTGGTGTAGTGATATTGTCAAGGGACTAATAATCCAGGTTAAAGCTCTGGGCACACATGGGTTCACATTGGCAACTGAAATTTACATTCACAGCATCAACAGGGTGGATTGCTTCTCTTTTGAGAAAAGACAGAGGGGTGACCTAATGGAAGTCTTTAAATCAAAGGTTTGATCGAGTGGAGACAGAAATAGAAGCCATCAGTATAAGACAGTTTGTGAGAAATCAAATCAGGAATGGGGAGAAACCTTTCCACCCAGAGAGAGGAAAATGTGGAACTCACTCCCACAAGAGGGGCTGGAAGGTTACAATGAAAAGCTTAAATTTGAACAAAAATGATTGGAGGCTCAAGTGGAGGATAAGCACCAGCATAGATCAGTTGGACCGCATGGCCTATTTGTGATGTATATAACCCTGGGCAAATGTTTCACCACCTCCAACTGAAGCACTTGTAACTCGGATTGTCGAGATTTGAGTTGGAGGCCTATCCCAAGAGATTCGAGCTCATAATCCAAAATGGCAAATCCCTGCACAGCACTGAGGGAATGTTGCACTGTGTTGTGTTGTGTTTTGGATGATACATTAAACCAAGGACCCTGGTGCTCCATTTGGTGGATGTTACTGGAAGAAAGTTTTTTTTTATTTAAAGCTGCCTCCATGTCCTTGGGCCCAAAAGAATAATTTGTCATTTGTGGAAGTTTGCTGTGTGTAAATTGGAATGCATCCTAATCCATAAAACAGTGAAGATACTTCAAATGCAATAGGTATGTAATGTGTACTGTTGTCCTGAGGTGTTTATGTTATAATTCACTCATGGCATGTGGGTACCACTGGCTGGGCCAGCATTTATTGTCCATCACTAGTTGTCCTTGAAGGTGGTGGTGAGCTGCTGCCTTGAGCTGATGCAGTCCATTTAATTAGGTAGGATTAGCTGTCAGGGAGGGAATTCCTGGTGGTGGAGACAGTGGATATTTGGGTTGTGATGCCAATCAAGTGGGCTGCTTTGTCCTGGAAAGTGTCGAACATTTTGTGTTGATAGAGCTGCACTCATCCAGGCAAGTGGGGAGTATTCTATCATACTCCTGACTTGTGCCTCATAGATGGTGGACAGGTTTTAGGGAGTCCAGAGGTGAGTTATTCACAGCTTCCTACCTGCTCTTGTAGCCACTGTATTTATATGGTGGATCCAGTTTAGTTTCTAATCAATAACAATTTATGGATGCTGATAGTCAGGGATTCAGTGATGGTAACGCCATTGAATTTCAAGAGGTGGTGTTTGGTTTGG
>NC_063376.1:5947219-5958083 GCF_021869965.1 Rhincodon typus
TTCTTGCTCCCTTCCCCCACAGTTGTTTCCTGTTTTCCTTGCTCTTAACAAAGAGGATCCTTTCACATCATAATTTACACCCTTTTTACAGCCTTCTCTCTTTCACCATTCAGAACCTGTTTGTTTTTTGCACTGTATACCATCAGCCTACTTGTTCCTCCTCTGCCTCTGTCAAAATTATATGAAAAAAATTTCCAACACTTTTCAGTTCTGAAGAAGTCATAATAAACTCAAAGTTAATTCTATTTCTCTCCTCACAGGTGTTGCTAGACCTGCTGAGCTTTTCCAGGCAGTTCTGTGTTTGCATCAGATTTCCAGCATCCCCCAGTATTTTGCTTTTATTCAAATGTTTAAATATTACAGTCAAGCTTCTGCTGAAGGTATAATCCTGCTGATGATTGAAGTTGCTATTGATGTACTTCAGCATTTAAATTTATAACTGGCTTCACTTGGGCCAATTCTCAATTATTATTCCCAGTCCCAATCTCCATCCTTACCCTAATTATTCCAGTTTGAGTGACTTAACTTTGAATGACTTCACTAGCTGTAAAACACTTATGAGACAAACTGAAGTTGTGTAAGGTACCATAGAAATGCAAATTCTTTTTTGTGCTGTAGGCATTCGAGTGATTATGACTGTTGTTAACTTGTGTCTTTTCTGACACGAAAGCACAGTCCAGCCATGGGCTTTTATTCCCTAAATCACCAACATTGACATGTCCCTGTTGTATATTTTAATGCACATCACCACTTCACAGCTATACATTGTCCTTACTCAATCACACATTTCAGTCAACTTTTTGATGCTGTTTCATGGCGTCTACCCAGCTTTTGCTTATCAGGTGAAAAAAGTCATTACCATAATTGTGTTTATGCATTTATTTATTTAGCTTTATGTCAGGACATCCTGTGTTACTCTATTCACCAACCCACAGGCTTTAAAAATTGTTGAAAAAGTGTCGTGCAATTGTGATGAGGACTTGGATGAAAGACGAAATAGTTTATTTAATGATTCAGATCATCTTTTCAAAGTGGTCATTCATCATGAGAAACTAGATGGCTGTATCGCATGGTTATTTGACTACATGTGGCATCATATCCACGAACAATCTATTCTATTGTAGGAAGGGGTGTGTGCATGGCTTATTTCCACACATCATAAGGGGTAATGGGTGGGTGGACAATAATCCAGAACAATAGCCCAAGCTCCACACTCTCAACTACCACTGATTCCTCTCACCCATCCAGAGCATATAAGTCTGATCACGAATGCTTCACTGAGGTAAAATGTTATACTTAGGCCCTAAACATGATTTTGAAGAGGAGGAGAGCAAGATCCTCTACCTGATCATATTTCTCAATCAACATCACTCAAAGAGATTATCTGGCTTTTGCCATATTGCTGATTGTGGGATCCTGCTGTGCACACATTGGCTGTGTAGTTCCTACATTGATTTAAGGTGAGGGGGGGGAGATTTAAAAAGGACTTGAGGTAACGTTTCATGCAGAGATGGTGCGTGTATGGAACAGGCTGCCAGATGAAGTGGTGGAGGTGGGTACAATTATACCATTTGAGGGGCATCTGGATGGGTATATGAGTGGGGATGGTTTAGAGGGATGTGGGCCAGGTTTTGGCAAATGGGACTAGATCAGATTGGCATGTCTGGTCGGTGTGGATGAGTTAGACCAAAGGGTCTGTTTCCGTGCTGTATGACTCTTGACTATGTTAGAAAAGTGACTGCACTGCAAAATGTACGTCATGGACTGTGAAGTGCTTTCGAAGATCCTGCAACCTAACTGAATGTAAGTTTTTTTTTCTGTTTTTCTTTTAATTGAGAGTCAGGATTGATGATCTTTACCTGGCCCTTTTCCTTGGTACCTGCCAACTGGGTTTTGATATTATCCAATTCTTGCTGCAGGTTGGTATTAGCTGATTCACTTTCTGATGCCAGTTCCCCATTAATCCAAACACATTCTGAGCCATGCAATTAATTTTTGAATCACCCTGACCTTACACCAACTGGCATATGATTGGGTTAACAATTCCTGGATAATTGCCTTTGAGACTCTGAACTTGAATTCCTGAAACTTACATTTCCACATCTTCCTGTGTTGTGGTGCCTATGTGGACCATGCCAACTGGATCCTCCCCCTCCCATTCCAATCCTCACCAGCTGATGAGGAGTCTTTGACCTTAGAAATGGGCAGGCAACACAACCCTCGGAGTTCCCAGTCATGGCTGTAGAGAATGCTGTCTGTTTCCCTGGCTATACATTCCCACACCCTCCCCCCCAGCCACCGTCCCAGTTTCCTGCACATCTGTCTGTTCAACCACACAGGTCGCAATCATCTCATGTCTGTCGGGCAAAGCCAGGGACTAAGGCTGCTCCATTACATGCTAGGTCCCCTATACCTGCCTGACTTGCAGTCAGTCACATCCTCCTGTCCCTGACCATTAACCACCAACCCTGAGAGTGTTTGTGGAACAAAGCAGACTAATAACCCCATCAAACCTGCCCCAATATACCTCCTTCACCTCATTTTTATCTCAGCAACTCTGAGCCAACATTGCTGAAAAAACAATTGCAGACATGATCAGGGACTGAGTTGTCCCTTTAAATACTCCTACCTGATTTTTGAGGTCCTTTTTAATGCCACATTCCATCAATATGGTGTTGAGGCTGGTTACAATTGCCTATCTTCTGCAAATAATTCCTCAAACTTGAATCGAGATATTCGATTACTGCAGGCATCTCAGTTTGGGCCAGCCTTGCCTCGTTTGCATGTACCTTATATCTGTCTCATAGATGAAGTCAGGATCCTTCACCACCCTCAGTCGCTTGAGATGCTAATAAACTCTGATGAGTATATGCCCGACAAACCTAAGGGGTCTTTGCGCAACCAGTAGCGAATGGAGGGTGGGAGTTTGGTAAGTAGAGAAGGGAGGACTTTCCTTTTCTTCTTACAGATCCAGAGGAGCAGGAGCAAATCAAGGCTGAAGAGTTAGGAAACTATTAAGGGATTAACTAAGATTCACCATGATAAGTAAAAATCAGAGAGTAAATGAAGGAGACTAATGTTAGGGTAGAGAGAGTATCTTAAGAAATTTGAAAAAAATTAGCAAGTAAGTTCAAGTCGGGGCAGATGAGGTCAGCTGAGTCGAATGTGTGACTTGTCATAAATGGAAATCATGCATTCTACCAATGGCCTAGAATGACCATGTGTAAGAAGTGCCCCCTACTGCAGAAACTTGAGCTCTGGGATTTGGCGAGAGACATTGGCACATCTGAGGCTATGTGTTGTGTGGATAACATGTTTAGAGATGGTCACACTGCAGGAGTAGATAAGGTAGACAATTCACTGAGGTGTTATTAGGGGATATGTCTAGTATTATGATATTTCAATTTCCCCAATGTTAATTGGGATAGTCACAGTGTAAAGAGTTTAGAGGGGCAGATTTCTTGAAATATATTCAGTAGAGCTTTTAAATCGACATGTACAAGGTCCAACAAGAGACTTTGTAGTGCTTGAACCAATTCTGGGGAAGAAAACCCAGACAGGTGTTTGAGGTGGAAGTAGTACAGCACTTTAGAGAGAGCAACTACAACACCATAGGTTTAAGTTTGTTCTGGAAAAAAAAGATGGTCTGCAATTGGATTGGGGGAAGGTAGATTTTATTAAAATAAGGTGGGATCTGTCCAAAGTAGACTAGAAACAACTAATTCTGGGTAAATATACAGCAGACATTCAAAAAGGCATCAGAAAGAATACAAGCCTAACATGAACCTTTGCCCTTATTGCTCTTACATTTCACTCTAGAGAACCCTGGATGTCTAGGAATATTCAGAACTGGATAAGAACAAAAAGAGAGATACAAAAAGAGGAAATCAGTGGACTATAGAGTGCAGGGGTGAACTTAAAGCAATTAGGACAGCATGAAAAAGTTTTGGTGAGTAAGAATCTCAAGGTATTCCAAAGGTATATCAAGGGAAAGAGGATTTGAGGTGTATATGATCGAGGAGCATGGACCGGGTGGATAGGAAGCATCATCACAGAATTCACACAGTGTGGAAACAGGCCATTCAGCCCAACAAGTCCACATCCGCTAACCCTATCCCTGTATTTCCAATAGCTCACACACCTAACTTACACATCCCTGAATACTATGGGCAATTTATCATGGCCAATCTACCTAACTTGCACATCTTTGGACTGTGGGAGGAAACCGAAGTATCCACTGGGGACCCATGCAGACACTGGGAGAAAATGCAAACTCCACACAGTCGCCTGAGGCTGGAATCAAACCTAGGTCCCTGGTGTTGAGGCAGTAGTGTTAAGCACTGAGCCACCTTGCCAGATGAAGCAGTTGTTCCTAGGCTGAAGGGTCAATGACAAATGAGCATAATTTTAAGGTGAAAGGCTTAAAGTGGATTTGAGGAAATCTTTTTTCACCCAAAGGGTGATGAAAATCTGAAATGGACTGTCTGGGAGAGAATGTTGAAGAGAAAAACCTCACAATCTTTTTAAAAAGTACTTGGATGAGCACTTGAAATATCACAACATTCAAGGGTGTGGGCCAAGTGCTGGGAAGTGTTACTAGTGTAGATTTAGTTTAGATGATTCTACAGGATCTATTTTTGTTGATGCAGACTAGATGGGCTGAAGGGCCTATTTTATACTAAATGATTCTGTATTCAATCTCTCCTCATAAAATGTACAATACGACAGAGAAGGTGGTGGGAGAAAGGAGGGGATGTTTTAGTCACTCCAAATTCACTGGAGAAGCTGGAAGTGCGGCAAAATTCCTTCTGTAGGTCTTTGTTTTTGAGCTCAAGTCTGTGGAGAGGTGGGCTTTGACCCCTCGTCTGACTTTGAGGTGTAAAAGAGAGAGGGTGCAGTAAAGCAGTGAACACATTGAATGCTTGTCTTTTTCTTAAAGCCTGAGGTTGTGAACCAAATTAAGTTGACCAAAATTAATCTGTGAGCTAATTTTGGTGCTGGCAATCATCCCACACAGACCAACCTCTGCGTTGTAAACCCCTCTACTCACTCGTTGCCATTTGAACAGCTATGGCTGCCTGACACATTAAGTCCAACTCACTGCAGAGTCATGGTAGAATAAAGTGGCTGCCTCCTGCGCTCCCCAAGAACACAACAGCTGCATGCAATGCTTAAAGTCAAGTTTATCCTACCCCACGCAAATGTCTCACTCCAGTTCACAACATTTTCTGAAGGGAAAGGAGACTGGGTGGGTAACATGCCATATAGTAAGTCCTGCTCCATCTTGGACAAGTTATTTGAGTGTTGAGCCTTACCTACTGCCCTACTGACTTGAGCAGAAATACCCCAAGGAAGAAGCCTTGGTGATATGGGTGGGCAGCAAGCGAATGGCCTTTTTAGTCAAAAAGGGACTGGTGCTATGAGGCTGGTAGCTTAAATGCAATGAATAGATGAGTTATCCAGAACATGGAGCCAGGTACTAGGATGAGCGATTGTTGAGTTGTCGATGGTGTGTCCGTGAGCAATTTGACTGCGGGTGGCATCACAATTGAGTGCAAATACACACCCGGCAATAATGAGCAGGACTGGACATTAATAGTGAGTAGGCGGAGGAAGTACCCGCCCCTTCCACTGACTGGGGCAAACAAACCAAATCTCTTTTCTGAACTGTGCCTTTAATGGAGAGTAGTGAATTGAACCACTCTTGGGACCTGGATGTCACTGGCAGCACCGCCCTCTAGATCTCATCAGGGAGACCCTGTGGATTGGCTTCATGAGGTCACCACAGGGATATATAGTGGTTTGGAAGGTTAGAGGAAGGGATAAGACTGACTGAATTTCTCTATAGGGCTGACACTGGTTCACTGGGTTGAATGACTCTTTACCTGAAAGGGGAAGGTGGGGTGTGGGCTTATAGTCAATTATCTTGGTGACAGACTGTCAGCTTTCCTTCCCTAGACGGCATTCTTGAGCCAGTTAATATTTTGCATTTGTCAACCATAGCTCAATGTCTCAAACTAGAGGGTTGGAATTTAAACTTGTTTCCCTTGGGTTTATTATTCACATGCTCAAGAATTACCAGCCCAGGAGCATAACCAATACACTGTTTTAACCAGAATAAAGCTTCTATTCTAAAGACTGTTTAATCCTCTCAAACATGTCTCAGCACCATAACACAGCCCTGCAATGGGTAAAATGACCCAAGATGTTTCACACTAGGATTAGTAGGCCTGAGTTATAGGAAGAGTTGGACAGCATAGGACTTTATTCCTTGGAATGTAGAATGAGGCGTGACCTTAATGAGGTGTGTAAAATCATGAGGGGCATAGATAGGATGAATGTATATAGTCTTTTTCCCAGGGATGGGGAATTGAAAACTAGAAGGCACAGGTTTAAGGTGAGAGGGGAAAGATTTAAGAAGGACCTGAGAGGCAAATTCTTCATGCAGAGTGTGGTTTGTGTATGGAATGGACTGCCAGAGAAACTGGTTGAGGCAGGTACAATAGCAACATTTAAAAAACATTTGGATAGGTATATGAATGGGAAGGATTTAGAGGGGTATGGACCAAATGCGGGCAATTGAAACAAGCTGAGTGGGCACCATGGTCAGCACGGACCAGTTTGGGCCAAAGGCCCTGTTTCTGTGCTGTATAACTCTATTGGATAAAAAAAAACATCCTTGAAATGGGACAATTTGAGACTGTCCCGTACGCCTGTCCTAGCTGACCGTCATTGGTTTCCAGCTAATTGAGAAACCCTTGATTGTAAAATTTGTGTTCTTGTGTTCAAATCTGCAGTTGCTGGGTCAAAATCCTGGAACCCTTTCCCTAACAGTACTGTAGGGATACCCACAGCACACAAATTGCAGTGGTTCAGGAAGTAGCTAATCATCACCTTCACCAGGGTAATTAGGAAGGGCAATAAATGATGGCTTAACCAAAGCCATTCTTGCTCCATAAATGAATGAATGAAAAAATCCCTCCGTGGCTTCACCCTCCCCTATCTCTGCACATCCCTCCAGTCTACAATCCTATCTCTAACCTCCTCTAGTCCCCACAACCCTCGCTGTAGGCATTGCTGGCAAGGCCACTTTTACTGCCCATCCTGAATTGCCCATAGGGCAGTTGACAGTCACCCGGATTGCTGTGGAACTGATGTCATGTGTCAGCCAGACCAAGTAAGGATGGCAAATTTCTTTCCTTATGTTACATTAGTAAACCAGATGGCTTTTTTCTAACAATTAACAACTTTTCCTGGTCATCATTAGACTCTCTCTTGATTCCAGATTTTATATTTTAATTTCTGAATTCAAATCCCATCATTTATCATGTCAGGATTCAAACCCAGGACATTACCTGGCTGTCTGGGTAATATAAACGAAAATACTGTGATGTTAGAAATCTGACACAAACAGAGTGCTGGAGAAACTGAGCAGGTCTGGCAATGTTTGGGGAGAGAAACAAACCCAGTTAACCCCCATGTCAGCATTGAAAGCATTTGGGAAAAGAGTGATATAGAGATATTTTCTAAACAACCTGTTCAGAAACCCCTCTGGAGCAGGTGGGAAATGAACCTGGATGTCCTGGCTGAGAAGTAGGCATACTACCACTGTAACACAAGAGCACCCCACAAAAGGGCGGTAGTTAGACATTTTATGCTGATCACAGTGGAGTAAAGAAGTGAGGACAAGTAGATGGAAATAGTGCCCAGAGAGAAGGAGCGAGAGAAAAGAAAGGAAGTAACAGACAAAGAATTGCTGCTGATAAACTGGGAGGGAGATGAATGCTGAATAGGGACCTAACAGAGTGTGAACATGGACAGCAACCCACACAGAACATGATATCGGGGTGGGTGTTGAACTGGAGAGGAAATTGTTCTGAAATTGTTAAACAACAGTGCATCTGGAAGGGTCAAGTATATTCAGGTGGAGTACTGTGTGCAATTCTGGAATCTACCTTCTAGGAGGTATGTGATTACACTGGAGAGGGTGCAGAGGAGATTTACCAGGATGTTGCCCAGTCTGAAGATTATGAAGAGAGATTGGACAACCTAGGGTTGTTTTCCATAGAGCAGAGGAGATTGAGAGCGGACATGATTGAAATGTATAAGTACACGAATAAGAAAAGTTTACAGTGAAATGGACCAAACACAGGCAAATGGAACTAGTTGTTATACCTGATTGGCATGGATGAGTTGGACTGAAAGGTCTGTTTCCATGTTGTGTGACTCTAAGGGCACAGACAAAAAGAAACTTATTCCCCTTGATGGCAGGATCAATGACCAGGGAATAGATTTAAAGTAAGGGGCAGAAGGTTTAGAGGGGATGTGGGGTACAAATTTTTCGCCCAGAGGGTGGTTTGTATCTGAAACTCTTAGCCTGTAAGAGTGATAGAGGCAGAACATAGAACATTACAGCGCAGTACAGGCCCTTCGGCCCTCGATGTTGCGCCGACCTGTGAAACCAATCTGAAGCCCATCTAACCTAAACTATTCCATTATCATCCGTATGTTTATCCAATGACCATTTAAATGCCCTTAAAGTTGGCGAGTCTACTACTTTTGCAGGCAGGGCATTCCACGCCCTTACTACTGTCTGAGTAAAGAACCTACCTCTGACATCTGTCCTATATCTATCACCCCTCAATTTAAAGCTATGTCCCCTCGTGCTAGCCATCACCATCCGAGGAAAAAGGCTCCCACTGTCCACCCTATCTAATCCTCAAGAAATCCAAACAATGTTGAAGAAGCCAGTGTGCTTTTTTTCCCCTGTTTTCCTTTCGTGGGATCTAGGAGTTGTTGACCAGGTGTTTCCAAGCCCTAATTGCCATCTGACCTGAGTGGCTTGCTCAGCCATTTCAGAAGGCAATTAAGAATATCCATTCGTTGTTCACCATCTGCACAAAACAGTGGGTTGCAATGTTGTTAAAAATGTTAAGGATGTTGTTAAACTTGAAAGGGTTCAGAAAAGATTTGCAAGGATATTGTCAGGGTTTGAGCTTTAGGGAGAGGCTGAATAGGCTGGCGCTTTTCTTGTGGACTGTTGAAGGCTGACCTATAGAGGTTTATCAAATCATGAGCGGTATGGATGGGGTGAATAGCCAAGGTCTTTTTTCCCCAGGGTAGTGGGTCCAAAACTAGAGGGCAAAGTTTTAAGGTGTGAGGGGAAAGACTTAAAACGGACTTGAGGGGTAAAATTTTCGCGGAGAAGGTGGTGCATGTATGGAATGAGCTGTCAGAAAAAGCGGTGGAGGTGAGTTCACCGACAACACAGTGGCTCAGTGGTTAGCACTGCTGCCTCATAGTGCCAGAGATGTGAGTTTGATTCCACCCTCAGGTGACTATCTATGGGGAGTTTGCATGTTCTCCCAGTGTCTGCATGGGTTTCCTTCTATAGTCCAAAGATGTGCAGGTTGGGGTGGATTGGCTTGGCCAGGCCAGGCCAGATTGCCCCACAGTGTCCAGGGATGTGCAGGCTGGGTGAGTTAGCCATGGGAAATACAAGGTTATTGGGGTGGGTCTGCTGTTAAGAGGGTTCAATGGGCAGAATGGCCTGCTTCCACAGTGTAAGGATTCTATTCTGTGAACATTTCAAAGGCAGCTGGATGGGTACATGAATAGGAAGGGTTTAGAGGGAATATGGGCCAAATACTGGCAAATGGGACTAGATTAATTTAGGATACCTGGTTGGCGTGAATTGCACCAAAGGGTCTGTCCGTGTACTCTGACTGTAGGGATTTTGATGTGCACTTGCAATGCTAAGGCTATGGGTTAAATGCTGGGAAATGGGATTAAAGAAGTGAGGTGGTTGTTGCTGAGGAGGTAGGAATAGGCGTGATGGCCCAAAGGGCCTCCCCCCTGCCCATTGCTGTAGCTCTCTAAGGTGGAAGATGAGCTGCTGCGCTCCCTGTGGTTCCTGGTCGAGTTTTTTTTCTGAAGCCCAGCCTGAGAAGAAAAACAAGTGTCGTTTTTGGTCGAAAACGCCGGCTTGTGTAGCTCCGGGTCACTTCTATTTCTTTTCACGCACGGAGTGAGATCCGAATGGACGCACAATGACATTAATAATCCAGCGATAAATCCACTCAGGCGTCCTCTTCCCTTCGTGGGGAGACAAAGAGATGAAAATTTCCGTCGAAAAGCGGAGAGGATGGGGTTAATCTGAGGGTTTCTTTAAAAGGACCTTCCCCCTCACCCCCGCCTGCGTTTGTGAGCAGACTATTCCCTGGAAGGGAGGGACGGGGGCGGTTCTGGAATGTTCCGGAACCGTCCGAAGGTTCGAGAGAAGGAAAGCGCGGGGTCTCCCGGCCCCCGCTCCAGGACACCGTCAGGCGGCCGTTTCTTCTTCTCGTCTGATCCTTAAATAACCGTCCCGCCGATTTGGTTTTTTTTTCGTTGTATTTTCTCTCGTTATTCTTCTTCACGTCGTCTTTCATTTTTATTCACCCCCATAGGTTGGGTTGGGTTTGGTGGGTGCCTCGAACTGTAGACAATTCATTGGGTATTTGGAAATCCCGAGGGGTTTGGGGCGGTTTGTGTTCGAGTTGCCAAACCGCCCGGGGAAAACAAAGCCAGGTGAATTGATGTAGCGCCCGCCCCGCCGCCACTTCCCGCTGTAGTCCCGCTGGACGCACTTCGTGGGCAGGGCATCGATAGTATGATCCCACAAGGGGAAGCAGAGGAAGGAAGGGAGGAGGGGGGTGGGTTGCGTGAGGGGAAGGAATGGGAGGGGGAAATGGAGGGATGAGAGAAAAATGCAGGGGTAAGGGGGAGGGAGAAATAGAGGGTGAGAGGGAAGGGTAAACGGGGTTTAGGGAGGGGTGAATGGGGGGGGGGGGGGGGTGGGGGGGGGGGGGGGGGGGGGGGGGGG
>NC_063376.1:5958583-5980144 GCF_021869965.1 Rhincodon typus
TATGCAGTTCACCTCTGAAAGTCTCAAATCAGCATGTCTTCTCCACATTCTCAGGTAACGTATTCCAGATCCTAACGACGTGCTGTGTTTAAAAGTAAATTCCATGTGTCGCTCTTGTTCTTTTGCTGAACACCTGAAATTGATGTCCTCTGTCTCTCGACCCTTATGCCAATCTTCCAATAGTGAGCAAGGGGATCTTTTAGTTCTAATCAAGGGAGTAGAGAGGGCACTTGTTTCACCACTTTTTTCACATGACGTAATGTGGGTGTTGCTGATGAAGCCAGCATTTATTGTCCATGCATAATTGTCCTGGAGTAGATGGAGATGGAGGTGAACTGCCTTCTTGAGGCGCTGCAGTCCATGTGGTGTTGATGCACCCACAGTGCTCCAGGGAAGGTGTTCCAGGATTTTGAACCAGTGACACTGAAGGAATGACTATGTATTTCCAAGTCAGGATTGTATCTGGCTCAGGGGAACTTACAGGGGCTGGTGACCACACATATCCGCCGCCTTTGCCTTTCTAGGTGACAGAGATCTTGGCTTTAGAAGTTGCTGTTGAAGGAACCTTGGCAAGTTGCAGCATTGCCTCTTGTGGAGGGTACACGTTGTGGTTCGTTGGTGATGGAGGAAATGAATTTTGAAGGTGAGGATGGGGTTCCAGTCAAGCGGGCTGCTTTGTACCGGATGATGTTGAGCTTCTTGGGACTTGTTAGAGCTGCACTTGTCCAGGCAAATGTGTGAGTACTCCATCACACACCTGACGCGTATTTTGTAGATGGTGGACAGCTCTTGGGGATTTGGGAAGTGAATTATCACCACAGAACTCCCAGCCTCTGACCTACTTTTGAAGCCGGAATATGTATATGGCTGGTTGAGTTCAGTTTCTTTATTCTGTTTCTTCCTCATGGGATCTGCGTTTTCATGGCAAAACCAACATTTGTTGCCCATTCCTGATTGACTTTGAACTGAGTAGCCTCCTCGGCCATTTCAGAGGGCAGTTAAAAGTTAACTACATCACTGTGGGTCTGGAGTCATATTCAGGCCAGAGACATAAAGAACAGCAGATTTCCTTCCCTGAAGGACATTAGTAAACTAGATGGGTTTTTAACAAGAATTTGATGATGGTTGTCATGGTCACCATTTCTGAGTCTGGTTTTATATTCCAGATTTATTAATTGAATTTAAATTCAGCTGTCCTGTTGGAATTTAAATCCCTGCCTGTAGAACATTAACCTCCACTGCTAGTAGATTATTAAATTGCTAGTCCATTGACATTACCGTTACACCACATCTTTGCCTTATAGTCAGGATGTTGATGGTGGAAATTTCAGCAATGGCAAGGGGCAGCTGGTTAGGTTCCCACTTGTTGGAGATGGTAATTACCTGGTAACTACACTTGTGCAGATGTTATTTGCCACTCTTCAACCCAATCCTGGATTTTAGGTCTTGCTGCATTTAGTCACATATTACTTCAACATCTGAGCAATCGCTATTAGACTGAACATTGTGTAAATATCTGCAAACATCCCCACTGTTGACCTCACGATGAGGGAAGTTAATTGATGAAGCAGCTGGAGGCGGTTTGGTCTACAGTGCTATCCTGGGGAAATGCTTTGGGAAGTCCTGGAACTGAGATGATTGACCTCCAGCAACCATCACCATCTTCCTTTGTACTAGGTATGATTCCAGAGAGTGGAGAATTTTTTTCCCTCATTCACATTAATTTCAATATCTTTCAGACTCTGAGATGTCAGTCAAATGCTGCCTTGATATCAATGGAAGTTACCTCTTTCTTCACCTCTGAAGTTTAGCTCTCCTCTCTATTTCAGACCAAGGCTCTAATGAGGTCAAGAGCCAGTTTCTACTGGTAAAATTTCAACTTAGTGTCAATGAGCAGGATGTTGCTGAGTAAATGATGCTGGATAGCACTGTCCGCAATTCCATCCATAATTCTACTGGTGATCAAGAATAGACTGATAGGGCAATAACTGGCTAGGTTGGATTTGTTCTTTTTGTGGACAAGATGTACCTGGGCCACTTTCCATATTGCCAGGAAGATACCAGTGGGTCAAATTGTAGGAGGAGTTCAGAAAACTAGGGTTGTGTTCCCTAGAAGTTAGAAGGTCAAAAAGTGATTTGATCAGAGTTCTAAAAATACTAAGGGAACAGGTGTAATAAATGGAGAGGAACTGTTCTCACTGGCTGGACAGTCTAGGAGTGGAACTAAGGAACACTTCTACACACAAGGGTGGTACAAGTTGAAACTCTCTTTCAGCGGTTGATGCTAGATCAACTGTGAAATCTGAATCTGAGTTTGGGAGAGTTTTGTCCACCAAAGGGACTAAGAGATCTGAGACAAAGTTGGTTCGTGGAAGGCAGATCACAAATGATCCATGACTCAATGGGCTGTATTTTAACTCCGTTTATTTCCCTCATCTGGGCTGAAATGGCTTGGCTAGGGGTGCGGCAGGTTTTGGAGAAAAGTGCTCTCAGGAGTTCTTTTATGCTATTGCCAGAATGTTGTTAGGCCCTCATAGCTTTTTAGTATCTAGTGCCTTCAGCCATTTCTTGAAATCACTTGGAGTTAATTGAACTGACTGAAACTGGCATCTGTGATGCTGGGGCCCTCAGGAAGAGGCCTTTATGCTCTGAAGACAGCATAGGAGGAAGACATTCAGCGAAGGGACTGCTTTTAAGTAGAAGTTGAACACCGTTTTATCACTAAAAGTACCAGGTGAGGTTTTGCAACTTGAAAACCAAGTGGTTTGTGTGGTGAACACTATAGATGCACAAGATTCTTACTTTTTAGAGTAGTGAGGTGGACACTTGGAGAGAGTGGCACCAGAAATCTTTTGAGTTAAGGAAAAAAACTGTTTAACGATAGTCTTTGGGTTGGTCCAGTTGCAATTCGTTAGAGATCTGTGGGAGCAGTTCACTCAGACTACCAAGAGCCTACAAACAAAAAGCATCTCTTACTGTCTGTCTCCGTGAATGAAAAAGACAAAGCTAAAGTCTCTGAAAAGAAAGAGTTCTAGTGCAAGGAAAGACCTAGGTCCATCTGATTTGCCATTGGACAATATCCTGTCCCTAACAACAAAAATAACTGAAAGCAGTTTGAGAATCTATTCATCCCACCCTTGTATTCTGGACTTTAACTTTAGGATTTGTTTTTCTCTATATTTTCCTGCCTGTAATATTTATGTCCAACTTTTTTTTTATCGGTATTATTCACAAATGAATATGTGGGTGTTTATGGTTTTAAAGGGATATTGCTTAAGTTGCATGGCTGTAATAAGTCATCCATTTTTATTTGCAATTTAGAGTCATACAAGCATAGAACCAGACCCTTTGGTCCAACTCATTCATGCTGACCAAGTTTCCTAAACTAAACTAGTCTCACTTGCCTGCATTTGACCCATATCCCTCTAAACCTAACCCTCCATTAAATGTAAAGCCATACGCAAAAGGAAACCATTAACTTCCTAGAAACGGCAATATTTAAACTGACATGATAGGCATAAGATTGCAGTAAGGTTTTTTTAAAATAAATGACACACACTTCCATATGTAGAAATCCATCACCTTAAACTCACATATTGCAGACTGGTAAGGTCAAAGCTAATTGCTTGCAAGATTGTCTCTAATACTGTCACTGCACCTCAAGTAGCTCACACAATGTCAAGTACTTTTAGATGTGATAAATCTTTGTGAAATAAAACTAGGTTGTATTAAGTTATCCAGTTGCAAAGTATTCAGTACATTACCATCCACCACATATTCCCCATATAGTATCTCCTGAACTTCTGCAGCCTTAAGCTAGAAACTCCACATTCATTTGCAAGAAATTCATTAGCTTAGTGACTTACAGATTTCCTGATTCCTGGTTAGCTGAGTATTTCTTTGTTGAAAGGTTTAAAGCTGCTTGCTCCCATATACACCTTATCACCTGTCTGCAGCCCCTCTGTCCACTTTTGCAGTTCCCTCTTCTTCGTTTGCAGCCTTTTTCATTCCTTTCCAACTCCTCATTCCCTTTTTGCTGCCACCCTCTTCACTTTTATAGCTACATTTGGCCCGCAGGAGTCCCAGCCTCACTACTGTCTGCCTGCGGAATACCCCCACTCAGGTTCCTAGCCTTGCCGCCCTCACTCCCCCCTCCAGCCACACTTACCATGGACAGCCTCACTACGTCTAATTCACTGTGAGCCTATCAGCAGCAAATGCAAGAGAGAACCAGCTTGCAGTTGGGAGGGGCAGCTCGTCAGAGACTCTGACAGCTCCACGTAAGGAGGCGACATTTCTCTCACTGGTTTCCAAAATGGTTGAATTTTCCTGAGTGTTTTAGGGGCTTTCGAGGTGAATTCAGCACTTCTTCCTATGTGTTTTGAGCACTGATAAATATACATAACAAATACATGTAAAATTATAAAATAATAAACATGGAATACTAGCAGAAAACCCCATGGTGTTGTTCAGAGTTGGATTATATAGGGAACTACATGGTGCAGGGGTCATTTGGCCATCCTTGCCATTTCCTCTCACCCATGTATATTTTCTCTTTTTAAGCTTTTGTACAATTGTGCCCAGAATGTAATTGCTTATTCTGTTCAAGAATAACTTTGTCTGTGATAGGTAAAGTTATTTCCCTGTTAATGATGAAACCTGCTGTGAATTACTTTAGTCCTGAGTTATAGTCTGTCAGTCAAATTGATCACCATGGTAGTTTAATTTGGTGGTTACACATTTGTGACAACAAATGGAATAGTTGTGCTCAATTGTCAGCACAGTTTTCCCAATTGAGTTGAGATACAACCCATCGAGCCAGGGCTGATTTGTGGCCAACTTTCACAAACCACTTTGTCTTAGATCCCTTAGTGCCTTTCTTTCAAACTCTGATTCAGAATTCACATCTATCATCAATTGCTGACAAAGAGTTTCAACTTCTCTCATCCTTTGTGTGCCGAAGTGTTCCTTAGTTTCACTCCTGAAGGCCCTGGCTGTGTCCTTCCTGAACTGTCCAGTCGGTGCAAATAGTTCCTCTCCATCTACCACATCTGTTCCTTTTAGTATCTTGAGAACTTTGATCAAATCACCTCTTGACCTTCTAACCTCCAGGGAGTATAACCTTACTTAACCTAATCTCCACTACAGGGCAATTTAGCACGGCCAATCCACCTAACCTGTACTTGTGGAGTGTCATCCCCTGAACTGCCCACAGTAACTGCAGCTGTACAATCAAGGCTTTGTATCAATGAAATATGTGTGCATTATCGGTCCTTGAGATTCATAGGCTAGAGTTCCACTAGCCTTATTGATTATCTTGAAGCTGGTGGGGAAGTGTTTCTGGGGGTTGGGGAGCTCTTTCTGCACTTCTGTATAGAAGTGTTATTATCTTTGACCTTTAACTTCTAACCTCAAGCATTTCTTCTCACCCCACCTCCAGATAACATGTTAGTGATCACTGTGGCAACCAAGGAGACAGAAGGATACAAACGTTTCATCCGGACTGCAAAACACTTTAACTACACCGTCAAGGTACACAGCAGCTGTATGAAAAGACGTTGGGGGGGAGGCATCATCAAGCGGTGGAAGAACCTTTGTTGTTGGATGTAGACTGGTGAATATTTATAAAGGACAGTCTGACAGTCTCGCAATTGCTGACCAGTCTATGGTCATGAGATTAGCTTCATATTCCAGATTTATTCAATTAATTGCAATCAAGTTTCCCAGCTCGTGTCACCAAGCATTTGTGCAGACTTCTGGATTACAAGTTCAGTGATATAACCACACTGGTACCGTCCCCACTTCATTGGAAAATGGCAGCATGTGAGCCTGTCTCTGAAGTGGTGCATTACAGTTTCGATACGGAGTTCACGTTGCAACGGTAACCTGAACTTTTACATGCAGGTCTTTTTTCCTGGGTAGGGGAGTCCAAAACAAAACAGCGTAGGTTTTAGGTGAGAGGGGAAAGATATAAAAAGGGCAACTTTTCACACAGAGGGTGGTGCGAGTATGGAATGAGCTGCCAGAGGAAGTGGTGGAGGCTGGTACAATTACAACACTTAAAACGCATCTGCATGCATACTTGGATAGGAAGGATTTAGAGGGATATGGGCCAAATGCTAGCAAATGTTGCTAGATTAATGTAGGATATCTGGTCGTCATGGATGAGTTGGACCGAAGGGTCTGTTTCTGTGCTGTCTATGACTCTGTGTTCAGGTCTGGAGCTGTGGATAATGATGGTAGAGACACCAACTTTCTTTCCATTGTTTGGCTGACCAAAATTTTTTTCCCCAATCAAACCTCCCTTCTTCCATTTGTGTGTGTTGAAAAGATTTCCAGTTTGTTGCTCAACCTGTTTGGCTACATTATGAATACACCTTCCTCATTCATTAAGTCCTGGAGTGGGATTTGAATCCAGAGTTTCAGGCTGTAGAGGCCACTGCAGCACAACACCCCTTGTCCTCTCCCATACTGAAGAAGGGCAATGACCTGGGACTTACAGACCAGTAAGTTTGATATCAGTGATTGGACTGATGACAAAATCAAAAACGTAACAGGAAAGCATCTAAAAACGAAAGTGCAATAGCATAAGTTCATAGTGACCAATTTGACCAATTCCACTGAATTTTGTGAAGCAGTAACAGGAAATGTAGGTAAAGGTAATGTCGTAAATGTAATAATATATTTGGATGATGAAAAATACCTTCGATGAGATAGACCCCTGACTAAAGTCACAACTTTTGGAGTCAGGGGATAGATCAATTGGACAGAAAGCTGGTTACAAGACAAAAAACTGAGAGTAAGAGATGAAAGTAATATACTTGGACTCGAGGCTAGTGTAAAGTGATATGCCGCGTGGCTGGGGTTGCCAATACTCACCACTTACATAAATCGTTTGGGAATTGGAAGACCAATTTCAAAATTTGTGGATGATTCCAAATTGGGGAAGTTTAGTTGGTATTGAGGATGTGCTGAAAACATCAATCAAATCACCTCTCGCTATTCTAAACTCCAGTGAAAGCAAGCCCAGCCTGTCCAATTGTATCCTCCTAAAACAACCTGATCATTCCAGATACGATCATTGGGCAGATACTTATTGATCATAGAATCCCTGTAGTGTGGAAGCAGGCCACTCAGCCCATTGAGCCCGCACCGACTCCCCAAAGAACATCCCACTTAGACCCACCCCCAATAACCCTGCCTTTCTCAGGGCTAATCCACCTAGCCTGTAGATCGCTGGACGCTTTGGACAATTTAGCATGGCCAATCCACCCTAACCTGCACATCTTTGGACTGTGGGAGGAAACCCTTGCAGACCCAGGGAAAATGTGCAAATTGCACACACACAGTCACCCAAGGGTGGAATCGAACCCAGGTCCCTGGCATTGTGAGGCAGCAAGTGCTAACCACTGAGCCACTGTGTCATCATGATGATGGATGACTGTTGACTCCTTGCCCAATTCCATTTGAAGGTTAGATTTTATTCCTTCTAAGAACAAGAACTTTTTGTTTTCTGTAACAGTACAGTTGATAGCCGTACAGATGACGCTGGATAAATTGATGTTGCTTTTTCAATGAGGGGACATCAGTGATTCTTGCTGTTTTTCTTTTTTTCATATGCTAGTGATCTGTTTATACTTGGAAGTGAGTTACTGCTGTAAAACTCATGTTATTCAAAAAATACCAAAATACAGAATACTAAAAAAATTCAACTTTACAAAGGACCTGATTTCCAACAGGTGAGGGCTTTGGAGAAGGTCTGGAAAGTATTCATGAGAATGGTCTAAGGGATGAGGAACTTCAGCTCCATGCAGAGACTGGACAAGTTGAGACTGCTTTCCTGGGTGAAGAGAAGGTCAAGAGGAGGTTAGGTAGAGGTGTTCAAAATCATAAAGGGACTAGACAGAGTAGAGGAGAAAAAACTATTCCTGTTGGTGGAAGGATCAGGAATCAGATGGCTCAGATCTAAGATGATTGGTAAAAGAAGCAATGGAGTTACAAAGAGAAACTTTTTCTTTGCAGCAAGTGGTTAGGATCTTGAATGTGCTACCTGAGAGGTTTGTGCAGGCAGGTTCAATTGAGGCATTCAAGAGGAAATAGGATGATTGGAAAGAATGTTCAGGGTTATGGGACGAAGGTGAGGGAATGGCACTAGCTGTGTTGTTCGTTTGGAGATATGGAAGCCACAGGATGGGCAAATGGCCTTCTGTAGGGAAGCCACATACTGCTTGTAAAATATCCTAAATGGGCTGCAGGAAGACTGGGCTGTAAAAGGTACTGAATCACAAGGCAACACAGGTTAATGAGACTGTAATGTAAAGGGAATTATATCTTTATTCTAAGGATGGCTCCTGAGTATGTCTCATTTTTTCCTCCTTATCCTTAGACCCTGGGACTGGGCCAAGAGTGGAAGGGAGGTGATGTGGCTCGGACAGTGGGAGGTGGCCAGAAGGTGCGGTGGCTGCAAAAGGAAATGGCGAAGCACGAAGCCAAGGAGGACCTGATCGTGATGTTTGTGGACAGGTAGATCTGAGGGTTTCAAGTGGCGGATACAATTAGCCATAGGGTAGCCCTGGGAGAGCCAGCTGGTTGCAGCGTCAGTCCAGGAGAGCACGGATATCTCCAGCTGAGTTAGAGCATCACCAGTCTTGTATTCCAACGTGAACTTGGTACATTGTGCAGTTCTGCATTAGGTCATGTGAACAGCCTCTCCATTTTGTTTAACACTGAGAAATGGCTTCCCTCCCATTGTTGCCTCGAATTTCACGTATCATAATCACACACAGATGTAAACAAACAAACACAAGTGCACACTCCCCCGCACACAGATGTGCAGGCATGCTGCTACGACCTCAGATGATGGTAATACTGGACAATTCAGATCCCAGAGTGAGATACGGGAAAAGACATTTTGTTTACTGGGGTGATCAATCATTGGACAAATTCACAAAAGGTTGCTGATGTAGTGATTGAGTCATACAGCATGGAAACAGATCCTTCAGTCCAACTAGTCCATGCTGAACCTAATCCCAAACTAAACTAGTCCCACCTGCCAGCTCCTGGCCCATATCCCTCCAAACCTTTCCTATTCATGTACTTACCCAGATGTCTTTTAAACGTTGTAATTGTACCCACATCCACCACATTCTCAGGAAGTTCATTCTATATGCAAACCACCCTCTGTATAAAAGATTTGCCCCTCACATCTTTATTAAATCTTTCTCCTCTCACCCCTTATCTTGAAATCCCCCCTCTTAAGGAAAAGACAACTACCATTAACTCTACCTATACCCTTCATTATTTTTTAAACTTCTACAAGGTCACCTTCTAAACCATGAATCCATGCTGCCTGGCTTGTGGTGTTCTTCCAGCATCCCGTTTGTCTACCTGCCATCCTTACCTGGTCTGGCCCACATGTGACTCCAGACCCACGGCAATGTGTTTGACGCTGAACCACCCTCTGGGCAATTAGGGATGCTCAATAAAGGCTGGTCTAGCCAGTGATGCCCTCATCCTGTGAATGAATAAAGAATAAAGCCTCTCAACCTCCTACGCTCCAGTGAAAAAAGTCCCAGCCTAAATAGCCTTTCTTTATAACTGAAGCCTTGTTACACTATACAATAACTAATAGAGACAAACTCATTACAAATATCAGAAGGAAAGATTGAACCATTTTACCCCAACAGTAACCTTACAGACGCTCAACCTCAGTGAAGAGTCACCTCTATCTCCACACTAGAGCTCCTGTTCAGATGGCATAACTGTAATCACTTCCTTCTCAGCAAATTTCTGCCTATAATCAATGCTATTTTCTTTAGTTTATGCCTCTACCTGAGACTGTTGAATAGCTGCTAACTCAGCTTACTCTTAAACACGTGCTCATTAAACTGATGTCTTCAACAGCCTTATAGGATATCTTCCTCTCCGACACCTTGACAGTCTTATGCTTCTGGCTTTTTCTTATAAGTGACACGGGAGTTCTCCCCTCTAGACTGTTTTGGAGACAGTTTAACATTTTTCTTTTTGAGAAACGACCTTCTACCTGAATGAACCCGTTTCTGGACCCCTCTCGCACATGTGCCCTCTCTCTCTTTGGGTTATAAAACTTGGGGGACTTGCTAGTCATTTAGCATATTTAGCTAGAATCACATGATATCTTGGAAATGTCTTTAGCTCACTATTCAAAAATGAGCTGATCTTTATTTAAAAAAAGTACAGATCAGACCTTTACAGAACTGAAGACTAAAATCCATTTTTCCTCAACCTTAGTACCCAAGTTACTAAATAATAACAAAAACATAAATTACTGGAGAAACTCAGCAGGTCTGGCAGCATCTATGGAGAGCAAGCAGAGTTAATACTTCGAGTCCACTGACCCTTCTTCAGAACGGAGTTTCTCCGGCAATTTCTGTTTTTGTTTTAGATCTCCAGTTCTTTGTTATATTTTACCATATAAGCCTTCATCACAACACAAATGGACACACGCATTCTTGCGTGCATAAATAGATATGTGCTCGGGGCAAGCGCATGCAAACATTTTTTTACACGTGGGTGCACAGTCACACTCTCCCTCACAAACACATGCAAACTATGCTTTCACAAATGTGCAGGCTTAGATATACATGCGCAAATATGTACATATGCACTAACATATAGACACACAGGCACAAATGCACGCATACGTGGTCACACATATGAACAGGCATGCACATGCAAATTCAGACAGACAAACGCACAAAAGTGCAGAGGCAAACAAACGCACACCCATGCACTCACACACGTATGCACACAAGCACACATTTACCCCCACACACACAGATGCTCGCATGCACACACACTGGCTAGCCTGTGACACAATAAGCCACAATATACAAAACATATTGTCAGGGCTGTATATTTCCCTCTTGACAGTAGGTAGATAGTGGATGGGTTTTGGAGATCCTCTATCTGGTTTCCCCACATCCAGCAGCCCTGTGTGTTCACAATTGCACGGTCGCCCGCATGCTTGAGTCATGTTGTTGAACATGGCTGCTGACTCTTTCTCACAGTTCACTACATTGGACATTCCTTCCTGCAACACTTCAGACCATCCGTGTTGCCAGGCAGTCCGGCACTTAGGGCAACTCGAAGTCAACACCACTCCTGTCTTTGTGCATGTGTGTTGGAACAAAAAAGGAATTCTGGATGATTTAACTTCTGTTCACTGAAGGAGATCCTGAAAACAAAATCAAGTGGTAAAATATGTGATTACGTTTTTGACCCTAGATTACTTGTGGCAACTTGTCACCATCTTTTCAAGGGCGACAAGGGATAGGTAATAAATACAGACCTAATCACTGAAGCCCATATCCCATCAGCAAATTTAAAAAAAAATTGCTAACACTTCAAGTCCACTGTAGCACAAGGTATGAAGATCTAGCAAACACTGCTGTACCTCCTCTGGCCATGTGTTGGGGAGAGTGTAGAGGGAGCTTCACTGTAACTAACCCTGTGCTGTATCTGTCCTGGGAGTGTTTGATGGGGACAGTGTAGAGGAAGCTTTACTCTGTATCTAACTCGGTACTGTATCTATCCTGGGAGTTTTGATGGGTGCAATGTAGAGGGAGCTTTACTCTGTATCCGACCTTGTGCTGTACCTGTCCTGGGCGTGTTTGTTGGGGGACAGCGTAGAGGGAATTTTACTCTGTATCTAGCCCCGTGCTGTCCCTGTCCTGGGAGTTTGGATGGGGACAGTGGAGGGAACTTCACTCTGTATCTATTTCCATACTGTATATGACCTGCAAGTGTTTGATGGCAACAGTGTAGAGGGAGATTGATGTTTCCAACACTCTCAAGCACTAAATTTATTGTGCAACTGTGCACACATTTCAAATCAGATTGAGAGGCAGCAACTGTTAATGACACAGTCTTGATGGTACTAAATCAGTGAAAGGACGTGTTTTCCAGCCAGGTTTGACTGCTTTGAGCAGCTTGTCTCGGCATCTAAGTACAACTTGACCTCATTACTTTCTGCTTAGGCATGTAACTCAGTACCCATGTGTTCGGTACCCGGTGGCTGTGTGCAGTTGGGTCTGTGCCCAGTTGGTTGTGTCTAATACACAGTGCCAAGATGTGGCTTCTGTTCTTGGCCCAAGGGGTCTTTACACAAAAAATTCACTCAGTCAGGAAAAGCTGTGGCAGACATTTGAAGTAACCTTGGTTTGAACTTTTAAACAAAAATTTACATTGGATGTTGCGGTAGAAAATGATACTGAATGAGGAGAAGAGTGGCACAGTGGGATTAGTTTGTGGTTGATACTGGCTATGGGGAGAGAGCAGGGCAATGAATTAGTTTGAATTGAAACAAAAACAGAAATTGCTAGAAAAGCTGAGCAGGCCTGGCAGCATCTGTGGAGAGAAATCAGAGTTAACATTTCAGGTCAAGTGACCCTTCCTCAGAACTCCTCAAAACTTAGTTTGAATTGACACTGGATTATGGGAACAGGACGAGACAGTGAATTAGTACTGTTGGGAATGACGTGGGGCTGTGGGGAGAGAGCAGGGCAGTGGGATTAATTTGAATTGACATATGATTCAGTGAATTGAGCAAGAGTTTGTTTGATCTGTTGTCTTTCAAATCAAATCTTAAAACGAAGCAACTGTCTGTCCCCTGTAGAAGCTATTAAAGATGTGACAGCTTCTCTTTCAAGGAAGGGCTGGGCTAGGCATCAGGTTCACCTTGATGTCCTAATTCCTATATTTATCCCTAAATCGTCATCACTAAAACAGATGGGGTTTATTCATTGCGGCTTGTGATCTTGCTGTGTAAATAGACTGCCACGTTTGTAACCCAAAACAGTGACTGTATTTGAAAATAATGCTGTCTTGTCTGCAGAGATCCTGATGTTGTGATAGGTGCTATAGAAATGCAGGCTTTCTTACTTTTAAGAATAAAGATGGAAATTGTTGCAATTAACCCTGAATGGAATGCTAAAAGGAGAAAGTTTTTGGAGAGTGTGAAGGGGGATGCTGGGTCTGATGCAAACAAAGTTTGGCTTTCACTTCACTGAACTCAGTTGACTTTTACACGGACCTGCTTGAAGGAAGCAACTCCGACACAAGTGAGTACCTATTCAAAGTTAAAATGAGCATTTCCTAACTCCCTCAATAAGCTGGAGATGTGAGCACTGTGATTGACGGAGAGAACACATGGCCCCATTCAACCCTCGTAGAACTTAATAGAAAGCAATTTTATAGGTGCATCTCCTCTCTCTTGCACACACACTCTCATTCTCTCTCTCTTGCACGCACTCTCTAAGTCTCTCTCTCTTTCTTTCTCTCTCTCATAGACACAAACATTCTCCCACACACACATGCACTCTCTATCTCTCTCTCTCACACATACACACACTTTCTCTCACTTTCACTCAATTTCTCTCTCACACACACACATCCACACACACTCTCATTCTCTCTCTCACTCACACTTTCACTCTCTCACACACTTTTTCTCTCTCTCTCTCTCACACACACACAGACAGACACAGACACACACACACACAGACACACTTCTCTCATTCTCACTCTCTCTCTTCCACTATTTTAGTTTGACTAGATTGATTCTCTCAAACTAACAGCCTCCAGACTTTGTAAGGAACACAGGGAGACAGGCTGTTAGAAATGTTCCTTGAGATATATTCTGACCTCGGGTTTAAAGGTTGTGCCTGGGAATGTTAGGACAAGAAGGGGCAGGCCATTCACCCTACAATCTTGCTGCTGTGTTCAATGCTATTGTGGTTGATCAAATCACCTCTGTTTTGTGGTATGAGTGGATAGAAGGATTTTGCCACCAATCCTCTTTCCTTGTCTAGGTTTAAGGGCCTATTTGGTTTACAGTGGTAGAGGAAAAACCACAACTGAGTCGAAACAAGAAGAGGCTGTTAAACAGGATGTGGTTTTGTTGCGTGATAGCAATCTGCCTGCAAGTTACATTAGCAAGATGGCATTGTGACTGAGACTATAAGAACACCAATGACTATACGTCTGCACTCCTCAAGGTCCTAAAATGTTGAATTTTATTCACCCCACCACTCCAGGACTGTATGATATTATCAGATTGGGTGGTTTAATGCAGATTCCACAACTGTTACCTTCTACAGCATATTCCACATTCCTCGGTGAAGAAATATATGCCAGTCTCAGTCTTGAAAGTGCCAGCTGACCCCTCCCACTCCCCTTTCTGCAAAGAAATGCTTCCTGAATGAATGAATGAGCTTTATTGTCACATGTACTCAAATGAGTACAGTAAGAAGTTTATAAGTCGTCACTTACAGCGCCAACTTAGATACAAATATACCTAGGTACAATCCTTAGTTACAGACTAGAGAAATGAAGGAAAAAGAAGTCACATTACAGCTATACACAGTATAAGCATAAGTCAGAAAAACAAGAAGCAAAATTAAAAAGACAAACATCACAGTTCTCTCCCGGGGCTTTCTGCAGCAGACCAGTGCAGGGGGCCTCCACATGGTCTGACCGCTGTTTGTTGCCACGCTCCCGCCCTGGTGTGCCGCGGCGGCCACGCTCCCGCGCTGTGGTACCGCAGCCGCCACGCTCCCACTCTGGGCCGCTGGCATCCCCGCTCTGGTTGCTGGCATCCCCAATTCAAAGGCCGAGGTCTGGGTGTCCGAGGTCTGGAGGAGAGAAGGAGTAAAGAGGGGCAAAAAAGAAAAAGAATGGGCAGAGTTGAGGAACTCTGGCTGGAGCATCCTGCTCCAGTGCCATCTTACTGGAAACATGACCTTACATCACCCTAAATGGCCTGACTTGAATTTGAAGGCTCTGCTTCCCACTTCTTCATCTCTGGAGAAAATTGTTTACAAACGTACAAATTAGGAGCAGGAGTAGCTTCCTCGAGCCGGCCTTTCAAATCTGCAGCAGATACAAACCTAGTTTCTCTGTGGACCCTGTTGGATCCTTTAATCATTTTATACACCTTTTATACAATCTGATGATTGCTCCCTCAATTTTCTACAATTTGCCAACATTGTTGGAGCAAAAATATTGTGCTAGAATGATGGGAAGAGTGCCCTCGCTCTTCAGACAATGGCCATGGGATCTTCTATATCCACTTGACAAAGAGAGGGCCACATGTTCGGCCCTGATCAAGTGGTTCCCTCTTCCAGCAATGCTGTGCCATTATCTCAGACTGCACCGCGAGTAGCACCTTGGATTTTTGTCTTCTGGTCTCTGGAGAGGGACTCAAACTTGCAACCTTCTGAAGCTAAGGTGTGAGTGCTGTCCACGGAGGCCCTGACAATGGTAGAAAATTCTGTTTCCCCATCCACACAAATTGGTTGCAATACGTGAGTCCTGGATCTATGTAGACCTTCAGATTGGTGCCCAGGGAGGGAATTCCAGAGCCCAGGGCCTGAAGCAGCCGAACGCATTGTCACAATGAGAATGGCTAGAATTCGGGGACCGGGGGATATTCTCACGGGTCTGGAAGGAGAGTATTGATGGTGGGGGACACGAGCAGGGGACACAGGGATGAATTTGGAGATTGAAGTATACAGAGATGTGGATGGTGGGTGCGGGGTTGGTGTAGATGGGGTTTGGAAACTGGATGAGAATTTTAAAGTCAAGTGTTGTCAGAACGGAAATAATCCAGTTCGGAGAGCAAGGAGGTGATGGAGTCTTGCTGTGGGTTGGGACAAGGGCAGCAGAGTTTCAAATGAGCTTGGGAACAGTGGGTGGTGGGCTGCTGGTCAGGAAGGTGTTGAAATAGGAGCTTGATGGGGTGTGTACAGAGTGGAAGAGACCAAAGCAGGGTTGCCACCTGAACATAATAGTGGAGGTTTCATCCTGTCCTTAAATAATTCATTGCCAACACATCCGGCTTGTGATGCACTGCCTCCCTAGACCATTAGGAAAACAAAATTCCATTTGGATGATACTTTATTGAGCGTTAAAAAGCCTTTCTGACCCCTCATTTTTAATATTTTAAATCTGATAAAAAGGAATGCCCAAAGAAAATCATTTTTTAAAAATGCTTTTTAATATAACTGATTTTTCTCAAGAGTTGGGCACAACAGCGTGCTAGAGCTTTGATTCCTGGAGGATACAGGCTAATCCTGAAGAGTTGACAATCTGACACCAATGAGAATCAGAGCGAGACACAGGCAATGCAAAGGGCTGTGCTCCCAATGTTAAACAGAGAAAACCTTTGACTCTCCTTCCCTGTAAGAGTGAAGCATTCATTGTAGCTGGTTGGCAGAACCTCCAGATTCCTAGAAATCCTCAGATTTGGCACGATGTCTGTACCTGAATGGGCATCGAAAAATAAAGAAAATCAGGGCTCGAGACACAGATCCCGGCCTAGGGTTGCTGGTGGCATCCTGAACCAAGATTTTCAACTACTGATGAGAGGAACTTTTGAGTAGCAATTTTAAATTGAATCCAGTGGCTCAAAATCAAGGCTGAGATAGAAAGGTTTTTTAACTAGTAAGGGATTCAAGGGTTACGGGGAAAAGGCAGGAAAGTGGAGTTGAGGATTATCAGATTAGCTATGATTTCATTGAATGGTGGTGCAGACTGGATGGGCTGAATGGCCCACTTCTAATTCTACATGTTACTGTCTTAGGTATACAATGAGAAATGGAATTATTCTCACCAGCTTTTGGAAGCTCAACAGATTAGGTTTTGTATTTCTAAAAGAAAACATTTTGTGGAGATGGCAGAGAAACCCTTTTCTTTGAAATAATAAAGAATTCTGCATTTTATCTTAGTGCTTCTTGGTTTTTTGCATTTGAGATTGAGGGGATCAGATTTGTTATAAACATTGCTGTAACATAAGAAACATGGCACCCAATCTGAATACAGCATGCTTTCACAAATTGCAATATGATAGCAGATAAATAATCTGTGACAACGAATTAATGAGCAATTAATATTGGACACAAGACAAGTGGAGAGCACACCTGCTATCTTTAAAGCTTCCTGTATTCTATCCCAACCAAACCTTCCCTGGACAGGTACTGCACGGGGTTAGATACAGAGTAAAACTGCCTCTACACTATCCCTATCAAACACTCGCAGGACAAGGACAGCACAGGGTTAGATGTAGAGTAAAGTTCCCTCTGCTCTGATCCAATGAAACACTCTCAGGATAGGTACAGCATGGGGTTAGATACAGAATAAAGCTTTCTTTACACTGTCCCTTATCCAACACTCCCAGGACAGGTACAGCGCAGGGCTAGATACAGAGTAAAGGTTCCTCTGCTCTGTCCCCATGAAACACTAACAGGTCAGGGACAGCACTGAGTTAGATACAGAGTAAAGCTCCCTCCATGGTGCCTTAGGTTTGCTGATTAGAAATTTGTGAATTAGAATTAGAAATTAGAATTGTCCAAACCCAGACTGGAAAGCAGGGACTTGGATTAAGACCCAGGCAGGAGGGGTAAGAATGGAAATATTGGGGAGTCTTGACCATGCAGTTCATGTCAGAACAAACAGTGCATCTTTCTTTTCAAAAAAAAGTTGTCATTTGCTAATCTTACTGAGATTTCTGTGTAAAGTTATACCATCTGCCCCAAACTGTGACACCAGACTGTGAAACCATGGGAATCATTGCCCATGATTGTTTAGCAGTGAATGAGTTGGTTTATTTGTTCTAGGTTGGTAATAGGATACAAGGTACAAGAACAAGGAGAGTTCACATCTGTAGCCAAGGAAGGAACTGAACCTTCTTCTTCAATACTTTGGTCTCATTTAAGTGGGACTGGTTCTTGTCCTACTTAATATTCCCCATCTCCACCGTTACGCTGAAAGCTTTTTCTTTTTCTCATCTTCCATGGGATATGTGTTTTGTTGGCTAGACTAGCATTTGTTGGCCGTCCCTAATTGCTTTTGAACTGAATGTCATGCTTGGCCATTTCAGAGGGCAGTTAAAAGTCAACGGCATTACTGTGGGTCTGGAGTCATATGTAGGCCAGACCATGTAATGACAGCAGATTTCCTTCCCTAAAGGGCATTGGTGGGCCAGATTGGTTTTTACTGAAGTCGTGAGAGTAGCATTTAACGCCAGCTTTATAAGTTGAATTTAAATTCCACCAGTTGCCATGGAGGCATTTGAACCCAGGTCCCTACAGCATTAGCCTTGGCCTCTGGTTTGCTAGTTGTGATGTTACCTTGTAGATATCAGCATTCTCTTCTGGATTAGGCCTCACACTCCATAATGAGTGTCAACCAGAACAACCCATGGTCCCTCTGCAGTGTCAGGTGTGGCTTATTGGGCAGGCACATGCCCCTCTAAATCAGAAAGTCATGGGTTTGAGTCCCATTCTATGTGCTTGAGGGGGTGCAGCACTGTCAGAGGTACCACCTTTCAGCTGAGATATTAAATTGAGGGCCTTTCAGGCAGGCATAAAGGATTTTGAGAAGTAGCTCGGGTTGTGGATGAGGTTGTAGACTTGCTCGCTGATCCGGTGTGTTCAACTGGGACAACGCATCCATAATAGCACGAGCCAAACAGAGACATGCCAGGGCCCAAACACATTGAACTGGACCTTATATACAACCCACTGAAAAACAGAACCGAAAGAGATGCCAAACACCCCAGCAAACCGAGGCATATAAACAACAAGCGGGACAGAACCCCAACATTTCCTTGGAGGCGCACTGACGATGTTACCTAGCAGGGTGACAAAACTTCTGCAATCAAACACCCCGTTCAGTGAGCAAGTCTACAACCTCAACCTCGGGCATAAAGAATCCAAAGTATGGCCGTTGTTACGAAGTTCAGTTAGGCAGCAGCTTTTTTACGCACAGCAAAATCCCACAGACAGCAATTTATTTTGGTGATATTGGAGAATAAACATTAATCCCATGTGGGGGGATCTTCCTCTGCTGGTCCTCCAATACTGTCTGGGGATCAGGACCACCCATAGGTTTTTTTTTAAAAACAATCGCTTTCAGTGGTTTGCAAGCTAACTTCTGCGCTGCACGGAATTGTTAACCTAGGATTTGTGCTGGAGTCTCGGAGTGGGACTTTCCAACAACCACAATCATCTTCCTTTCCCCAATTCCCATTGACTCCAGTTTTGCAAAGGGCTTCTTGATGCCACACTCAATTGAATGCTCCGTTGATGTCAAGGCAACCACTTTGACCTTACCTCAGGAATTCAGGTCCATTGTTCATGTTTGGAACAAAGCACATGAGGGAGAAAGGAATAGAAAGATATATTGATAGGGTGCGATGAAGAGGCTCCTGAGGAGCCTGAACACCAGCATGGAACAGATGGGCTTAATGGCTTGTTTCCGTGATGTAAGTTCAATATTTGTCACAATAGTGTTGTCCCTTGCTAATGATGTTATCAATGCACTCCCTCCATCTTGCCCCTACAGTTATGATGTCATCTTTGCTGGCTCTCCTCTGGAACTGCTGAAGAAGTTTGTACTGTTTAATCACAAGGTGATCTTTGCAGCAGAAGGATTTATCTGGCCGGACGAGTCCCTGGAGGATAAGTATCCACCAGTCCGTAGTGGGAAGCGATACCTCAATTCTGGAGGTAATATTTTATTTTTGTTTTTTTTCTTATTTTTCTTATTAACCCACTGAAAATTGTCTCTGTACAATTGCATCCACTTTAAAATGAACGTACAAAGTTTTGCATTTTGGTGTTAAAATCAAAAATTATCAGTTTTAATACCAACATAGAAATCCCTTGTTAGATTTTTTTTCAATTTATCAAGATTGCATTAGATACAAATGCTTCCACCTATATATAAAACGCAGGCATGTCTGTGATACTGAAGCGACAGAGGAGGCCAACATTCATTCCCTTCTTCATAGCTACCTGGGCTACTAAGAGCTGATCAATGAGAACATGTTGGTAGAGCTCCACCAATGTCATCCTGGGACTGATTTGATTGCAATATACATACATTTCTAAGATGATGAAGGGGCTAGATCATTAGATCCATGAGGAGATGGGTTTGGAGAGGGATTTATCATATTTTTTTCCTGTTCCTTTAAAGTGGACTGCTATGGTACAGTGGAATCTGAGTATCCTAATACACGTACCACAGGGTCTTAATGTTCTGATACAACAAGTAATGAAAAAGGCAGTGAGATGTTGGGTTTTATTGCAAAGGGGGATGGAGTATAAATGTAAGGAAGTCTTGCTGGGACTGTACAGGGCTTTGGTAAAGGGCACACTTTTAGTACCAAGTGCAATTTTTGTCTCCTTGATTAGGGAACTTGCACTAGCAGCGGTTTACAGAAGGTTCACTCAGCTAATTCCTGGGTTGAAGGGCTTGTCTTATGAGGAAAGGTTAAGCTGGTTGAGCTGATACTCTTTGGAATTTAGAAGAATGAGGCGTTATTTAAATATATAAGATTCTGAGGGATCTTCACAGGGTAGACACAATGTAGTCGAGGAGAATACTGAGACACAGTCTATTAGACTAGACGGGATTGAGGTTC
Organism: Rhincodon typus; assembly: GCF_021869965.1. Classification (NCBI taxonomy): domain Eukaryota; kingdom Metazoa; phylum Chordata; class Chondrichthyes; order Orectolobiformes; family Rhincodontidae; genus Rhincodon; species Rhincodon typus. The sequence continues at coordinate 5,979,048 of NC_063376.1, forward strand.
ATAAGGAGGAGGTGTTAGCAATTCTGGAAGGTGTGAAAATAGATAAGTCCCCTGGGCCGGATGGGATTTATCCTAGGATTCTCTGGGAAGCTAGAGAGGAGATTGCAGAGCCTTTGGCTTTGATCTTTATGTCGTCATTGTCTTCAGGAATAGTGCCAGAAGACTGGAGACTAGCAAATGTTGTCCCCTTGTTCAAGAAGGGGAGTAGAGACAACCCTGGTAATTATAGACCAGTGAGCCTTACTTCGGTTGTGGGTAAAGTGTTGGAAAGGATTATAAGAGATAGGATTTATAATCATCTAGAAAGGAATAATTTGATTAGGGATGGTCAACACGGTTTTGTGAAGGGTAGGTCGTGCTTCACAAACCTTATTGAGTTCTTCGAGAAGGTGACCAAACAGGTGGATGAGGGTAAAGCGGTTGATGTGGTGTAGATGGATTTCAGTAAAGCGTTTGATAAGGTTCCCCATGGTAGGCTATTGCAGAAAATATGGAGGCATGGGATTGAGGGTGATTTAGCGGTTTGGATCAGAAATTGGCTAGCTGTAAGAAGACAGAGGGTGGTGGTTGATGGGAAATGTTCATCCTGGAGTTCAGTTACTAGTGGTGTACCTCAAGGATCTGTTTTGGGGCCACTGCTGTTTGTCATTTTTATAAATGACCTGGATGAGGGCGTAGAAGGATGGGTTAGTAAATTTGCGGATGACACCAAAGTCGGTGGAGTTGTGGATAGTGCAGAAGGATGTTGCAGGTTACAGAGGGACATAGATAAGCTGCAGAGCTGGGCTGAGAGGTGGCAAATGGAGTTTAATGCAGAAAAGTGTGAGGTGATTCACTTTGGAAGGAGTAACAGGAATACAGAGTACTGGGCTAATGGTAAGATTCTTGGTAGTGTGGATGAGCAGAAAGATCTCGGTGTCCATGTGCATAGATCACTGAAAGTTGCCACCCAGGTTGATAGCGTTGTTAAGAAGGCGTACAGTATGTTAGGTTTTATTGGTAGAGGGATTGAGTTTCGGAGCCATGAGGTCATGTTGCAGCTGTACAAAACTCTGGTGCGGCCGCACTTGGAGTATTGCGTACAGTTCTGGTCACCG
>NC_063376.1:5980154-5999755 GCF_021869965.1 Rhincodon typus
ATGGTGATGGCTAGCACGAGGGGACATAGCTTTAAATTGAGGGGTGACAGATATAGGACAGATGTCAGAGGTAGGTTCTTTACTCAGAGAGTAGTAAGGGCATGGAATGCCCTGCCTGCAAAAATAGTAGACTCGCCCACTTTAAGGGCATTTAAATGGTCATTGGATAAACATATGGATGATAATGGAATAGTTTAGGTTAGATGGGCTTCAGATTGGTTTCACAGGTCGGCGCAACATCGAGGGCCGAAGGGCCTGTACTGCGCTGTAATGTTCTATGTTCTATGTTCTATGTTCTAGACACAGAGAGAATGTTTCTCCCAATGGCAGGGGTCAATTTTTTTTTTACCTTGAGGGCTGTTGACATTTTATGAAGGGCTATTCTTTGACAGCTTTTTTTATTGGGTCTTCATGGACTCCTTTTCTATTTCCATTAGCTCTTTTATTAGATGATGCAGTCATGTAGTAATATTACTTTCTATATTTGTGTTGACATATGGGGGTATTTGGATTCACACAGAAGCAGAAATAGAAGAATTCATCAAAACCCTCAACAATTATTACCCTCCATTAAGTTTAAAGCCGCAACTTACAAGGAAAGCATTAATTCCGTAAATGCCATGGTATTTGAATTGGCACAGAAAATTCTTCAGTAGACCAAATTTCCATTGCACATGCACAAAGCTGGACAACTTCTTCTAACGTTTAATGTGCTTTTTACTGCCCATCAAATCTCCATTTTAGATTGAATTTTAACAATTAGTCTAACCTTGGTCTAATTGGTCTAATCTAGTGCCAATTTCTATTTGAAGAAGAGTTCCAAACTTTTACTAGTCTTTATGTGCAGGGGTGTTTCTGAATTTCAGTTCTGGGCAATTTGGTTCTAATCTTCCGATTATACTTTCTATCAACTCTTCTAACTTAATTAGTCATTTACTCCTCATTACTTTTCCTTTGTTATAACTGGTACTAGATTTTCAAACTAGCTCTTAGACTTTAAAACATTTTGTGAAGTTCTAAAGTCATAAAAGGCACTAAAAAAATACAAGTCATTCATTGCTGTTTGGGATCTTAGTCTATGTTAAATGGCTGCATGTTTGTCCCCAGTATGGTCATTGAACCGCAAATATGTTGGCAGACTGCCAGATCTGTGATATGACTTGTGGCAGATCAATAATGTTTCCTGTAAGTAGACAAAGTGTGGGGTTCAAGTATATACAAAGAGAATAAAGCCGCAAAATTCCATGGTTTTAGACAAATGGCAATAGACTTTACTATACAAGTTAGAACAGCAATACAATTTGCTACAAGATAGAAATTTACTGATGTAGATATGAGTAACTGGACAAACTCAGAGCATATCAAATGGCAGAAGTGGTCAAGTCAGCGCCCACGCATGTATCAGCAACCCTTCCAGACTTAATGACACAGTGAGGTCATGAAAGCTGATTAAAACTTTGCAAGGAATTCCAATTGTCCTCTTTTGGAGAGTTAACCTTGGAACTCCTTCAAAAGTGACTCCATCACAGACTGCTTCAATGACTACTCACTTTCTAGTAGTTCAGCTTCCTTTCCTAGGTGTACGAATTCACCTGTTGCTCCTGTGTATTTTGAACCCTGCATCCTGGGTGAGCTTAGAATCAGGAGCACAGTTTCAAAATAAGTTTCCCATTTAAGACAGAGATGAAGAGGGATGTGCCATGGAGGGTTGTACATTTTTGGAATTCACTTCCCCAGAGAGTTAAACAAACTTTTGGTCAATGAGGGAGTCGAGGGTTATGAGTGGCAGATAGGAAAGTTGAGACTGCTGTCAGATCATCCATCTTCTTGATTGGCAGAGCAGGGGCCAAATGACTTACTCCAGCTCCTGTTTCTTATACTGTCATTGTTCATGAATCAATGAGGTCTCGGAAGGTTTCAGGGCGGTCATGGGTTTTAAACTGGCAGGCAAGGGGCCAAGCAAGAGCTCCTGGTACAGTTACTTATAGTGACTGCTGTATCTGGATTCCCAAAACCCTTTGCTCCTCCATAACACCTTTTCAAAAAAAAAAATCCAGTTGTTCGTTCCTGGAGTTAACAATCTCACCCTTTTCCCTTATTGAACTCCATCTCCTACAGCTATTCCCAATGACCTTGTCTGTTTTCAATGGAACAAGCTTGAAGAGCCAAAAGCCTTCTTCCTGCACTGTCCACACAACTTGCCGTGTCTTCAAACTCCTTGTTTTCTGCAAATTTTGATATACAACTATCTAACTCTTCAGCCACACCACCACTGATGGGCTCAGAATTTCCAAGGTGAAATTTGGAGATTGAGCCCGTTGCACTACAACTAATTTAACACATATAAATTGGAAACAAAATCCCACTGAAGGAGTTGCGTGTAGGTGTTAAAGTTGATAGTTCCGTGTATTGGGAGTAAAATTGATTCATCTAGTCCAGGAAATGTGTTTAATAATATAATCAAATATAAAAATGTGTTATCCACTTTATTACTTAAAAAGAGGTCTCTAATGAGATATTTTCTACCCAGACTTCCCTGCCTCTTTAACAATGTAATGGAATTGTGCTCAATTTTGTTTTAAGTTCAATGATTGGAGGAACCATCAACAGGAGAGGAAGGGTCACGGTTTCCCTCACCTTTTGTAATGGGGCAAAATGATTTGGAAACATAACAAGTGTCGATTGCCTGAGGGAATGGGGAGGTCACTAGAACATCATGTTAAGTATGTACTGGGCTACCCATCACACAACAAACATTCCAGTAAACGTTAGCTGGGTGGAAGATGACAGGCAGCTGGTGGTTGGGTTATGAAAGGCCAGAGATTTCCCTTAAAGCTGTTCCTGTGTTTTGCCTTCTCCCAAGGGAGACGTTAGCAAGAGAAGTCCAATTCAACAAATACACATAAAGAAGTGAGGATAGAATATCGAGTCATGAGTTTAGGAGAAAATTAGTAAATGGTAATCTTTTGTACCTGATATTAACAGTAGACAATAGGAAGATGTAGAAGAAGAAATTTCAGACCTGGCTACTCATTCATAGTTGGCCGTCTGCTTTTGTTTTTTGTCTTCTCAGTGTCTTGAGTATCTTTCATTTATGCCACCTGTAATAGGCTTAGATCTGGTATCTCACTTAGCCTCATTCACGTTTTGAGTGAATTGTAGGTCATTAGATTCATATTTCCTCTTGTGTGAGACTGTGCATGTACTGATGTGCATGTTGTACCTGTATGACTGTATCTATCTATATTTGTGCATGAGTATGTGCGTTTACGTGAATGGAAGTGTGTGTTGAATGTATTTTTTGAGTGTGTGGATGTGTGTGTTCTTATCTGTGTAGGTATGGCTGCCCATGTGTATTGTGCATATGAGTTCGCATTTGTGAGAGTGTTTGTGAATGAGATTGCCTGGGTGAGGGAGTTTTTAGTGAATTCTAAGAGGATCTAAATGCTCCCCTCAACCACCCAACTCCCCCCCCATGCACCGTTTCTCTTTCACCACATTGTGGTCTATTTCTGCTGCAGGTTTTATTGGTTATGCTCCAGTCATCAACGACATTGTCCAGCAGTGGAAGTTCAAGGATGATGATGATGACCAGCTTTTCTACACTAAGATTTATCTCAATCCCAAACTGAGGGTGAGTCAGGGAGTTCGGGGAACAGAAGACAAAGCCGAAACAAAATCATCCTACTTCCTCCCTCAACAGAGAAAACTCACAGTCTATCACTGACCATTGAGATCTCTGGTTGATTTCCCAATTTTCGGGGTCCCTTGATGTTCACTGATCTGAGACTAGACAGAGAACATGGTTTGAATGCACCTCCAGAGCAATTTTCTTTTGGATGAATTGTTGTACTGATGATCCCCCCCCCACCATCTGCCTTCCATTAGGCTTGTAAAATATCCCACATCAGCTATTTCAAAGAGAAATAATTTGGGATTCTCCCCAGTTCTCCTGGGGCCAACATTTGCCCATTGACCGGTATTGCTAAATACAGAAAACAGGCGATTTGGCGAACTGTGCACAACATAGCTGCCTGGTTTTCTAAAATGGCTAGACTTAAAAAATAGAAAAACTGAGTGTGTAAAAGTCTGAAATGCTAATTTTTTTTTCTACAGGAGAAGTACAAGATGGCTCTAGATCACCAATCAACAATCTTTCAAAATCTCAATGGTGCTTTAGGTAAACTCTCAATCTTCCACTATCCCCTGCCTGCCACCACCTTCACTGCACTGTGTCCCCTCCCTGGCCCCATCTTAAATTTAATTCCTGTTCCTTCTGACTAAACACTGGATTCCTCTGGGATCTGAAGAAGTTTGATCATAAGGAGCAAGAATAGGCCATTCAGCCCCTCCAACCTTGTCTACTGCTCAGTAAGAGTGTGGCTGATCTGATTGTGGCTTAACTCCACTTTCTACAGTCATTCATCTGTCTAACTCTGCCTTTAATATTTTTAATGAGCCAGCCTCTACTGCTGTCTGGGTGAGAGAATTTCAAACACTGAGAGAAGAAATTCCTCCACATCGCCATCTTCAATGGGAGATACTTTATTTTCAAGTGATACCCCTTGGTTCTAGATTCACCATGAAGAGGCAGTGTCATCTCAGCACCTACCCTGTCAAACTCCCTCAGAATTGTTTTAGTTTCAATACAATCACCTTTTGTTCTTCTAGACTTCAATGAGTATAGGGTGGCATGGTGGCTCAGTGGTTATCCCCGCTGCCCCACGGTGCCAGGGATTTGGTTCGATTCCACCCTCAGGCAACTGTCTGTGTGGAGTTTGCACATTGTGCATGGGACCCCTATAAATGCTGAGTCATACCCCCAAAGCCTGTAACACTGATACTATCCGCCCCCCCCCCCCCCGCCAACCCACCCAGGACCCGCTGTAAATACTGACACACTCCCCTCTACCCCCCTGCTCCAGTTTCCTTCCACAGTCTAAAGATGTGCAGGTTAGCTGGAGTGGCCTTGCTAAATTGCCCATTGCATTCAGGAATGTGATAGGTGGGTTAGCCATGGGAAATGCAGGGTTACAGCGATTGGGTACGGTAGTGGGTCTGGGTGAGATGCTCTTCAGACGGTCGATATGGACCCGATGAGCTGAATAGCCTGCATCCACACTGTAGGGATTCTATGATTCTATGACATAGGTCCAGCACGGTCCTTGACCACCTCTGGAATGACTCTGTGTGTGAATACATCCTCAGCATTAGCATTAGACGAGCTGAGGTCCCCTCTTTGGTCTGCTGTCTGGCCATCATGGGAGCTGAACTCGGATGTTAGGTCTGTGATCTTATTGAAAGGAGGTCACTCCCCCCACTCCACCACAACCGATTGATGCTCCGCCCTCCCCATGCCAAAGAACTGGGAATTCAGGTGTTGTTTGATGTGTGGTGTTACTAACCGCTGGCTGTCATTGCTTTAACCATCCCCGTGGCTTACCATCTTCCAGATGAAATTGTCGTGAAGTTTGAGAAAGGAAAAGCCAGAATCCGCAACATAGCCCAGGATACGCTGCCAGTGATCGTCCATGGCAATGGACCTACCAAGGTAACTGGGTCTCGGCTCAATCCCTGCCATGAATGAGTGATTGGGTAGATTGTTGGGAAGGTATTAGTGGAAGATGTTATACTAACACTTCATAAACAACAAAAAACGCCCAACAAGTGATCCAAGCATCTGTCTTTCCATACTAGAATTGAGCCTCAATGGAGGACTTACAGATGATTAATACTGGGGTATAGTACTTGTGAACACAGATCTGTTACTATATAACACTAGGGTGCAGTACTGGTGATGACAGGTCTCTCACTGTATAAGACTTGGATACAGTGTTGGTGGAGTCAGAGCTGTCACTGTATTGTATTCGTCTGCAGTACTGGGGACAGGTCTGTCACTGTATAACACAGGTACAGTGCTGGTGTGGACAGGTCTGTCACTGTATAACACTAGGATGCAATACCGCTGGGGTCAGGTCAGTCACTGTATAACACTGGGGTACAGTGCTGGTGGGGATAGGTCTTTCACTGTATAACAAATGGGGTACAGTACTGGTTGGAGAGGAGATGTTTTGAAGAGGACTGTGTGTATTTTGAGCTGTGACTTTGAGGGGTCACTCTGTCTGATAGCACGACAGAACTGGACCAATTTCACGCTGACACCTGAGTGAATCAAGGTGATTAATTAGTCCCACATCTTAAAGAGGCTCAGGCGAGTCAGGAAGGGGAATGTGAAACACCTTTCCCTGTGTCATACCCCCAAATGAAATGTGTGTATTTCTGTGAACCTTGGTTGCTGCAAGTTGAATTCTGGAACATCCTTCTCACCCTTAGCTGCAACTGAACTATTTGGGGAATTATATTCCGAATGCCTGGAACCACGAGACTGGATGTGGAATATGTGATGAGGACTTGTTAGACCTGACACAGCTACAGGTAAACCTCATGGCCATGCATGTGTGTTACTGTGTGCGTACATGTGTGTCATTGTGTGTGCACGTGTATGTAAATATATATCCGCCAATCTCTCTGTCCATCCTTCCTCAGTTCTAACAACCTCAAAACCTTGTTCCTTTTGTTTTTGTTTCTCTCTGTTTCATTGATTTTCTCTCTGCTTGACTTGGCTCTTACTTTATTTACATCCATCTTATTCTCTATTTGTCACTCTTTCTATATGTAATTGTCTGCTTCTCTCCTTGTATAAGACCATAAGAAATCAATGAGGAGGAGGAGATTCACTCCTTTGAGCCCGCTGGGCTATTCAATGATCTACTTCAACACCATTTTACTCCACTATCCCTGTGTTCTTGACGTTCTTAATATGTAGATATTTATCAATCTCAGTCTTGAGCACTCAATGACAGCTTCCGCAAGCTTCTGGGGCAGACAGTTCCAAAGATTCATCACCCTCTAAGTTAAGAAATCCCTCCTCCTCTCAGAACTGCCTCTTTATGCACGGATTTTTGTCCCCTGGTCTGGCTCTTTCCCAGACCAGCAAGAAACATCCTTCCTGCATCCACCCTGTTGAGCCCTATAAAAGTTTAGTATGTCTGAATGAGATCATCTTTCATTCTTCTAAACTCTGGAGAGTATAGAACATAGAACAGTACAGCACAGGAACAGGCCCTTCGGCCCACGATGTTGTGTCAAACATGATGCCAAATTAAACTAATCTCATCTGCCTGCCGTTGGTCCATATGCTTACATTCCTTGCATATTCATGTGCTTATCTAAAAGTCTCTTAAATGCCCCTATCATATCTGCCTTTACCACTAGTCCTGGCAGTACGTTCCAGGCACCTACCATTCTCTGATTTAAAGAAACACTGTCCCTTACATCTCCTTTGAACTTTCCCCCTCTCACCTTAAATGGATGGCCCCTAGTATTAGACATTTCAACTCTGGTAAAAAGATACTGTCTGTCAACCCTATCTACGCATTTCATAATTTCATAGACTTCTACCAATTCTCCCCTCAGCCTCCACCGGAGTCCAGAGAAAACAATCTGAGTTATTCTAGCCCCTCCTTATAGCTCATACCTTCTAATCCAGGCAGCATCTTGGTAAATCTCTTCTGCACCCTCGCCAAAGCCTCCACATCCTGCCTGTAATGTAGTGACCAGAATTGAACACAATGCTCAAAGTGAGATGTAACCAAAGTCTTATAATGCTGCAACATGACATCTTGACTCTTGTACTCACTTCCCCGAACAGTAAAGGCAAGTATGCCATATGCCGCCTTTGCCACGCTATCTACTTGCATGGCCACTTTCAGGGAGTTATGGACATGAACCCCAGGATACCTCTGTGCATCAATGTATAGGCTCAGTCTATTTAATCTTCCATCATAGGATAATCCTGCCATCCCAAGGATTAGTTTAATGAACCTTTGTTGCACTCCCTCAAAGGCATGTATATAATTCTGTAGCTAAGGAAAATGAATTTCCACACAATTTTCTAGGTGTGATCTTACTAAGACTTTCTATAATTGCAGTAAGATCTCTTTGCTACACACCACCTCCCCATATAAAGGAGTAATGGTGTAACTGGATGAGTAATCTAGAACCCCAGCTAATATTCTGAGGTCATGTGTTTAAATGCCACATTGGCAGTTGGTCAAATTTCAATTCAGGAAGAAATCTAGAATTAAAGCTGGTTTAATGGCATCCACTATTGATTGTTGTTTATAAAAGAACTAATTTGGTTCACTAATGTCCTTTAGGGAAGGAAATCTGCCATCCTTACCTGTTCTGGCCTACATGTGAATCCAAACCCACAGCAATGTGGTTGACTCTTAATTGCCCTAAAAAGTCTCACAGTTCAATGGCGATTAGTGATGGGCAACAAGGGAGGCGATGGCCTAGTGGTATTATTGCTGAACTGTTAATCCAGAGACCCAGGTATTGTCCTGGGGACCTGGGTTGGAATCCCACCACGGCAAATGGTTGAATTTGAAATCAGTAAATATCTGGAATTAAGAGTTTAATGATGATCATGAATTCATTGTCAATTGTCGGAAAAACCTATCTGGTTCACCAATGTCCTTTAGGGAAGGAAACTACCATCCTTATCTGGTTAGAGACAAAAAACCTGCAGATGCTGGAATCCAAGGTAGGCAAACAGGAGGCTGGAAGAACACAGCAAGCCAGGCAGCATCTGGAGGAAAGGAGCAATCATCTGTCCTGAAGAAGGACAAGCAGGACTATCCTGAAGGAGGGTAATACCTGAAATGTTGACTGCTCCTTTCCTCCAGATGCTGCCTGGCTTGCTGTGTTCTTTCAGCATCCTGTTTGTCTTACCTGCCATCCTTACCTGGCCTGGCCTACAAGTGACTCCAGACCCACAGCAATGTGGTTGACTCTTAACTGCCCACTGGGTAATTAGGGATGGGCAATAAATACTGACTTAGTCAGCAACACCCTCATTCCATGAATGAAAATTTTAAAAAACGCTGATCTTGCCAGCGACATTCTCATCCCCATATGATGAGAAATTTAGAAAAATCCGCTTTTCATACAGACCAACACACCATTTGCCATCTTAGTTGCTTACTGTACCTGCATGCTAACCTTCAGTCAATCATGAGCAAGGATGCTCAAATCTCTTTGATGTTCAATTTTTCCCAGCCTCTTGCCATTTAAAAAGTATTCTGAATTTTTGCTTTTCCTAACGAAGTGGATAATCTTGTGTTTCTCCACATTGTGTTCCATCTGGCAGATTCTTTCCTATTCACTCAGCCTCTCCAGATTCCCTTACTGCATCTTTCAGTCCGAGCATCTTTCATTCCCACCTAATATAACACAGTGTGGAGCTGGAGGAACCCCACTGTGAAGCCTCTTCTAAGGAATAACCCCACTGCGAAGCCTCTTCTAAGGATGCCTACTTTGAAGAAGTTACCCTCCTCCCTACAGAAATGTGTTCCTCCAGCTCCACACTGAGTTATCTCAGACTCCAACATCAGCAGTTCTTACTATCTCTTTCACTCCCACCTAGTCTTTCAGTAATCTCAAACTTAGAAGTATTATATTTAATCCCCACATCCAAATCATGGAGTTGGATTGTGAGTAGCTAGGGGCTAAGCATTGATCCCTGTGAAAGTCCAGTGATAGCATTCGCAACAGACCAACATGAAAACAACCAATTTAGTCCTGCTGTCTGTTTTCTGTGTGTTAATCAGTTCTCAATCTATACCAATCACATCACTGATTTAAGCTTGGTATCTGAAGCCCCTTTCAGAAAATCAAATTTTGCATCCTGATGAATTCAATTGCCCCACACGCAAAGTTTACTGGCTCCAAAAAATCCCACTGCCACCCCTGTGTGGCACTGTGCCTGTATCATGTTTCTCTCTATGTGTATTGTGTGTCACTCTGTAACTATGCGTATGCATGTCACTATGTTTGTGTCTTTCATCATGTATATTGCTGTATGTCAGTGTTTGTCTGTTTCACTACCTGTGTGTGTCTAGTGTGTGTCACTGTGTATGTTATGATGTGTATGCACATCATTGTATGTGTACGTGTGTGTGTGTGTCACTGTGTGTAGAAGTGTCTTTCATCATTTATTTCATGGTGTGTCAGTTTGTGCTTGTTTCATGTCTTTGTGTGTGTATATGCCACTGTGCGTGTCTGTCACTGGGGGTGTCATTATATGATGGTGTATGTGTGTCATGTGTCCATTTATATCATTGTGTATGTCAGTCTGTCACTGTGTGTGTGTTTGCTTTATTTTCTGCATCTGTGTCCACCTCTGTGTCCCTCCCTTGCTGTCTGAAATTAGAACAGCAGATTGACACAGGATCAAAGAAAGGAATTTCTATTCTCAGCGATCCTGCACATAGTCTCACACAGCTGTGCATATTGGATTGCCGGTTGCTCAGACATGTACTGCAGCTACAGCTTAGAACAATAAAGCAGTGGTTACCAGGGTAACTGGAAGAGGCCCAGGCACAATCCTGACTGTTTTGGTTTTAACACAAGAGTTGTGAACCATTTTAGAAGTATTATGCCATGTTCAAACCACCTGCGTAGCGGCTGTCAGCTATTCTTAATTCAGCTCGTTGACCTCAAGAAATTCAGAATTAAATGGATTGAGGAATTTAGTCAAATGTATTCTGACAAACACACTCCCATTTACTATCGTTAATTAATTGGTTAAATATTTGGAAAGGGTGGCTGCTGGAAAGAAATGTTATTTGACGGAATGACACAGTTACAGGAGTGTGTCGGTACTGGTGAGAGGGACCTGGGGTGGTCTGTCAGACTTTACAGGGGTCCTGGGATAGTGCGTGAATACTTATTGGGTTCCCCAGGGAGATGTGTCCGTAAGTACTTAGAGGGAGTCCCTGGGGGGAAGAGTGTCAGGATTTACATGGGTGCCAGTGGGGAGTGTGTCAGTATTTACTGAGGATCCTCAAGGGTATGTGTCAGTATTTACAGGAGCTCCCTGGGGTGTGGGGTCTGTCAGTATTTAAAGGGGATCCAGGGTGGGGGAAGTGTGTCAGTATTTATGGGGGACCCCAAGGGGAGATGTGTGTCAGTATTTACTGGGGCTGGTAGGCTTAGTGTGGGAGGGTTTGGATGGCCTGCGACCCCCTGCAGCCACTATAAAATCTGTTTTTGTGTCTGTCCATCACCTCAGGATGAAGATTATCCTCAGGTGCTGATTGCAGTCTTCATCCTGCAGCCGACCCCGTTTCTCCCGGAATTTCTGGAACGCCTTGCCGCCCTGGAATACCCACTAGAACAGCGGAGCCTCTTCATCTATAACAAGGTACACAGGGAGCCGGGTTTACCCAGAGTGTGTGTGTTGGTAGGACCAACCAGGATCTCTTAGAGATGCTAGCATCCTACTCCACTGAGGAATGTGGAGAGCGGTGGGTAGAGCATTTGAGCTGACTTTTCCTCTTCAGTGCCTTGACCCTGGCTCTGAAGGTTGTGGGTTTCGAGACTCATTACTAGAAAAAGGTCACGCCCCATAATCTAGATACCCCCTGCCCTACTGTGGTCACTGAAGGAGTGCTGCACTGTCAGAGGTGCCATTACTGAGTCTGACTGTTCCTTCAGATGGAAGTAGAGCTGGGATTGGTTCGGTGGTGTGCTTCTCTCTCTGATGTTCCAGGCCCAATATTTATTCATAGAATCCCTACAGTGTGGAAGCAGGCCCTTTGGCCCAACAAGTCCACACCGACATTCAGAGCATCCCACCCAGACCCATTCCCCTAATCTACACATCCCTGAACACTCTGGGCAATTTAGCGTGGCCAATCCACCTAACCTGCACATTTTTGGATTGTGGGAGGAAACCGGAGCACCAGAGGAAACCCACACAGACACGGGGAGAATGTGCAAACTCCACACAGACAGTCGCCTGAGGGTGGAAGTGAACCCGGGTTCCTGGTGCTGTGAGGCAGCAGTGCTAACCACTGAGCCACCGTGCTGTCCTCCCTCAGTGTAGGCAAAATAAAACAAGTTATTGAAACTGTGGGAGCTTGCTGTGTACGAATTGGCTGTCATGTTTCCTGTGTTACAATAACTTCATTGGCTGCAAAATGCTGGAGACAACCTCAGGCTTGTGATTAGTGCTATCCAAATGCATTGTTTTTGCATTGTCCTCTTGGCTGAGGGGCCGTGCAATATTTGAACAATACCCAAGCCCCCTGGGATTTGATGACCTTAGACTTCGGAGGGCAGCAAGAGGGTGGGATGAGTAACATTCGTGTCATGGGGTAAACAAGTGGACTCAAGAGTGACAATTTATTCGCTGTCTGCACATTCTAGCTGCAGCATGGGGAACCAGATGGGCGGGACTGTGATGGCATCTGCAGCTGAGCAGCCTGTCTGATGACTCATCAGGTTTTGGATGCGAGCCTTTCTAATGTTCCCGGCCACCATCGGACTAGGCCTGAACCGCTCAATGCCATGTTAAAGACGACATGGGCTGCCCCCAAGTCGCATCTGTGATTTAACTCTATTCTGTATATTTTCAAACAGGAGGTTTACCACGAGAAACACATCCAGACATTCTGGGAGGAGCACCAGGAGGATTTTTACAGCATTAAAGTCGTTGGCCCAGAGGAGGAAATGACGGAGGGTGAAGCCAGGGATATGGGGATGTGAGTCAGGCAATACTGACACTCCGACCAATTTAAACATTACCTTTCAGTTACCATGACAATGTGGGTGCTGTTGGTAGCATGAATGTTTGTACATTCATGCCATCATTACAACTGCCTGTATCCATTTCTGTAATCAGCTTGATTTCACCCATCTCAACTCAACTGCTACCCCCGTCCATGTCTCTGCTGTCTAGACTTGACTATTCTGTCACTCACCTAGGTGGTCCGTCACATTCTACTCTCCATAAACCAGTGTCATTCATAGTTCTACTGCCTGTCTCAACTTGCAGTGCCTCCTGTTCACCCATCAACTCTCTTTGTGGCTTTGCCCCTCCCCCCCCCCCCTCCAACACCCCTCCCTCTATAACACACCTCCCTATCTCTATAACCTCCTCCAGTCCTACACCCTTCCCTATCTCTGTCATTTCCTCCAGCCCCTACACCTCTCCCTCTATCTGTAACTGCCTGTGGCCCCTACACTCCTCCCTATCTCTGTCACCTCCTCCAACCCCTACACCCCTCCACCCCTCCCTATCTCTGTGACCTTGGCCAGCCACTACATCCCTCCCTTTCTCTAACTACCTCCAGCCCCTGCATTCCTCCATATCTCTGTCACCTCCTCGAGTCCCTACAAACCTCCTAGGTTGCTGTCCTTCTTAATTCTGGCCTGTTGAGCTTCCTCCAGTTTTAATCGTTTCAGCTGTTTGGGCCCCGAGCTCTGGAATTCTCTCCCTAAAGCTCTCTGCCGCTTTCTCCCACCCTCTCCTTATCTCTTTGGCCACAGGGAGATATCCTTCCTGCATCTACCCTGTCAAGCCCTGTAAGAATTATGTCTACTTGAATGAGATCCCTTCTCATTAATCAAAATTACAGGCATGATCTCCTCAATCTCTCCTAATAGGACAACACCTTCATGGAGCAGGTGAACGGTGAACCTTTAACAAACACAAAGAATGCTATGTTTTGAAGAAGAGTCACACCAGACTCAACATGTAATTCTCTCCATAAATGCTGTCAAATATGCTGGTTTCTGTATCATTCTCTGTTTGTTTAAGGCTTTCAGCATCTGCTATATTTTGCCTTCATTCAGAGGCCCCTTTGTTGTATTTCCCGTATGGTAAGTTTACCCTTCTTTGAGTAAGGAAATAGTTGGACAACTTCCTTTCTACGACAGCGACAGGTCCTTGTGTATGAATACGTATAGCTTTTGCCAAGCATAAGGCAGTCACGTTGTGAGTGTCACTGTTTGTCAGTGTGATTTATTTATTATTGCTCATTGCATTTGTTCATAGTCAGAGACATGTCTCTGCAAATGAAAGGAACGTGCCCAGTCCTCTGAGAAGTGGTGGAGGAGGGAGGGACTGAGGAGCTGATTTTGGCTGAGCGCCCTGTTCCTCTCCATATCCTCTGCCTTTTGAAGGGGAGCCAGTTTGTGCTTCATATTCCTCACCTTTCAACAAGAAGCTCACTTTCGATCCATCCATTGTGTTTCTCAGGCACATCTGTCGCCAGGACCCAGACTGTGACTATTATTTCAGCGTGGATGCCGATGTGGTCCTCAGTAATCCAGAGACCCTGAAGATCCTCATCGAGCACAATCGGTAAGATTAACTCGTCAGTCGTGCCCTCCTACTTACCATATCCGGACTTCTGTTACCTCTACACCCGACTACTCTAACATTATGCTGCTCTCCCTCCAACTTCCAATGCTGTGTAAAGTTTGAGCACATGCAAAATTCTGCCATCCCCACGAATCCTAACTCACACCAAAGCCTTGTTTGCTCATGACCAGCTGTGCTCACTAATTTGCATTGGTTCCCGGTTTAGCAAGAGCAGGTCAGAGGCTGGAAATTCTGAGGCAACTAACCAACCCCTTGGTTCCTTGACTGGCACCACATTCATTGCCTTCAACATTCACTCCCCCTACAACTGATGCACAGTGACAGGAGGGTGTGTGCCATTAGCAAGGTGCACTGCAGCAACTCGCCAAGGTTCGTTTGATAGCACCTTTGAACCGGAACAGCAGAGCCCTGCTACCTGCAAGTTCTCCTTCAAGCTACACACCATCCTGACTTGGTAATGTATTGCCATTCCTTCACTGTTGCTGGGTCAAGATCCTGGAGCTCCTTCCCCGTCAGCACTGTGGGTGTACCTACACCATATGGACCATAAGAAAGTGGCTCATCACCATCTTCTCAAGGGCATTTAGGGATGGGCAATAAATGCTGGCCAGCAAGAGATATCACTCTACCCATGGATGAATTAATTCAAAAATCTTAGTTTTAAAAATTGCATCGTTATTTTCAAATACTTTCCTGGCCCTTGCCTATCTCCCTCAACTCTAGCCCTATAACCATCTGAGATCTCTGCATTTCCCCAGCTCTGATCTTTGGAGTAACCCTCAGTTGCAGTTGCTCCACCATTGGTGGCTGTGACTTCAGCTGTTTGGGCTTCGATCTCTGGAATTCTGTCCCTAAACCCCTCCACCTCTGTCGCCTCCTTTATGACATTCCTTAAAACCAACCTCTTCAACCAACCTTTTGATCATCTATCCTAATGTTTCTTTGCGGGACTCGTGTCACATGTTGGATAACATTCCTCTGAAGTAGCCTTGGAGTTCTACTCTGTGATAAGGACATAAGAAACAGGAGCAGAAATGGGCCACTTGGCCTGTTCTGCCATTCAGTAAGATTGTGGCTGATGTGATTGTGGCATCAACTCCACTGTTCTATCTGTGCCTCATAATCCTTGTCTCCCTTTTCAATGATCCATTCTGCACTGCTCTCTGGGAAAGAGAATTCCAAACACAGATGATCTTCTGAGAGAAGAAATTCCTCCACACCTCTGTCTTAAGTGAGAGGTCTCTTATTTGAAAACTTTCCCCCTAATTGTAGTTTGCCTCAGATGGGAAGCAACCTTCTGAGTATCTGCCTTGTCAAGCCTCCTCAGGCTTTTGTTTGTCTCAATAAGATTCTGTCTTTAAATGCCAATGGATATAGACACCATCTAAATGCAAATTTAAGGGGTTTTGTTACACTTGCTCCTGAGGTTGGTGACACTCCCTGCTACAGTCAGCACTCTATTGATTACTGGTAGAAGACACTCAGAGGGTGATTGGGGTTTGGGGAGGTTTCACCTCGCCTTCCCCCACCATGCTGAGGGCAATGATAACAACTTCAAGCAGGCTCAGACTTGCAAATCCTGGCCCACATTCCCAGTGCCTCATTTTAACATCTCCATTGCCAAGTAGCACTGATCAAGGGCAGAGAGATCAAAAGATCATATAACTGGTGAGAGTGGAGTGTCAGATGATAAGTCTCTGCAGGTGACCTTGATCTCTCTGCCTATAAACTCTGTGCCTGTGTGCTCTGCTCTTTCACTATACCTGACGAAGAGGCTGCGCTCCGAAAGCTTGTGTGATTTCAAATAAACCTCTTGGACTATAACCTGGTGTCGTGTGACTTCTGACTTTGTCGTAAGAATCCATTTCATTCATGCCCTCCCACCCCCATATCATTTTCAGGGGAGGAAATTTGCTGTCTTACTAATGTGAAGTACTTTGGGATGTCCTGAAGTGGTGGAAAGTGCTATATAAATGCTTTCAATGAGCTTCACTCTCCACCTTGGCAGCTGAACCACTTTAAAATGTCTCCTCCTGCAAGTGGTTGACTGTCGCCACCTGGTGGATGTTGCCAGAAGACCATGACTTCTATCTGTCATGTGCGTCAAGAAGGTAATTGAGTCCATCAAAGAGGCTGGTGCAGAAGGAGGTCATTAAGTCCATTGTAAATAACATAAGTAAACAACGAGTAAATAATACCTTAATGTTGTGGCTACTAGAGCAGGTTAGAGGCTGGGATAATGTTTGAAATGATAACTTTTGCATTTATCTGAGAGGACACTTGGCTTAAGGTCTCAACCAAAAGATGGCTCCTCTAGTGTTGCAGAGTTCTGGAGTGAAGTCTTGAACCTGTGTCTTTCTGTCAATTGAACTCTGAGACAGGTTACATGGCCTAGCGGCCCCCACAGTTGTTGCTCTCGTGTTTAACCGTTGGCACTCTCTTGCCTGTCTTTCCCCCCCCGCAGGTTTGTGATCGCGCCAATGGTCAGTCGTCATGGCAAGCTGTGGTCCAACTTCTGGGGCGCGGTAAATGCTGACAGTTACTACAGCCGCTCGGAGGACTACATCGACATTGTGCAGTTGAAGAGAGTGTGAGTAATAGGTTTTATCAGCTTGGGCTGCTGGGCTTCAAATGAATTTGTGATTTAACAAGGTGTCGAGCTGGATGAACACAGCAGGCCAAGCAGCATCAGAGGAGCAGGAAGGCTGACGTTTCCGACCTAGACCCTTCTTTTTTTGCTCCTTTGTAAAGTGGTTGAATTCTGTCCCCAAATATGGTTTAATAACAACAAATATTGATGCACAGAATTGTAAGCAATGTAGATGGAAGCATTGTATTACAAGGAGAGATTAATAAAGTGAGTGAATGGACATAACTCCACTTTGGACCCATAAAGGTTCCTTAAATAGGGCACTTTCTAAATGGCAAAAAACAATGAGGGTGGATTTAGATGAAGAAAGATGAGAGGATGCTCAAATGGAGCTCGGGCACCAGAATAGACAGGTTGGGTCAAATGCCTCTTTTCTATGCTGTGCATTCAATGTAATTACAAAGTAGGCACCTCAGATTATGGTATTCGTGCTGGTTGTTTTGGGGATATCAAAACGTTTTCACTTCCTTTGATTGTATGGTTATCTGATTCATCTGCTTGCTTCTGTGTGATATACACACAAACACGTACGTGCACATGCATGTCACATCTGGGCAACCTGCTGCTGTAAGTGACTGGGACTGACTTTATGCACAGAATTATTCTCGTGTCTCTCCTCCACTGACTGTAATTTACTGGAGGAATCAACCTGCTTTTACTGGGAAAGGTTGCTGTTGTTTTTGCTGCAAACAGACTCTTTGTAAATACATCGGCCCCCAAGTTACGAATGTCCGACTTATGAACACCTGTACTTACAAACGCAACCCCATGCGGATGTGTAATTTTAAAAATCCAACATATAAATGTCTCCTGTACTCATAAACAGCAGTTTTATATTGTGCTGCATTGTGTTCCAAATTGTGTACGAAACAACTTGTGAACGGACTCAAAAACAGAATCCACTCGCAGCCTGCAGGGTCTGCAGGCCTTTTGATGTTTAACTAGGCCCTGTAGGCTACATGATGTACTGTGCCATTTACATAGTCTCTATAGACGGTTTGCTCCCTTATTATGCTGTTTATATAGACTGTAAACTGTTATAATGTGAACTTTATATAGATTCCTAGACTTTGCTAGAGATGTCCAGAAGAGCCAGTTGAATTCTCCAGCAGTGCAAACAGCCGATGGGGACCTTGAGAGGTGGACCATATATGTTAGGTTATCGTGAGCCCAGGGCTTGGTTGAGCAAGTTCGTGGAAAGGAGAGATTGAAAGAGAGATAGACAGAGATGATGGGAGGGAAGGATTGAGGTAGATCGAGGGCAATGGAGAGAGGGTAAAGAGGAACAGAGAGATAGACGAGTGAAAGATGGAGGGAAAGAAAGGATTGAGGGAGATGAAAGGAAAGAGATCTTGAGGGGGATGGCGGAAGATGTTTGGAAAGAGGGAGGGATTGAGGAAGATAGAGCGAGAGAAAGAGGGATTGAGGTGGAAATATTGAAGGAAACAATGGGTGGGAGAGTTGAGTCAAGTGGAGGAATTGGGGAAGATGAGAGCATGTATCCTTTTGGACTTGCTGCGTACAGTTGTGGTCACCCTGCTGGAGAAGGATATTATTAAATTGGAAAGGGTGCAAAGGATGTTAAGGAGACTGGAGGGTTTGAGCTATAAGGAGAGGCTGGGTAGGCTGGAACTTTCTTCCCCTGGAATGTACAGGTCTTTAAAATCATAAGGGGCATTGGTAAAGGTGAATAGCCAAGTTCTTTTGTGTAAGGTAGTGGAGTCCAAAATAAACAACATAGGTTAAAAGTGATTTAAAAGGGACCCGAGGGGCAACTTTTTCACACACAGCGTGGTGTGTATATGGAACGAACTACCAGAGGAAGTGGTAGATGTAGATACAACATCAGGGACATGAATAGGAAAGGTTTAGGAGGATATGGGCCAAATGCAGGCAAATGGGGCTAGTTCACTTTAGCATACCTGGCTGGCATGGGCGCGTCAGACAAAAGCATCTGTTTCCATGCTGTATGACTCTATCTAATACTGTTCTTCATGAGTGTTTCTGGAAGATTCTGTTGTAATGATTGCCGTGTGATGTGTGTCTCACAGTCATAGTTCCTCCAGTTCCTTGTCTGCATTGCTGTCTAGCATTTAACCTAACAGTTTCTGTGGTGACCATTTTTCTCCCCTTTCCCCCCGAACAGTGGTATCTGGAATGTTCCGTACATCACGCAGGTTTACCTGATCAAAGGGGAAATTCTGCGTAATGAACTGAGACAGAAGAATGTATTTACGCAGGTCGAACTAGATCCTGATATGATCTTCTGCAAGAATCTCCGGGCAAAGGTATAGAAGGAGAGAACGACAGCATAGAGAATGGGAGGCAGGGGGGCCATGGAGTGGGTGAGGAAGAGAGAGAGGGAGGGAAAGACAGACATATTTGGTATGGAATGGCATGTGTGCGTGCGTGGCAGGGAAGAGACACGCACCCACACACACACGCACGTGGCGGGTAAGAGACACGCACCCACACATGGCGGGGAAGAGACACGCACCCACACACGGCACGGAAGAGACATGCACGCACGCACGTGGCGGGGAAGAGACACGCACGCACACACATACGTGGCAGGGAAGAGACGCGCGCGTGGCAGGGAAGAGACGCGCGCACGCACGCACGCACACACACACGTGGCAGGGAAGAGACGCGCGCACGCACGCACACGCGCGGCAGGGAAGAGACGCGCGCACGCACGCACGCGGCAGGGAAGAG
>NC_063376.1:6099755-6151941 GCF_021869965.1 Rhincodon typus
CCCCTCTCTCTGCTACCTCTTTTTATCTACTCCCTTTTTTCTCTCCCCCCTTTTTTCTTCCCATCCCCTCCTCTCTCCTTGGCTTGCTCTCTCTCTGTCTCGTGCCCTCCCTCTCTCATTCTCCACATCCTCCCTCCCTCTATTTTGTCCATCTCTCTCTCTCTCTCTCTCTCATGCTGTCTCCTGCTCTCCTCCTGTCTCCCACTCTTTTTCTTTCCAGCTGTCCTGCCCTCTGTTCTCTCCCACTCTGTCCCTCTCTCGTGCTTGCCGTATCCCTCTCTTTCATACGGTCTCCCTCTCTTTTCCTCTATCTCCTTTCCTCTCACTTTCCCCCTCTCTTTCCACGATTTAATTGAATGATTATGGAGCAGGCTTGAGGGGCTGAATGGCCTCATCCTGATCCAAGTTTCTGTTCTCTCTCAGTCCTGCCTGGGGTTACAGAGAAGTTATTTCACTGACCTCTCCCTCAGCCTTCCGGATTTCCGATAGCGACCCATCTGTAATAAACCACCCTGGATGTTTGGTCACACAATTTGCCTGATTCAGTTGAAAAGTGCAATCCAGGCTGTCTGGCCACTAACTATTTTAATTTGGTGTCCAGCTAATTCTGATTGCAAAATTAGCTGTTTTTTCTCATGAGCATATTGCTCACAATGTGGAGATTTCTTTGCCGCTAGCTGACTGAGTCTGTGTTCCTTGCTCAGCCGTGTCCTGATGTCTACTGGTTCCCCATTCTCTCTGAGCGAGCCTGTGATGAGCTGGTACAAGAACTGGAGCATTATGGCCAATGGTCTGGAGGAAAGCACGAGGTAAGAAGGCCGGATCAGACCAACGCACTAGATCCGTTCTTGTTTCTAAGGCAACAGGGTCACACTGTGCCAATCCACTCGCGCCATTCCATTAGTGAATCAATGAGGTCACATTAGGTCAGTTAATCAAGAACCTATCTATCTCAGTCTTAAATGTACTCAATGATCTGGCCTCCACAGCCTTCTATGGCAGTGACTTCCATAGATTCACCACTCTCTGGCTGAAGAAGTTTCTCCTACAAGACCATAAGACATAGGAGCAGAAATTAGGCCATTCGGCCCATCGAGTCTGCTCTGCCATTCAATCATGGCTGACTCTTTGAAGTTGATGTTGGTGACGGAGTAGGAACACTTGCTCTTTGTTTAAGATGAACGAGGCCAGGGATTTTGCCCCCTGAAGATTGCTGATGCTCGCCAATAGGCCCCCCAGACAATTTATCCTTCTCTGTCATTCAGTCTGCTGTTAAAAGCAGTTAGGCGGCTACGTGAATGAAATTAGGCCTTAGCAGAAAGGAACCTGAAGTGACCAGCGCTGTCTGAGCAAGTTGATGAGCTCCACGTCAGCCTTCAGTTTTTTTTATTTCACTGGTAGCCATGTTGCTGATATTGTCTCGTCACTGACCTGAGTCATGACCTACGTTCACAATCCCTGTCAGATCGTGTTACATTGCACTTCCATTATGTCCTGGGCACTAAGTCACCATTGAGCTCTGGGTGACCTCAGCCTCTGTTTGCTGAACAACAGTTAGTTTCTCTGGCACCAAAAGGATAGGGCACAAACAGCAAAATAATTTATGTTGTCCATACTTGATGAAGAAATGTGAGCCAGGACAAAGCAACCCTGTTTGATCAGTACCCAGGCCTCCGCTTAAACATAAACGTCTGCCAACACAGATGCTCAGTAGCAGCAGTGTGTAACATCTAGAGGATGCACTGCATCAGCTTGCCAAATCTCTTCCAAAAGCACCTTCTAAACCCGCAAACTCTATCATCTACAAGGACAAGGTAGCAGATACATGGGAACACCATCCAAGTGCCCCTCCAAGTCACACACCATCCTGACTTGGAAATGTTTGTCATTTCTTCAGTGTCTCTGGATCAAAATCCTGGAACTCCCTCCCTAAACAGCACTGGGAGATCCTACAGCACACAGACTGCAGCAGTTTAAGAAGACGACTCAGCATCATTTTAAGGGCATTTTTTTGAGGGTGTCACTGGCTAGGCCACCATTTACTACCCATCCCTAATTGCCCAGAGGGCAGTTACGTGTCAACCACATTGCTGTGGGCCTGGAGTCACATGTAGGTCAGACCAGGTAAGGATGGCAGTTTCCTTCCCTAAAGGGCATTAGTGAACCAGGTGGATTTTTCCAGTGATCAACAATGGATTCATGGTCATCATTAGACTCTTAATTCCAGATTTTTATTGCATTCAAACTCTACCGTCCGCCGTGTCCCCAGAACATTACTTAGGTCTCCTGATTAACAGTCCAGTGATAATATCACTAGGCCCTCACCTCCCCTAAAGATGGATTGGCAATAACTGCCCACATCCCAGAAATGAATTAAAAAATAAAACATAAGTCTTCATTACCAGGTCTAGCTTGTATGTGACTCCAGACCCACTGTTGTGTGATTGATTCTTAATGACCTCTGAAATGGCTGAACAAGTGACTCAAATCAAGGGCTAAAAGAGATGGCAACGATACTGACAGGGCCATGGGTGGTACATTATGAGATGCCTTTTAACTGTTGCTATACTTGCTGACTTCTGTTGCCATGCTCCTTTTCATGACTTTGACCATCAGTTTTCTCTTTGTTCACTGCTGTGATGGAATAGATAGCCAAGCCTAAGTGGATTGCATTTGTTATGGACCAGTCCAAACCTTCTCAAAATACTTCTTACTTTAAAGGCAAGTGCCAGCTGTTGCGTTCTGGATGCAATTCAATTGGTCAAACTACCCAGCTTGAAACACAACACACTTTATTCATACACTATAGTTAAAATACAACAAAAGAAAGAAGAAATCAGAATAACTTAACTCTATTGGAAAACTTAACAAAATAATAGATTATCTACTAAACAGTAACTGTTCCATAGTAGCATCCCACAAATGCACCCTTGGCAAAGGCAAATTCAGTAAAATGGATTGTCTTGTGTGCAATTCTAGCAGCAGGAAGAGAACCCCAGCTCTTAGCTGTAACAAAGAGGAAAAAGAGCTTCCACATCCAGCTTCAAGACTCCAAAAACTGTTACTGAACCACCAAAACTAAAAATCCTGGTTCTGTGGGAGCTTGACCCCACCCATTCAAGCTGCTTCTTTTGTTCCAACATTTTTAAAAAAAACCTAAGGCCTCACAAGCTGTTTACTTTATGGGCTTTGAAGCAGACCAATTGGTGCCTCTGTCTTAACCTTTTGTCATTAAAAAAAGGAGCAAATACATCTCTTAAAGCACAGTTTTGTCATCCATTCTTGCACGCAAATCGAAAAGTCAAGGGTTCAAGGCCTGCCTCAGAATCGTGAACTGGTTTCATTTAAGGAAGGAAATCTGCCGCCTTTATTCTCTCTGGCCTATATGTGACTCCAGATGGACAGTAGTGTGGTTGACTCTTAACTGCCCTCTGAGATATCTGAGCAAATCATTCAGTCAAGTGCAATTTGGAAAGGGCAATAAAAGATAACTTTGCCACTAATGCCCACATCCCTTGAAAGAATTTTTAAAAAGGTGAGGCCAGCATTTCTTGTCTGCCTGTAATTTCCCCTTGAGATGCTGTGCTGCCTTCTGTAACTGCTGCAGTCGTTTGAGTGAATGAGTACCCACAGTGCTGTTAGGGAGAGAGTTCCAAGCGTTATTACCCAGTGACATTAAAGGAACAGAGATATGTTTCTACATCACAATGGTGTGTGACTTGGAGGGCCCCTGTTTCCTATGTTGCAATTTCAGAATCGTCTGTAAAATGCTTCGCAAAGTGCTAAAGTTGTGAATGGTGCTGCCGAAATGTAAGTCTATCTTTCTGTAAGCTTCTTGCTGTGGTTACTGTTTCCCCAGGATTCGCGGCTCAGCGGAGGTTACGAGAATGTCCCAACTGTTGACATTCACATGAAGCAGGTTGACTTTGAGAGGGAGTGGCTGAAATTCCTGAGGAAATACGTTGCCCCAGTGACAGAGAAGTTATATCCTGGTTATTACACCAAGGTACGCGGAAGGGGCCTGGAGCAGGGCGGTGTGAGAGGGACATAGTATGGGAGAGGAGAGGTGTGGAGAAGAGGTTCCTATTTGGGATCAAGGTACCATCAATATAAAGAAAGTTACTCATAAATCCATGAAGAAATTTAGAGTCACTTTTTAAAAATCCATTTAAGACAGAGATGAGAATTTCTTTTACACATAGGGTTGTGAGTCTTTGGAACTCTTAGAGTCCTTGAATGTTTCTAAGGTAGAGGGATAAATTATTGATAAGCCAGGGGTGAAGTTAAGGTTATTGGGGCCAGGTGGGATACGGAGTCATTATATCTGCTGTGACCTTATATGAATGGCGGAGGTTACTCGAGAGGCTTACTTTTCTGTTTCACCCAGCAAGTGGTGAGAATGTGCACCTTGCTTCCACGGGGATTGGATGAGGTGGATATTTTAAAGGGGGATGCTGGGTAAAGATGGAGTCAGTGGTGGGGGAGAGAAAAGAACAGAAGGGAATAGTGATGGGGTGAAATGGAGAAGGGAGTAGGAGAAGGCTTGTGTAGAGCAGAAATACCAGCACGGATAAAACACAAAATGCTGGAGAAACTCAGCAGGTCTGGCAGCATCTGTGGGGAGAAAAACAAAGTTAATGTTTTGGGCTGATCCTTCTAACCGACGGATCATCAAGTGGAATGCTTGATTATAATACATATTTCTAATTGCTCTGTTATTATATCTTTTGTAATAGATAAATAGCTAATTGGCATATAGTTGCCTTTTTTCTTGGTCCCCCTTCTTGAATAAGGGAGTTACATTGGCAGTTTTCTAATCTTCTGGGAGTTTTCCAGAATCTAAGGGTTCTTGGAAGATTACTGCCAGTGCATCTGGTGCTACTTCCTTTAATATCCAAGAATGCAACCCATCCTGTCCAGGGGATTTGTCTAACCCTGTGCTGTATCTGTGTTGGATAGGACACCTCCAGGGAGTTGTGGGTATTGCTGATGGGAGAGGGTCTGTCAGGATCACACCGTCCCTGTGTCTCCCTCTCATTTCTAGATCTTTCTGATAGGCCGAGGCAGTGATGAATTTCATGGTTCGTTACCGTCCAGATGAGCAGCCATCACTCCGACCTCACCACGATTCGTCAACATTCACCATCAACATCGCCCTCAATACCAAGGGGGTTGACTATGAGGTAAGTAGCTGTTGCTGACTGTCAGCTTCTTCCCACTCAGGAGGAGATGCTTCCCCAGGCAGGGCCCAATGGAGGAATAGCTCTACCCCTTAATACTTTCACTCGATCCCTCCTCACCTTCTCATTCCCTCTCACTCTGTCTCCTCACTCTCTCACTCAGACATTACCTCACCCAACTCGATTCTCCCCTCACTTGATTCCCCCTGACCTTCCCAATCAATCACTCCTCACTCTATTACTCACACACTACCTCACTCGACTTCCCTCTGATTTGGTTCCCCACTCACCTTCCCAATCAATGTCTCCTCGCTCATTCACCCAGACACTCATCCCCTTCTCACTCGGTCCCCCTCACCGTTTGACCTGGTCTGTCCTCGCTCACTTAGTCCTTTGTCACCCTCTCACTTGATCCCTCCGTTCTGTCTCCCTTGGTCCCTTCTCAGCCTCTCCCTTGTCCTTCCTCACTCTCTCACTCGATTCCTCATCACCTTCTCACTCAGTCCCTCCTCATAGTCACTCTTGTCTTTCTTTATGAATGAGTCTGAGCCGTGGACCCATTCTTCTGGGTGAATGTGATTGGTTGGATTCCACCGTGTGTGAAGGTACAAGCTGATGATAGGAGGTTATTAGTTGACACGACATCACAGTTGCCTCATCCTGGGAGGGAGTGGCTGGTGTCTTTGGGGATTATCGACAGGCTGAGTGCCGTGCTGTAAATTCCGCGCAGATCGTCTGCTCTCTCTGCCAGTTTCTGAAACCCCTTTCACCCTCTTTTGCAGGGCGGAGGCTGCAGGTTCCTGAGGTACAACTGCTCGATCGAGGCTCCCCGGAAGGGATGGTCCCTCATGCACCCCGGCCGACTCACCCACTTCCACGAGGGCCTGCCGACCACCCGGGGGACTCGCTACATCATGGTTTCCTTTGTGGACCCTTGACGGGGTCGGGGGGGGCGGGGAGGCAGGGGCGAGTGATCGGACTGGCGGAGGCTGATGGCCTGGACTTGGACCTACCAGTTTAACCCAGAGGCCTTTGCCGGAGCCACTCCTCAATGTGATTACAACTCATTTGACAATCTGAGCAACCTAACCAGAACCTGCCGACCAATGGCCACCCCCTCCACCCCATAAAGAATGCTGCTCAAGCTATCAATCAAACCACCACGTTCCTCACCAGCCTTCTCTGTGGGACCTGTTGCCCTTTCCCAGCGGGGCCCTTGTGATGTCTCCACTGTAGATTGATTGAAGAAGCCATTTCACATGTTGGCAATCAGCAACTTCGACCTCGGAGCACAACAGGACGCACGGGAGAACATGGACCATGGACATGGAGCCATTAATGACCCTGTGTTATAGCTGTCTGATCCTTTGTGTCGAAAGGAAAGTGGAGCAGAATGCTATTTCGCACCCCCATCCCACCCTGTGCCTTCTCCATCAAATCATTAAGATTATGGCTGATCTGCTACCTCAACTCCTATTCCTGCCAGATCCCTTGTTTCCCTTAATGACTTAAAAAAAAAGTTATTGATCTCTGCCTTGAACGTACTCAAGCATCCACAAGCGTTCTAGGGCGGAGAATTCCAAAGATTCCCCGACCTTCAAGTGAAGGAATTCCTCCTCGTCTCGGTCTGAACTAGCCTTCCCCTTATTCTGATACTATGCTTCTCCATTCTAGGCTTCCGCCGCCGTCTCCCCTACCTGGAGAAATGTCTCTCCATATTGACCCTATCAAACTCTTTCAGAATTATACATACTTTTCAATGAGATTGCCTCTCATTCTTCTAAAGTCCCATAGCTGTCAGCTGCTCTTTTAAAATTCTTTCATGAGATTTGGATTTGTAGATTTTTACAACAATCAGAGACTAGATTTCAATTCTAGGAATTTTAAAAGATTGAATTCATGTTGGCAGAATTTGAATCTGTGCCCCCTTCCCACCCTGAGCATAACCTGGATCCCTGGCTTATGGGTTCATTTCATTTATGCCATCGTTTCCACCTCTTCTATCCCATGTGCTCTAGTATTACCTTAACTCCATTATCGAATGACCATGCTATTGGCTAGACTTAGCTGATCAGTGACCAGCTTGAGTTTTCCATTTTGTTGATTTGGTTGATTGCAAAAAAATGATTTTCTCTTGTCGGGGTTTGGGGAGTGTGGGGTATGGAGGGTTTGGACAGTTTAGGGTGGGGGGGCATGACCTTCCAGTTCAAGCCAGGCCTTTCAGGGACATTTTCAGGAAGCTCATCTTCACACATAGAGGAGTGGAGACCTGCAACTCTGTTTCCACCCCCCTCCCTCCCTCCCTCCACCAACACACACACACACACACACACACAAAACCCCCTGACCCCACTCCCCAAACCCCGACAACCCCCCCCCCCAAAACCTCAACAATTTCAAATGTGAGATTGATAGATTTTGGTTGGGTACGTGTAACGGATGAAGGTGTGTGGATGGTGTTAACACAGCGATCAACCACAATCTAATTGAATGATGCACCATGCTTGAGGGGCTGAATGATCCAGTCCTTCTCCTCAGTTTGTCCCTGATCTTTCCAGTGGTTTCCCAGCAAACACAACATCTGTCAGTCTAGGATCATTAATGCCCTGGTTACCACTTGGATGGGAGAATGCCTGAGAATACCAGGTGTTGTAGACTTTAGGGACCCTGTTGTGACACAGTAGTAGTGTTCCTACCCCCGAACCAAGAGGCCCAGGTTCGAGTCCCACTTGCTCCAGAGGTGTCTAAAAGCATCTCTGAACAGGTTGATTAGGAAAAAAAGTAGGTTGAGTGTACTAAAGAAAAACAAGAGAGCAGATGTTTTGTCCCATTGTACCTGCTCCTGTACCAAACAGAAAAGGAACAGGATGGGTCTCAGGAGTGACAGTTATGGTAAGATTTGAGGGCAGAGAAGCCACAGTGACCTTGATGGGAATGTGGGGCCAGTGAAGAATAAGCCCTTGCTCTTCAGCCTGATGTGTTTTTTGCAAGTACCGTCCAGGACAAAGCAGCTCCACTTGATTGTTCCCCATCTACAATCTTCAACTTTTACTCCCTCCACCACTGGCTCAGTGGAGGCACTCTGTACCACCTACAAGTGAGTTACGTGAACTCCTCAAGGCTCCTCTGATAGCAACTTTGAATTTATGACCTCTACCATCTAGGACAAACAGCAGCAGATAGGTGCGAACTTCACTACCTGCAAGTTCCCCTCAACCATTCACCATGCCTTTAATGTTGCTGGGACAAAATCCTGGAACTCTCTCCTTAACAGCACTGTGAGTGTCCCTATACAATAAGGACTACAGTGGTTCAAGAAGGCAGTTCACCACCACCTTATCCAGGGCACTTAAGGATGGGCAATAAATGCTAGCCCAACCAGCAAAGCTCACATCTCAGGACTGAATATATACACAAACATTATGATTCCACACTTTCTGTTCTTCAGTTCCCACAAGTTTGGTAAGTGCTGCAATCATAAGAATAATCTAGAGAGTTCATTTTAAGATTTGATATACTGTGTTTCATTTCAATTATATATGTGAGGGTGGTCAATCCAGCCAAGAGACGGTGAGTGCCTACTGGATGTGCATGGTTTATAAGCTGGGCACCAAAGGCTAAAGGCCTAATCTGATTTATTGAAAGCTCCTTTTTCTTCTTTTGTCTTTGTTCTCTTTCTCTCTGCAAATTCTGAGGACTGTTTTCTTTTCCTGAGGTGTCTTTGCTCCAAATTACCCTCCCTCCCTACCAGTGCTGTTCCACCATTTCCTACAGTTTTTTGGTC
This sequence comes from Rhincodon typus, assembly GCF_021869965.1. Lineage (NCBI taxonomy): Eukaryota > Metazoa > Chordata > Chondrichthyes > Orectolobiformes > Rhincodontidae > Rhincodon > Rhincodon typus. The sequence goes on from NC_063376.1 coordinate 6,108,720, forward strand.
AAATACTGTTTTCTTTGTGAATCATTAAAGGAAGCCAGAGGATCGATAGGACAAAGGTCATTGGAATTCTTGGATAGAGTCTGAGGAAAGTCGAGAGAGAGGTTCTGAAGCCCATGCATCTGCCCTTGCCTCTTCTCCGCACCCCGCTTCTCCCCAACACTCCCCATCTATCATGGAAGTCACCTGATGAAGGCAAAGCCATATCCCATGACGATTTTGACACTGCAAGTGAGAGTGGCCGAAGTGTTCAACTTGGATGGGAAAGCTCAAGCCTATGTGAGAAGGCCTGGTTGGTTGTCACCTCATGGGTTCCTTGAGTCCAAGAGGGGCTCTATCTAACCGGTAACTCCATGCTCAGAAATTGAAGGAGAGATGATGATGATCATTTAACTGGGAAGCTGTACCAAATTCAGATCATTAATTCTGCTCACAGGCCTAAACTGTTGCCACATAGATAGGCCAAATCTTGGACACCATCTTTAGGAAAGGTCACTGCACTGAAGTGGGGGCTTCTTTGAACGCAGAGTGGCTACATCATATCCCTCACCACCGCCCTCAACCCTGTCCCTGATTGATGCCTTTTCTCTTCCACATGGTCTACCCCAGCCACACTTCCCTCAAGCATTACTAACCTCCAGCATACAGAGCTACTGAGAGGGGTTAAAAAGACAAATGTGAACCTTTGGAGGGTGTGGAGGTTACAGGAGTGACTGAGGGTGTCTTATACACCCAGAAGTGTATTTTTTGTAAATTTTATATGTATTTTTTAAATGTTATGGAAAAGATGCCTTATATTATATGCTTTTTATTCTCTCTGTGCCTATTGCTACATTATTGCACACTCTAAGTCACATCTGTAACTCCCTTGGCAGTCAACCCCATTCTATCATGAATGAAAGATTTGTATTTTTATAGCACCACATCAGGAAACCCAGAATGTTTTGTAGCCACTGGAGTCTTTATCTTGAAGTGTAGTCACTGCTGAAATGTAGGAAACACAACAATCGACTTGCACACAGTAAGCTCCCAAATGCAGCAATAACAAAGTCTTTTAACCCTGGTGATGATCTTTCATGGATATATATATAGGCGTGAATCCTGGCAGAACTCCCCCCTAATGCCACCAGGAATCTGTAATAGTGAGCTGAGGGAGCAGACAAGCTGAACAGCAAGTCCAAATGTCAGTCTCGCGGGCAGTGGAGCGCTCTCTTGCCACAGCAGTGGGAGTGACAGCCCAGGGAACATGCTAAAGATGTTGGAGTGAAGCTTGACCCTACAACCCAAGGTGACCCATTGTATCTCCTGGGTTAATGTTTATCTACCACCAGCATTGAAAAACCTGTTTATCATAGATTGTGGTATCTTGCTGTGTGTAAATTGGCTGCTGCATTTCCAACATTGCAACTGATTATATTTTACTTCATTGAGTGTGAGGCATGTGGGGTACCAGGGATTGATGAAAGGCATGCATACAGCCCCCATGGTGATCTTTGGATGTGATGTTGGGAATGGTCACTCTGAGACAGGAATCAGTGAAGAGGCCTGGGATTGTTACTACAGTGTGCAGAAGGTGGAACTAGTCACTCACACCACCCAAAGGGAAGGCTGTTTGCCCTGTGGTGCTTTTAATCTGCCCGTTACCCAGTTTCCCTCTGAGACTCATAATGTTCTCGCTGCAAAATAGCTAGAGATCATCGGGATCATCGGGGAAGCAAGAAGCCTTAACAGACCACGTCCCTAAACTGCATAGATGTACCCTTGATAACATTAATCCCGCAAATGACACCCAGAAGGGTAAGTGAACATGTTATTCAGCACAAGCAGATTTGTGCACTGGGACACACTGGGGATGCAACAGAATTCAAACTAAAGGGAGCCATCGAGGGTGATGGATGGTATAATATAAAATGGTGTTGAAGCAAAAGATCAGCCATGATCTCATTGAATGATAGAGAGGGTTAGGGGGGCTGAATGGCCTTCTGCTGTTCCTATTTCTTGTTATGAAACATGCTGTCTCTCTGCAAGCTTGGTTCAAAGATAAACTGGATTGATCCATACTGTTTATGGGATCCAACATGAAATAAACATGAACAGGATACAGTCTGAGGACAAGAGAACATGCAGTTTTATAGTGCCTCATTTTGCCTAAGGGTTCCCTACAGGGCTTATCAGACTCCTCAGTTTTGATCTCCCACATCTCTTCCTGATTTCCAATCTCTTCCCCCACCCCACACCCCCAACCCATCCCAAATTCACTTTCTCATTTCCTGAACAAATTAAAAGCCCTATCTGTAATAATGGCTGACCCTTCCTCCAACAAGCAACCACCTAGCTTCCCTGCAGGCACCTACCATCACCTCATTAATGGCTGAGCTGGCACCAGGGACTTTCCTGTTAAATGAAAATCATGAGATTCCCCATGAAAGGAAAATAGCTTAATTTAATAATCATTGATTAAATGACTTTGATAACAGAGAGTTTGTGGTTGTTTAAAAAAGACACTGTATGGGGGAGGGGCAATGAGTTGCATTCAAACCAAAAATGCACAAAGCACGAATCCAAAACATTCCTGGAATCTTCAATAAATCCAACATCTTTGAAACATATTGTCCATTCCCAGTAGTAAAATTCTTTATGGATTCTATTTCCAAGTCTTGGAACATTTCGTCATTGCAGTTGTAGCCTTCCTGCCTTGGTTTGGGGTGGGGGGTGGTGCCTTCTTCATTGTTGTTGGAGTCTGGACCAAAGGATGGAGTCACAATTGACATCTAGAGTCAACACCTAGCTTGTGTCTGGTGGATGTGAGTATACTTTTTCCATCATTCATCGCTTAAATAAACAAATCGGGGTAATTAGAATTGTTCTTGGAGAAGAGAAGGTCAAGAAGAGATTTGAATAGGGTATTCAAAATCAGACGGAGAAATCGCTCCCACAGGTGGAAGGATTGAGAACAGGATGGCAAAAGTTTATGGGAATTGGCAAAAGAAGCAATGGCAATACAAGGAGGAACTTTACTGTGTAGCCAATGGTTGGGATCTGGAATGCTGCCCGGCAGTGTGGTGGAAGCAGGTTTAATCATGGATTGCAAGAGGGAATTAAATGCTAACCTGAAAAGAAGAATGTGCAGGACTGCAGAGAGAAGGTGAAGAATAGCTCTAAGTGCACTGCTCATTCAGACAGCCAGCACAACCACAAGGGGCTTTCCGTGCTGCAACAATGCTGTGATTATGCATTGTAGGTACCTTTAAGTCTTCCCACACTGTAGAATCAAGACCTTCCATTGTCCATGCTGGTATGGAGGTGGCTTGGACTAAGGTACGTGCAATCATGTCTCAGGCATGTCCCTGTATTAAGCAGCTTGAGAATTTGTTCATTGTTACTGAATTCAGTGGGAATGAGGATAAGCTGTCTGCTGTATACAGTTGATACCTAACACAAGTGAAAATGGTTATGACTGGTGGAGGTTAATTATCTCAGCTACAAGATAATCAGGGTAGATACGTGCTAATCAACCTGTTGAGAGATATTATGATGCACTGTGGAGTGACTGGGACTTGACCCAGTCCTCTTAGCTCAGAGGTAAGTACACTACCACTATGCCACAAGAGCCCTAAGGTCATGAAAGTAGTATCCTAGGCCCAACCACCTTCAGATGTTTCATCAGTCACTTTCCCTCCATCATAAGGTCAAAAGTGGGATAATTTGCTGATGGTTACATAGTGTTGAGTTCCATTTGCAACTCCTCAGCTACTGAAGTAGTCCATGTTCATAGGCAGCAGGACCTGGACAAGATTCAGACTTGGACTGATAAGAGGCAAGTGACATGCATACCATGTAAGTGCCAGGCAATGATCATCTCCAACAAAAACTAATCTAACCTTTTTGTCTTGTCATTCAATGGCATTACCATCGCTGAATCCTCAACTATTAATATCCTGATTATAAATAGACTGAACTCCATAACAATACAGTGGCCACAAGAGCAAGTCAGAAGCTAGAAATCCTGCAGCAAGTAACTCACAACTCCCCAAAACCTATCTACTGTCTACAAGGCACAAGTCAGGAGTGTGATGGAATACTCCCCAGTTTCCTGGATGAGTGCAACTCCAACAACACTCACAAAACTCAACACCATTGAGGACAAACCTGTCTGCTTGACTGGCACCTCATCCATCACCTTCAATAGTCACTCCCTCCATCACTGATGCGCAGTGGCAACTGTGTACCACTTACATCCTCTGTCTTGCAAGGACGACCCTTAATTTTACAACAATGCTCCCTAGTCTTGACTCACTCATACGAGGAAATATCCACTTTGTCAAGCCAATTCAGGATGTTGTATAATTAAATCAAGTCACCCCTTACTCTTCTAAACACTAGTGGAAGCCCAGCCTGTCCAAACTATACTCATAAGACAACTCACTCATTCCAGGAATCAATCTAGGAAATCTCCCCTGAAACACCTCCAATGCATTTCTATCCTTCCTTAAATAAGAAACCAAAACTGCACAAAGTATTCAAGATGTGGTGTCACCAATGTACTGTATAACTGAAACAGAACATTCTTACTTTTATCGAGGCAAATATAGCAGATGCTGGAAATATGAAACAAACAGAGAATTCCAGAGAAACTCTGTTTCTCTTTCCAGACCTGCTGAGTTAACATTTTGGGTCCAGTATGACTCCAAAACTTACTTTTCATTCAATTTCTCTCATATTAAAGAATTACATCCCATTAGCCTTCTTCACCTATATACTAACGTTTTGATTCATACACCAGAACACCCAAATCCATCAGTGCCTTGGAATTCTGCAGTTGTTCTGTTTAGATAATATTGTTTTCTCATTCTTCCTGCTCAAGTGAATAGCACATGATCCACCATCTGACAGATTTATGGCACCTTGATGCAAAGGGATTCATTTTTCCTACAGGGAGATCCTGACTTGTCTTCAGTATCTAGACTGCATTGTGGGGTGGGCAGGATCCAGCTGGGAAGGGAGAGAGATCCAACTCATGCACCAGGCCCACAAAAATAGAATGTGAGAGGGAAGGCTGTGCTTTTCCTGTACAAAATAAAATAAAAAGAAGACAGTCTATTGTCCAACTGAAACTGTTCATTCGTGCATCACATTCACACTAGAGCCTGGGGAATGGGATGGATTGGAAAGGGAAGATGCTTTTACTTGTATGATTGGGGAAGGAGAGCTGACAGGGGTTGGCATTAGGTCAAAGGGTCGAAGGGATCGACAGGTGGAACATTGTAGCTGGCATCAAGGAAGATGGCAAGCGTCCCCAATGAGGTGAAGGTGATGAAGACCCAGAGGAACAGCCTGTCGACAACCATGGCCACGTACTGCCAGTCCTCCTTCAGCTGCAAAACAGAAGAAAAGGTCGCACTGAAAGCAAGAAAACCCCAGGCTTCATTCTCGGCTTGCACCCAAGTAGGCCTCTTTCGCTTCAGGCAGCTGGGGGAGAGGTTTTGGGGAATAATGCTTCGATTGATATTTGTGTCCCTGAGTAAGAGACATGAGAGGACAGCGACAGTGATGCAAATGAAACGGCAGCAGCATTGAGCAACGGCTATGCCTTTACACCATGTTTTAATCAAAGCTGTGGTGAGGTAAGGGGCTGGGTGGAGGGTCAGTGACAGTGTATTATCATTGACTGCTATGTCTTTGTGGCAAGTCAGCCAGGATCTCCCACCCCTGATAGTAACTGTGTGTCAGTGCTGTCAGTCTAGCCCTACCTAATTCCTCTGGCACACCTGAATCTGCGCCACCCAGCCCAGAATGTCAACCACTAGTTAAATTTATCCATCACTCTGTCAGCAGGACCTTGTCCCTCCCTGGTCAGAATGTTCTCTGATAGAGTCCCCGCTTCAAAGACTCGAGCGCCTAATGCAGGTCAAGACCTTCACCAGTGCAGCACTGAGGGAGCACTGCACTCTCAGAGGAGACTTCTTCAGCACAAAATGATATATTAAGGGCTCCGTCCACCCTCATAAACCCCAGCACCAGCTTTGGACAAGGGATGATGGGATTTGGTGGGGGTGGGTGGGCGAGAAAAGTTCACCCATCCCAATAGAAATTATGGGAGCTTGCTGTGCTCAAAATAGCTGCCCAGGGTCTTGGTCACCCTTTCACCTCTTGCCCTTGCAGCCAGATGTGTCGAACTTGGAATACGGCACTTGTTGGCACAGTTCCCCGTCAGGACCTCCCTTTTCCCCCCAACTCCTCGCTCCATCCCTCACTCCGTTATCCCAGGGGAGGCAATGGCCTAGTGGTATTATCACTGGACTGTTAATCCGGAGACCCAGATAACATTCTGGGTTCAAATCCCGCCACGGCAGATGGTGGAATTTGAATTCAATAAATATCTGGAATTAAGGATCTAATGATGACCATGAATCCATTGTTGATTGTCAGAAAAACCCATCCAGTTCACTAATGCCCTTTAGGGAAGGAAACTGCCATCCTTACCTCATGCAGCCTACATGTGACTCCAGACCCACAGCAATGTGGTTGACCCTGAACTGCCCTCTGGGCAATAACTGATGCCTAGCCAGTGACGTCCTCATCCCGTTAATGAATTTAAAAAAATGTTGAAATTACCGATAATGCCTGGACCACTGAACCCTCCCACCCTTCAAACTATTGTGACCCAGATAGGTGAGTGGTCACCCAGCAACTAAAGCAAGGGAGGCTGAGCCTTAGTGTGTTACAGGAAGTGGTCGTTGGGTGATGGAGTTTGATTTATGTGAGCCAACCCCTCCCCTCCCACATTGGTTATTCCCCAGGCACCATCCTCACACACCCGCTGACTCACCTTGTCGTACTCCTCTTGCCCCTGCAGCTCCTTGGCAATGTACTTGATGGCCTCCACTGCTGCTTTCAGATCTGGAGGCAATACCACTTGATGGACGATGCCATTTATGTATCTGTTTATCTCAGGGAACAGGTGGCTTGGGGGCAAATCCACTCTGTGGGAAGAGAGGAACAGTTGATGCCAGTGTTTCCCAAAAGTGGTGTCGGTGAGCTGAAATCTTTGGGTGGTGAGCGATGAGTCCGTAATGGTAGTCACGGAGCTTAATAACAGCTACACCCCCAAGCCCTCAGGTCCCCTGCCGTCATAGCACCTCCCCACCCATCCCTCTGCTGCACTGACAGCTCTGAATGAGGCGTTAGTAACAATCTTCAAGCCTCAAAGTAGGGTCACATGGGGAAAGGTTTGGGGCTTGCTGGTCTACAACATCTTCAGGGAGTTGGGATGGGGAGCTGGAGGGATAGGTGATGGGGTTCATGGTGAATAACGGGCAGAGTAAGACCGCAGCTGGGTCACCACTTTTCCTAGAAATTAGAAATTAATCCCAGGACCCAACTGATAAAAACATTGGACCACAAGATATAGGAGCAAAATTAGGCCATTTGGCCCATCAAGTCTGCTCCACCATTCAATCATGGCTGGTATGTTTCTCAACTCTATTCTACCCATAACCCTCAATTCCCACCTACTAATTAAGAATGTATCTATCTCTGTCTTAAATACACTCAATAACTAGGCCTCCACAGCCCTCTGTGGCAATGAATTCCACAGATTCACCACCCTCTGGGTGAAGAAATTCCTCCACATCTCAGTTCTAAAGGGTCTTCTCTTCACTCTGTGTCTGTGTCCTCGGGTCCTAATCGCTCCTACTAATGGAAATATCTTCTCCATACCCACTCTATCCAGGTCTCTCAGTATTGTGTAAGTTTCAGTTAGATCCCCCCCTACTGCACCCCACATCCTTCTAAACTCCATAGAGTACAGACCCAGAGTCTTCAACCACTCCTCAAATGACAAGCTCTTTTTCCCCGGGATCTTTCCTGTGAATCTCCTCTGGACCCCCTCCAACACCAGCACATCCTGCCTTAAACATGGGGCCCAAAATGCTCACAATATTCTAAATGCAGTCTAAGCAGAGCCTTATACAGCCTCAGCAGTACAACTCTGCTGTTGTAATCTAGCCCTCTCAAAATGAATGCTAACATTGTATTTGACTTCCCAACTGCCAAGTGAACCTGTATGTTAACCTTGAGAGAATCCTGAACTAGGACTCCCAAGTCCCTTTGTGCTTCAGATTTCCAAAACCATTCCCCATTTAGAAAATAGTCTATGCCTCTATTCTTCCTACTAAGGTGCATAACCTCACACTTTCCCACATTGTATTCCATCGGCTACTTCTTTGCCCACTCTCCTAGCCTGTCCAAGTCCTTCTACAGTCTTCTGCCTCCTCAACACTGCCTGTCCCTCCACCTATCCTTGTGTCATCTGCAGACTTAGCAACTATGCCTTCAGTTCCTTTGTTCAGATTGTTAACGAATAGTTATGCTCCCATTATTGACCCCTGCAGAACTCATTGATGATTAATGCCTTAATTCATTTACAATAACCAACATTTAAATAGCACCATTACCTCAAAACATCCCAAAGAGTTTCAGCAAATAACAGAATTTATCTGACAAATTTAACAACCAGTCACTATACGAATATAAAGTGTTCAAGGGCATGAGTGAGAGACAGTGACAGAGAGAGAGGTGGAGAGGTTCAGGGACGGAATTCCAGAGCATGGGACTCAGGCAGCTGAAGGAATAGTTGCCAGTGGCAGAATGATGGAAATTGGGGAATGTTCAACAGGCTGGAATTGGAACAGTGCAAACATCTCGGAGGGGTGTAGGGCATGGAGGAGTTAACAGACATAGGAAGGGGTATAGGGACTGAAGGAGATTACACAGATAGGGAGGAGTGAACATGCTGGTGGAGGTTACAGAGATAGGAAGGCGTGTAGGAGCTGGAGCAACTTATGGAATATTGGAGCGCTATAGGGGCTGGTGGAGGTTACAGAGACGGGGAGGGGTATAAGGGCTGAAGGAAGTCAGAGATAGCAGGAATTGTAGACTCTGGATTGGGACCAAAACTGTTCTTGCAATGTAGTCAAGTCTGGTAAGCGTACATGATCCTTCACAAGGAGGTAAGCCCCTTCCTGCTATTAGGACATAGAGTGTTCACTACACAGGATGAAGCCTGTGTGTAGGCCCAACCTGGGCACAGGTGAAGACTATGACAGGTTACATAAGGTAGATGAAGTAAAGCTGTTCCCATTGGCTGATGGTACAAGGTCAAGAGGGAGACAAAGATTAAAGGTTGTGGATAAGAGATGTTGTGGGGCGGAGTGTAAAGTATTTTATAAAATGCAGTGCATGTTTAAGGTGGTACAATGAGATTTATGTACATCACAATGATTTAGCTGATCACAAGTCTGAGATCAGTATGAGCGATGTCTCCACTGTAGAACAAGCTTGTGAGGAGTGTGGTCTTACATACTGCAATCAGCAGTATTTCACAAGCTGCTAAATACCGGTGTAAATGAAGGAGCATTAAGGTATCTCAGGAGTTGAGGAGCCTTACTTAGAGATAAGGAGCAGGCAGCCTCAGGGTCAGTGTGTGTGTTCCCAGAGCTCAGAGATACTCCAGATCAGAATCTCAATGTGTAAGAAGCAGGATTGGCTTAAAACATGCAATGAAGTTATGCCAGCCTGGAATTCTCTCCCCACGTGGGAAAAGGGGAGGGGTGAGTGGGGAGAGAATGGAAGTGGAGATAATCCAGGATTTTAAAAGGAAATTGGAAAGGAAGTAAACATGCAGAATATGGGGACTGAATAGGGAGGGAATGGGTTTGTGTTGATTGCTCAGAGAACTGGCATGAGCTTGATGGGCTGATTGGCCTCCTTCTGTGCTGCCACAAGTCTAGGATTGGAACCCAATGTATACTCAGGATTGATGAACAAACTTGTTCTTGACATCAAACCAGAAATGATCCGTGGGTCGTATTTTACCCAATACAGCCCTCAGATTAGTGGACACACTGAGCTCAAGGGTGACCATCATAAATACAAGAATGAGGGCGTGACAGAAAGGCGAGATAACAAGAACAAGAGAGACAGAGAGAAAGAAAGAGTGAGAAGAAAAGAGAAAGGGAGGGAGAGAAAGATGTGGGAGGAAAAGAGAAACAGAGACAAATGGTATGAGAGAGAGAGGGAGAGAGAAAGAGAGAGGACAGGGTAGTGGGGTACACCTCGACTGTGCAGAGGGTACCTCATGTTGTTTAAGTCCATGGCAGGTTTTCGGATGAAATATTCGTCTATTACACGGCTCAGAGCAACACGTTTCTCACTCTCTGAGGCCTCCAGTTTAGGCCTCTGGATCCAGAGGTACCTGGGTAACACTTGGATGAAAATCTGAAGGGCAGGGAGAAAGAGATAAAGGGTCACATAACATATCTCTACTGTCACAATCTGCATTTATGTGACATCTTTAACATAGTAAAATATCTCGCCTGCTTCACAGGAGTGACTATTAAGCAGAATTTGACAAAGAGCCACAGAAGGAGATGTTCAGAATGGGCTTGGCCAAAGATATCAACTTTAAGGAGCATCTTAAGGGAAACGGGAAATTAGGATAGAACATTGCAGATCGAGCTTGGGGCCTAGGTGCAGTCCTTACACAGTACATTGGAGTTATGGCTCTCAGTGTTACAGGAAAGTGCAAGTGGAGCAACACATCCACTGCCCAAACAGTGACTAAAACAAGCTCGTAAGTCTGGCTCTTTCTCTGTCTCCTCTTACTCTCTATATGTCTGTCTCTTGGTGTGTCTCTCTGCCTCCCTTTCTCCATTTGTCTCCCTCTGTCTATGTTTTTGTTTGTCTCTGTCTCTCTCTCTCTCTCTGTCCCTCTGCCTTTCTTGTGTCTCTCTCCTCTGTTAATCAGAAACACACTACTTCAGAGGGTGAGGGTGAAGGTGTTGAGGGGAATGGAAATCACTCAGTCACACCAGACTTCCAGAGACAGCAAACAGGAAAGAGTGAGAGAGAGAGAGAGAGAGGGGGGGGGAGAGAAAGTGTTGTGTGCACATGTATGTGAGAAAAAAGAGGGAGTAAGAGAGATAGAGAAAGACAGAAAATGAAAGAATTAGAGAAAAATAAAAAGATAAGAGAATTTGAGGTTGTAGAGGTTTATCAAATCATAAAGGGCATGGACAGAGTGAATAGCCATGGTCTTTTTCCCAGGGTAGGGGAGTCCAAAACTAGAGGGCATATGTTTAAGGTGAGAGGGGAAAGATTTAAAAGGGATCTGAGGGGTCACGTTTTCACGCAGAGGGTGGTGCATGTGTGGAATGAGCTGCCAGAGGAAGTGGTGGAGGCTGGTACAATTACAACATTTAGAAGGCATCTGGATGGGTACATGAATAGGAAGGGTTTAGAGGGATATGGGCCAAATGCTGGCAAATGGGACTAGATTAATTTAGGATATTTGTTTGGCATGGACAAGTTGGACTGAGGGGTCTGCTTCTGTGCTGTACAACTCTGATTCTGACTCTAATTGAAGAGAGAAACTGCAGTTAGAGGGAATGAAACAGACACTGAATAAATTTAACAAAGATAGATTTTTAATTAGTAACACATTGAAGGGTTATGGGGAGTGGGCAGGAAAGTGGAGCTGAGGCTGACATGAAATCAGCCATGATCATATTAAGTGATGGAGTAGGCTTGAGGGGCCAAATAGCTAATTCCTGCTCCCAGTTCTTATGTCAAGTCAAAGTTATACTCCTATTCGAAGAATACAAATTTTATCATTTTGGCTTCAGATGCTGCCTAATCTCTAGTATATTAACAGTAACATATCAATCTATATCTATTAGTATAACTACAGTAACACTCTTATTCCATGACGTGGAGGTGCCGGTGTTGGACTGGGGTGAACAAGGCCAGATGTCACGTGACACCAGGTTATAGTCCAACAGGTTTATTTGAAGCTTCCGGAGTGCTGCTCCTTCGTCTCTTATCCCACCCTGCGATATTATGTATTCCTGCAACTGGCCTGTAACCAATGCAAAAAGATAACTGTCTTGTGATAATCTCCTGCAATCTCAAACTCATAACCACACAGGAAGTAGGAGCAGGAGTAGACCATTCAGCCCCTTTAAGCCTGACCTGCCATATGACTTGCACAGGACCAATTATCTACCTATTTTCCTGCACTGTATCACTTGATACCTAGAAATGGTAAAGGAATCCCTCCTCCACTGTGTCATATTGCCCCCACCCCCGACCACTGGCCTCACTCTGAGATGTTATCCCCTGGTTCTAGTACCATTCATCCCCCCACTTACCACCTTCTCAAGGGCGACTAGGGATTGGCAATAAATGGTGGTCAGCCAGCGACACCCACGTCCCACAAGTGAACAAAACAAAGTCATCCAGGGTGTGGATGGGTACCTGTTTGACCCAGTAGGGCATGGCGTGTGTGTTTGGAGAGCGATGATGAAGGTTTAAAACAACCACGCTGAGGATGACTGAGAAGGTGACAAGGATCATGGTGAACATCAGGTAGTTGACAATGATGGGAACTCCCAGTGAGGTTTCCGGGACCTTGTCAGCCAGAAGCAGCAAGAAGACAGTGAGTGCCAGCAGCACGGAGATTGACAGAGTCATCTTCTCACCTGGAGGGAGAGAGGGTCAAACACAGCTCGGTACCCGCTCACACACTCTAAATCACACTGCTCTTAAATCCCTCTGCCCTGCTCACTCCCCCACATCCCTCCCTCACTCTCCCACCCTCCCTCCTACACATCCTTCTTCCTTCCCTCCCGCACAACCTCCCATAGTGGAGGGGTTAATAACCAGGACAAACAGTTTTCAAGGTAAAGAGATGGGAGTTTTACAGAGGATTTGGGGAGGGTGGTGTGTATCTGGAACCCACTGCCTGTAAGGCTGATAGAGGCAAAAACCCTCATAACAGTTAAGAAGTGTTCAGATATTCACTTGAAGAACTATAGGGTACAGGTTGTACTCTTGTGGCACAGCTGTAGTGTCCTCTAAGCCAGGAGGCCCAGTTCAAGTCGCATCTACTCCAGAGGTGTCTGCTAACGCCACTGAACAGATTGATTAGAAAATATCTACAAGGCTATGGGCTAAGTGCTGGAAGATGGATTGGAAATGATAAATGCTTGACGGTGCATGTAATGGGCGTGCTGTAAAAGCTCTACGACTCTATGACCTCCCCTCCCCCTCCCTCCATCCCCCAAGAATCAGATGGTCGTGGGTCCAAATCTTGGTCCCAAGACTGAACTCACTATCCTGGCTCATAGACCCCGTGCCAGACCTGACGAGGTGGGGAAAGGGAGTCGTTACCTGCGTCAGGAGGAAGGTAGAAGACCAGGATGGCCAGGATACTGATGAGGACGCAGGGTATGATGATGTTGACAATGTAGAAGAGGGGCTTGCGCTGGATGATGAGATAAAAGGTAATGTCCTCATAGCTTGGGTCGTGGCTCAGCGTGTTCTTGCGTGAAGGCTTGTGCCAGATTTGCCACTCGCCGTTCTCTGCCAGGATTCAACCACAAACACGCACCCAGCAGACACACCCGCACGCGCACAAACACACGCACACACAAACACACCCGCACAAACCCACGTACACACACATACACAGACACAGCAGCACACACACCCCAACACAAACCCATGTACACACACATACACAGAGACATAAAAAAGGAAAAAGGAACACGTTAGATACCAATTGCAACCCAGAGCTAAACCACCTCAGAACTTTCCCCAGTGGTAGCACAAGATGGGATTAAGGAAGTTTGAGGGGGCAGTGATGAGGAGGGACAGTTGTGCTTGGGGGTAGTGGACGAGAAGGAGAGTGTGAGGTGGAGCAGGGTGAGGGGCAGGACTTACGGGCATATACAGGCTGGGCTCAAGTGAAGAGGGGGCAGGGGTAAATGGGAGCAGAAGGGCAGGGGCAATAATGGAGGGGGATGGAGAGGGAGAGGGCAGCAAGCTGAACAATCCTGGGAGGACTTACCGGTAAAGGCATTCTTGTCAATGATCACCTCTCTGATCTCGTGCCTCCCCGAATCATCCAGGGAGTGCTCCAGGATCACCTCAGATGTATCGTACGTGTAAGATTTGAAAACCATGGTGCAGTTCTGCCAATCAAATGGGAAGTACTTCACCTACAATGGGGGTTTGGAGAGAGACACACAGCAGACAACCTGAGTCCAGCACGAACAAGACTCACTGCCCCTTCCCCCGACAGGCAACGGTACACATGGCCCTGTATTTGTACAGCATCTTAGCAAGCTGAAGGAGGAAGGGGAGAGGTCTATTCAGCCCTTTCAGCCCTGTTGCTGGCTCTCAGGTTGAGCTCTCCCTTCCAGTACCACATCCCCACCGTCCCATGACAGTTGTGGATTGGATGAGTTCAATCCCAGGGGGCCAGGCTTTCAACCATCTCCACTGAGAAAGTAGGTGCCCACATCTGCGCACAAGCAAGGTCTATGTGACACCAGGGAGGTGAATGACAACGAGCTCAACTCTGGTTTTCTCATCTCCCCAGACGCCACCCCCAGTCCACCACCAGTACCCCCCACCCAAACCTTGGAAAAGGAATGCTAGTCAGGGATAAGTATTAGTGGATGCAGACAGGGAGGAGAAGGTATAGAAAAACTGGGGGATGGGGATGTGGAAGCAGTAGGGAAGTTGGAGGGGGCTGGGAGGGGTGGAAGGGAAGGAGGAGGGAGAGGAGGAGGGGGCACTGCACTGAGAACATCAGCCTTGGTCTCAACGTTCATGGCCCCCATACTCAAACTCATGATCCGGGTGGACAAGTGCCTGATCCTCTCCACCTGTCTTCTCCTCTATCCATCTTCTATCCGCCTCCCCCTCTCTCCCTATTTATTTCAGAACCCCCTTCCCCTCCCCATTTTTGATGAAGGGTCTAGGCCCGAAACGTCAGCCTTTCTGCTCCTATGATGCTGCTTAGCCTGCTGTGTTCATCCAGCTCTGTACCTTGTTGTCTCGGATTCTCCAGCATCTGCAGTTCCTGCTATCTCTATGCCTGATCCACCATGCCCTCGTTTCAATTCAATGGGAATTTAAAATCCCACGCTCCTTGGATTTGAAATCCCCAGACACAGAACCAGCGGCAGCACCTGCATGGGCAAGGAGGACAACTTACTCTGATGGCACAGGAGCTCCGGTAGATGGCAGGAGGGAGCCAGCTGACAATGCCATTGTGCTGTACCAGCACATTAACAAGGAGTGCCACATGGAAATTGCCATCATTGCTGTAATGAGATAGAGAGAGAGAGAGAAAACAAGAAAGACATTGAGTAAAAGGGTGAATGGGCTGGAGAGAGAAGGAAACATAGCAAGAGTCAGGAATTCCAGTGTTGAGCCGACACATGGGCTGGGAGTCAAGTTACAACCATTAGCAACAGTGTAAGAGCATCAGGACCTGGAAGCCACTTTACAATGACATCATGGAGCTCCACATCACCTTGTATAAATAGCATACACAATGTGGGTGGAGTCAGAGCAAACCATACCACCTTAGACTAAAGTAGACTAGAATTTTACAGCAAGATCTTTTCCCCGGGGTAGGGGAGCCCAAAACTAGAGGGCGTAGGTTTAAGGTGAGAGGGGAAAGATTTAAAAGGGACAAAAGGGGCAATATTTTCACACAGAGAGTGGTGTGTGTATGGAATGAGCTGCCAGAGGAAGTGGTGAAGGCTGGTACAATTACAACATTTAAAAGGGATCTGGATGGGTACATGAATAGGAAGGGTTTAGAGGGATATGAGCCAAGTGCTGGTGAGTGGGACTAGATCTGTTTAGGATACCTGGTCAGCCTGGATGAGTTGGACCAAAGGATCTGCTTCTGTGCTGTGTGACTCTATGACTCTACAACTTGAGAGGACATGAATGTGAACGCACAAAAATTGCTTCGTCTGTATCTGATGGAACTATCATTCGGACCCTGATATATCTGTGATCGCTGTGTGTAACAGTATTTAGTATTAATGTATAATGTATAATGTTACTTTAAAGTCTAAAATTGTAGATTGTTCTTGACTTTGCCATCTCCTCAACCAGTTGGTCACAGACCAAACTCAGTATGGCATCAAACTGCACGATAAAAGAAACATATCAAAGAATTGTATTGCTCTCCCAGCCCAAATCTTTTGACATTTAAGACGCTAAAGGTGGCACCCTTGTAAGAGACCTTTTCACAATTCATAGGGTTAGCTATTTGCCCATTGTTGATCATTAGATTTGCAATTATATAGCAGGTTTCATGATCTCAAGGGGACCCAAAGAAGCTTCGTAGCCAAAGAAGCATTTTCGTAAAGCGTAATGGAGGAACCACAGTTCACTCACAGTTAGCTCCCTTCCCTGACCGGATGAACCTGTTTCCACAAAGATGGTTGAGCGATATTGGCGCCAGGCAACAGGAAAGAATCCAGCACGCCCCCAATAGTTCACTCACTGTCCCCACCCTTCCTCTAAACAGCACTGTGAGTTATTTTACATTCACCAGAAGGACATACTGAGGTTCCTCAGCCCTGGCCCTCTGACAGCGCAGGGAGGGAGAGAAAGAGAGGCACACACGCGCGCGCACACACACACACACACACACACACACAAAACACGGTGACACATGCGTATGACATCACTGACTTGTTCAGTAGCACAATGTCAGGCAGCCACACTTTGCTGCAGGGAATTCGAAGAACATCAATGCCGTCATAATTCTTCGGGTCCCACCTCAATCGATAATCCATCCAGGCCTTGGTTTGGGGGAGACAGGGTGCAGGGAGCAGAGAATCAGAAAAATTAATCCCTCCCACAAATAAAAACCATTAATATCACCCACTCCCCAACGGGCAACAGTGTCTCATCAGCTCTGACCTTATTTCAAATCCATGCACAATCCCTCAGCAAGAGAAAGAGAGAAGGAGAGCCAGAGAGAAAGGCAGAACTAGAGACAAACAGCATTCCCCAACCTGCCCTTAAAACTATGCCCACATGCCCTGCATAGTTGAGGGCAGTGATCAGTCAAGCCATCAGACAGCAAGATGCATGCAACCAGGTCAGATTTTAAGTGGGCAAGAGTGGGATGGGAGGTGTGGAACTGATGGCAGAACCGGGCTGAAGGAACAGAAGGAGTAAAGGTCAGAGTGCAAAAGGTCACCACCTACCAGATTCATGAAGACATTTGTGGTCATTTCCTCATCCTTTTCATTCTGTTCTCAAGAAAGAAAGAGTGACAATTAAACTGGAAACGTTAGCACACCATCACAAAGAGCGCCTGATAAGAACTGCAGTTAAGATGAAACTGGATAACTACATGAGGGAGAGGATTTGAAAGACAGGGTGATGGGTGAGATGGAGTAGGAGCAGGACGAGGTTTGCATGGGGGAGCTAAAGACCGGACAGAACCTTCCCTAGGTGTGAGTGCTATGTAAACAGGTCACAGTGTAATTGTACCCCCCAATGTGGTGGGGCTGTGGCATCTCACCATTGCTCCTCTCCTCAACCTTTGTTCCAGGGCAGCCTCTGGGATCTGATCATGCCTCGACAGTGAGAGAGTGCGAGAGTGAGTGAGTGCGAGAGTGAATGAGTGCAAGAGTGAGTGAGTGCAAGAGTGAGTGAGTGCAAGAGTGAGTGGGTGCAAGAGTGAGTGGGTGCAAGAGTGCATGTGAGAGTGAGACAGTGAGTGAGAGAGAGTGAGTGAGAGAGTGAGTGCGAGAATGAGTGTGAAAGTGAGTGAGTGAGTGTGAGTGTGTGAGTGAGTGTGTGTGAGAGAGAGTGCGTGAGTGAGTGCGTGAATGACAAGAGTGCGTGAGTGAGAGACTGAGTGTGTGAGAGAGTGAGTGAGTGCGTGCGTGAGTGAGTGAGAGAGTGCATGAGTGAGAGAGAGTGAGTGAATGAGTGAGTGAGTGTGAGAGTGAGTGAGAGTGTGTGTGCATGTGTGAGAGGGGATGGGGGAACTTACCGTGACTCCCCACAATGCCATACCCTACCCTCTTGGTGACCACAGAAGCCTTTCTTTGCATTAATAGACCGTGGGAGAAGCATCAGACTCTCAGACAGTCACTTCCTGCCGAGATTATGGAGAGCAGATTAAGTGTTGAGGAAATTCCACAGCCTCCAGTTACAAGGCTGTTACCCAATTGAGATATCGGATGACAAAACATCTTTAGAACAGAACGGATGTTAATGCTCAGAGGAAGACTGCCCTGGGAGCTCCTGACAGCTGCCCGGACAATTTATCGCAGGTGGGCTGTGGGGCACATTTCCAGCTGTCAGAAGGGGCCGACACCACTCGCCTGATTGTGACTGGGTGTAGAAAAGGCCACCAATCCCATACAGTATACTAAGCCCTCAATCTAAATGTCTAGATGGTAGCTGGGAGGGTTTGTGGCTCGGGCGAGCAGACAGAGCCTGACAGAAGCATTAGATATCCTCCCAGCTGCCCATCAGGGAGAACCAGCACTTAAACCCCACCCCCACACCCGGCCCCAAGGACCCCTGTTCAGCCATTGATGCTGCTCGGCATGAATTTCCCCATTTCAGGGTTGGGTTGGGGAGCAATCTCAGAAACTGATTGTGTTCTCCCCTCACCTGCACCTTTTCAATAATTTCCCCACGTGCTCGATCTGACTGCCCAGAGCATTCTAAGTGGCTCAATTTGGACAAGAGAGAGCTTTACACTGAATCCAACCCCAAGCTATTCCTGTGCTGGGAGTGTTTGATAGAGACAATATGGGGGTAGCTCCATTTACAGTTTAAAAGATTAGAGAGAACTTTACTCTCTATTTAAAAATACAGACAGTTTTACCTTTAGTTGAAAAGAATAGAGGGAACCTTACTCTGTATCTAGCCCCCTGCTGTCCTGTCCTGGGAGTCATGGAGGCATTGTAAGTGGAGCTTTAATTCCAGTTTAAAAGAACAGAGAAAGATCTTTACTTTCAGTTTAAAAGTGTAGAGGTAGCTTTATGCTGCATCTCACCTTGCAGGCATATTTAACAGGGACAGCGCAGAGGGAGCTTCACACTGTTGTACGTAGATTTAACCAGAATAAATCATTCAATTACTTCCAAAAGAATTTGCGATCACCAGCCAAACCCACATCATTTAATCTGTCTCCATAAATAAATTGGTTAGTTAAAAGGTGACTGGAATTGAATCACAGATTGTTCTGGAAGCGGCCTTACCATATCACGGTAGAAATGTGGGCAATATTACAAACAAAGGACATGAATGAGGCAGAGACTCAAGTGACAAGAAAGGTCAGAATCAGGAGGCAGTGCATCGGTGGCTCAATGAGGATTCTGGGAATAGCAAAGAAATAGGGACGGTGGTGGCACAGTGGGAATATTGCTGGACTAGTAATGCAGAACCACATATTCTGGGAATATGAATTTGAATCCCACCGTGTTTGATGGTGAAGTCTATTCAATAAAAAAAACTTGCCTAATGGTGAGTATGTTGGCATTGCTGGTTGTTGTTAAAAATCCACTTGGATCGCAAATATCATAGAGAAGGAAATCTGCTGTCCTTACCCGGTCAGACATGCGCGTGACTCCAGACCCACCACAATGTAATAGCAGGCAGTTAGGGAAATTAATGCTGGCCTAGTGAAAGTGGCAGTGGAAAAAAGACTGAAGTTCTTTACAGGAATATAAGAACAGGAGCAGGCCATTCAGCCCACTAAGCCTGCTCTGCAATCCAAGTCAACTATGGCTGATCATCTACCTCAATGTTGCTTTCAAAACACTAGATGACTGAACTTACTCTGTCCATTGGGGTAGAGAATTCCAAAAGTTCACCAACCGCCTGAGCAAAGAAATTCTTCCTCACCTCAAAATTAAACTCGGATTTCACCACCTGTCATGGTTGGATTTGAACCCAAGACCCCAAGTTTCTGGATTACTATGCTAGTGATATTACCATTTTGCCACTGCCTCCCATCTTACAGCTTAATAATGTAGCATTAAAACCTATCATTTTTGTTTCTAAAACATTACCCATTTGAGCATTGGCTTTTAATACCTTGCAAATCCATTTCACCCATCCTTCCCCATTCAAGCTAGATCATTTCTTGGGCTTTTTTTGAACAAATCTAAGAACTACCTCCCTGTGCCTAGTGATACATTGAATTCCATCTTCACCCTATTCAATCATTTCATTGATAATCCGCCATTCTCCCACCCCCATCGCAGGACCTTCGAATGATTTGCAACGCTTCTTGTCATTACAGTATGGTCATCTGCGGCAAACAGTGAAGTAATGGGGGAGGGAGGTGCCGGAGCTGAGAGAGGGAGAAGAGGAAGGCTGAAAACCAGATGGAAAGGTACAGGAGTGAGAGTCTTCATGAGACAGGAGATGCAGAAGGGCAATCCACCAGCATCGTGGAGATCTGAAGTTAAAACGGATAACGTTGAAAGATGTTGGAATAGAATCCTAGAATACTTAAGGCAGAGGAGACGGTTCCACTACTACCATTCTCCTCCCTGTAGCCCTCTCTTCAGATAACCATCGAATTCTCTTTTGAAAATCTTAATTGTATCAATCTCCACTGCAGTCTCAGGCAGCCCGTTCCAGTTCCTGACCACTTTCTGCGTGAAAACTAAGCAGGAGACAGGAATACACATTGTTGGACATTATATAAACCTCTGTGTGGATCCCCAGCTGGGGGAACTGTGTCCAGTTCTGGGCCCCACAGCTCAGGAAGGAGGTATTGGCCTTGTTAGGAGTGCAGTGGAGATTCAGGAGAATGATCCCAGGGCTAAAAGGTTCACTAATGGAGACAGGTTACACAAACGAGGCTTGTAAACCTTGTCTGGTCGAATCAAGGTGGTTATCATGAAAGATCAATTTGAAAGAGTCAACAGTGTTGAGAATACATATTCATACTTAAGGACACAACATGCCACAAAGATTGATCCTGGGTTTACTGCTTTTCATCATTTTTATAAATGATCTGGATGTGAACATAGGAGATACAGTTAGTAATTTTGCAGATGACACCAAATTTGGAGGTGTAGTGGGCAGCAAAGAAAGTTAGCTCAGTGTACAATGGGATCTTGATCAGATGGGCCAATGGGCCGAGGAGCAGCAGATGGAGCTTAATTTAGGTAAATGTGAGGTGCTGTATTATGAAAAGGCAAATCAGGGCAGGACTTATAAACTTAATGATAAGGTCCTAGGGAGTGTTGCTGAACAAAAGAGACCTTGGAGTGCAGGTTCATAGTTCCTTGAAGGTGGAGTCCCAGGTCGACAGGGTAGTGAAGAAGGCGTTTGGTACGCTTGCCTTTATTGGTCAGTACATTGAGTGTAGGAGTTGGGAGGTCACGTTGCAGTGTACAAGACATTGGTTAGGCCACTTTTGGAATATTGCATTTAATTCTGGTCTCCCTGCTATAGGAAGGATGTTGTGAAACTTGAAAGGGTGCAGAAAAAATTTACAAGGATGTTGCTGGGGTTGGAGGGTTTCAGCTATAGGGAGAGGCTGAATAGACTGGGGCTTTTTTCCCTGGAGCATCAGAGGCTGAGGGGTGACCTTATAGAAGTTTATAAAATCATGAGGAGCATAGATAGGGTGAATGGCCATGTTCATTTCCCCAGGTAGAGGAGTTCAAAACTAGAAGGTATAGGTTTAAGGTGGGAGGGGAAAGATTTAAATGGGACCTGCGGGGCAACTTTTTCACGCAGAGGGTGGTGCGTGTAAAGAATGAGTTGTCAGAGGAAGTGGTGGAGGCTGGTACAATTACAGCATTTAAAAGGCATCTGGTTGGGTACATGAATAGGAAGGGTTTAGAGGGGTATGGACCAAATACTGGCAAATGGGACTAGATTTTTTTAGGATATCTAGTCGGCATGAACGAGTTGGACCGAAGGGTCTGTTTCTGTGCTGTACAGCTCTATGACTATGAGGAAATGGAATATAGAACTGTCTGGACATTCTGGATTAAAAAGTGTTTTTACTTTGTGACTTTTGACAGCTGTGTTCAGCCATACGTTTTGAAGTCTCTTGTGATTCAGCTACCATTTGCCAAAAGCCCATCGACATTGTGAAAAGAATGCAAGCCTTTTAAAACAAAATATCAAGGTCTTTCGGAGAGATAAAGGATGAGTTTGATTACTTCAATTCCTGGATATCTAGGGGAGGCGATGGCCTAGTGGTATTATTGCTGGACTGTTAATCCAGAGACCCAGGTCATGTTCTGGGGACCTGGTTCAAATCCTACCATATGGTGAAATTTGAGTTCAATAAATATCTGGAATTAAGAGTCTAATGATGACCATGAATCCATTGTTGGGGAAAAACCCATCTGGTTCACTAACGTCCCTTTAGGGGAGGAAACTGCCATCCTTACTGGGTCTGGCCTACAGGTGACTCCAGACCCACAGCAATGTGGTTGACTTGTAACCACCCTCTGGGCAATTAAGGATGAGCAATAAATGCTGCCTAGCCAGCAACACCCTCATCACCATGAATGAATAAAGGGGAAAAAAAGAAGGGGCCCTATGTTGTAGGGAGCCTAGCAACAGCCTCTGGACTGATTTTGCTGTGTTTCCAGCACACTTAGATGACTCAGTTGAAGAAAGACCTCCTTACTCCTAAGATCAATATGAACTCTTCTAAAAAATAACAGAAAACTCTAAGGCAGAACCAACTGCCTGAAATATTATAAGAGCTTGATACATCAAATTTCAGGATTTCTAACTGACTTTCACATGAAATGAAAACTGATTTGAAGGCTTCATCCATTCAACAACTGTTAACATTGCGATCTCACTGACACAAGAAGTCAACAGAACTGTGAGAAGTCTTCCGTGAATTTTAGCCTTTGATTTCGGTCTCTTGTTCCCACACTGAGGCATTTTTCTCAACAGAAAACAGTTTTCAGTCTTGGATCAGCCCTGGTTGAAAGGCAAAACAGGCCTGAAGGGCTGAATGGCCTCTTCCCATTGAATGCTTGGAGACTTACCAGGCTGATCAGCTGTGAGAGGGTCATCCCCACTCTCACTGTCACTTTCTCATCTGCCGTCTGCGCAGGCCGCACATTGGGATTGTAGGAGTCAAACAACTTGTTGAGAAGTCTCTTCTCCGTCTCAGAGGCACTGACACCTGGGTTCAAAGGTCAGAAAAAGCCAGGCAGACAATTCAAAATGACCAACCATGTACTTTCATCAGTGACTCAAGGACTCCGTCATTTTGATCAAAACTTTTAACACAGATGCCACACAAGTGGCAGGCAATGACCATTTCCAATAAGAGAAAATCTAACCGTCTTCCTGTTACACTCATTGACATTATTATGTGCCGACAACCCAAGAACTTTTTACGTTATTCGTTCGTGGGATGTGGGCATCATTGGCTATTGTCCATCCCTAATTACCCCTTGGGAAGGTGATAGTGAGCTACCTTCTTGAGGTGCAGTCCATGTGGTGAAGGTATAGCCACAATGCTGCTAGACAGCAAGTTCCATGACTCTGATTCTCTTTTGTTGAAGATGGTCATACCTGGCATTTGTGTGGCACAAATTTGTGTTCCTTGCTACTTGTCAGCCCAAATTTGAATATCACTCAGGTCTTGCTGCATTTAGACACCGACTGTTCCAGTATCCAAGAAGTCAAAAAGAACCGCTGGAGCTTCACGAGTTTGATTCCTTGTTTTTTAGCATGCCCCTTTGCCCTTTTGGTATGCCCATCAGACCCAGCTAACACAGACATACAAGCACAGACCCTCCTGCCCAATTCAGGAGCAAGGAGGTGTCTGATCTGGCACCTTCAACTCAAGTACCAGGGGAGTGCAGAATGGGACCTTGCATATCAACTACCTTATAAGACTTGAAAGACACAGCGAAACCCATCTAGCCACATGGGTACAAGGCGAAGGGTTGCAGCATTAATTCTAATATCTCAGTGAGGTTGATGGCCAAGCATCATGTCTGGATGCTTTGAGTTCCATCAATATTCCCAAATGATGGATCTTCTGCTGCAGTATGTAAACCCAGGATATCTAAAACTCCATCTGTGGAGACTGTCTAAATCCAGTAGTGTTACAAACTCTAACATCCTTATCTGAGCAGAATGAATGTTTATCCTCTTCAACTGATTATCATAATTGCCATCAGTTTATCCTTCACAGAACTGTCTCCCACTGGAGCCCTCTCACTGTCTTCTCCTTTGCTGTCTAATACCCTGGGTATTAATAGAACAGACTGCATTTCTCTCTGGTTTGGGCTCTGGAGGAGCTGCATTGTTGAGACAGCCTGGTCCCAACCACCTGTTCATCTCAGTACAAAACATTCTTCTTCAATTAACCTCCCATGAACAGAGCAGCTATTGCCCTTCATTCAAAAATTTCTTCACTTTAATGGACATCATACAAATGCCTCATTGTATCGCTGAGCTATACCCCACACCCACTCCCTTCACTGTAACACAGTCTAACGTTCAAATCCCTTCACAATAAAACTCCGATGTACCCCACACCCCTCACTGTAACACTCTCTGATATACCTTACACCACACTCTGTAACGCTTTCTGATATATCCCATACCCCTCACTGTAACACTCTCTGATATACCCCGCACCCCTCACTCTCTCGCTCTCTGATGTACTCAACATCCCTCACTGTGACACTGTCTCTGATATACCCCACACCCCTCACTGTGACGCTCTCTGATATACCCCACACCCCTCACTGTGACGTCCTCTGATATACCCCACACCCCTCACTGTGATGCTCTCTGATATACCCCACACCCCTCACCATGACACTCTCTGACATACCCCACACCCCTCACCGTGACGCTCTCTGATATACCCCACACCCCTCACTGTGACGCTCTCTGATATGTCCCACACCCCTCACTGTAACACTGATATACCCAACACTCTTCACTGTAACACTCTCTGATATACCCCACACCCCTCACTGTGGCACTTTCTGCTTTACCCCACTCCCCTCACCGTAACACTCTCCGATATTTACATTTGGATAAGTACATTTTTTTTTCAATTCATTTGTGGGATGTGGGCGTTGCTGGCTGGGCCAGCATTTCTTGCCCATCGCTAGTTGCCCTTGAGAAGGTGGTGGTGGTGAGCTGCCTTCTTGAACCGGTGCGGTCCTCCTGCTGTGGGTTGACCCACAATGCTATTAGGGAGGGAATTCCAGGATTTTGACGCAGTGACAGTAAAGGAACAGCAATATATTTCCAAGTCAGGATGGTGAGTGACTTGGACGGGAACTTGGAGGTGGTGGTGTTCCCATATGTGTGATGCCCTTGTCCTTCTAAATGGAAGTGGTCGTGGGTTTGGAAGGTGCTGTCTAAGGATCTTTGGTGAATTTCTGCAGTGCACCTTGTAGATAGTACACGCTGCTGCTACTGAGCATCGGTGGTGGAGGGAGTAGATGCTTGTGGATGTAGTGCCAATCAAGCGGGCTGCTTTGTCCTGGATGGTGTCAAGCTTCTTGATTGTTGTTGGGGCTGCCCCCATCCAGGCAAGTGGGGAGTATTCCATCACACTCCTGACTTGTGCCTTGTAGATGGCGGACAGGCTTTGGGGAGCCAGGAGATGAGTTACTCGCCGTAGATTCCCAGCCTCTGGCCTGCTCTTGTAGCCACTCTGTTAATGTGGTGAGTCCAATTGAGTTTCTGGTCAATGGTGACCCCCAGGATGTGGATAGTGGGGGATTCAGTGATGGTAACACCATTGAATATCAAGGGGTGGTGGTTAGATTGTCTCTTTTGGTAATGGCCATAGCCTGGCATTTGTGTGGCATGAATATCACATGCCAGTTGTCAGCCCAAGCCTGGATATTGTTGAGATCTTCTTGTATGTAAACATGGACTGCTTCAGTATCTGAAGAGTCACGAATGGTGCTGAACATTGTGCAATCATCAGTGAACATCCCCACTTCTGACCTTATGATGGAGGGAAGGTCATTAATGAAGCAAGTGAAAATGGTTGGGCCTAGGACACTACCCTGAGCAACTCCTGCAGAGATATCCTGGAGCTGAGATGATTGACCTCCAAGAACCACGACCATCTTCCTATGTGTCAGGTATGACTCCAACCACCAAGCGTTTGCCCCTTGATACCCATTGATTCCAGTTTTTCTAGGGGTCCTTGATGCCGCACTCGGTCGAATGCAGCCTTGATATCAAGGGCTGTCACTTTCACCTCACCTTGAGAATTCAACTCTTTTGTCCATGTTTGAACCAAGGCTGTAATGAGATCAGGAGCTGAGCGGCCCTGGAGGAACCCAAACTGGGCGTCACTGAGCAGGTTATTGCTGAGCAGGTGTTGCTTGATAGCACTGTTGATGACACCTTCCATCACTTTACTGATGATCGAAACTAGACTGATGGGGCGGTAATTGGCCGGGTTGGATTTGTCCTGCTTTTTGCATACAGGACATACTTGGGCAATTTTCCACGTTGTCGGGTAGATATCAGTGCTGTAACTGTACTAGAACAGCTTGGCTAGGGGAGCACAAGTTCTGGAGCACAAGTCTTCAGTGCTAATGCTGGAATGTTGTCAGGGCCTTTGCCGTATCCAGAGTCTCCAACCGTTTCTTGATATCACGTGGAGTGAATCGAATTGGCTGAAGACTGGTATCTGTAATGCTGGGGACCACTGGAGGAGGCCAAGATGGATCATCCACTTGGCATTTTTGGCTGAAGATCGCAGCAAATGCTTCAGCCTTATCTTTTGCACTGATCTGCTGGGCTCTTCCACCATTGAGGATGGGGATATTTGTGGAGTCTCCTCCTCCAGTGAGTTGTTTAATTGTCCACCACCATTCACGACTGGATGTGGCAGGACTGCAGAGATTAGATCCGATACGTTGGTTGTGGGATCGCTTAGCTCTGTCTATCACTTGCTGCTTTCGCTGTTTGGTGTGCAAGTAGTCCTGTTTGGTGGCTTCACCAGGTTGATACCTCATCTTCAGGTATGCCTGGTGCTGCTCCTGGCATGCCCTCCTGCACTCTTCGTTGAACCAGGGTTGATCCCCTGGCTTGATGGTAATGGTTGAGTGGGGAATATGCTGGGCCATAGATTGTGCGGGAGTACAAATCCAGCCCTATTGATGGCCCACAGTCTTGAGTTGCTAGATCTGTGCCAAGTCTGTCCCATTTAGCACGGTGACAGTGCCACACAACACGATGGAGGTTGTTCTCAATGTGAAGGTGGGATTGTGCAATGGTCACTCTTACCGATACCATCACTGACAGATGCAACTGCAGCTGGCAGATTAGTAAGGATGAGGTCAAGTATGTTTTTCCCTCTTGTTGGTTCTCTCGCCACCTGCTGCAGACCCAGTCTAGCAGCTATGTCCTTTAGGACCCAACCAGCTCGATCAGTAGTACTGCTGCCGAGCCATTCTTGGTGGTGGATATTGAAAACCCCACCCAGAGTACATTTTGTGCCCTTGTCATCCTCAGCGCTTCCCCTAAGTGCTGTTCAACATTAAGGAGTAGTGATTCATCAGCTGTGGGAGGACGGTATGTGGTAACCAGCAGGAGATTTCCTTGCCCATGTTTAACTTGAAGCCGTGAGACTTCATGGGGTCCAGAGTCAAAGTTGAGGACTCCCAGAGCAACTCTCTCCCGACTGTATATCATTGTGCCACCACCTCTGCTGGGACTGTCCTGTCTGTGAGATAGGACATATCCAGTGATGGTGGTGGTGATGTCTGGGACATTGTCTGTAAGGTATGATTCTGTGAGTATGACTATGTCAGGCTGTTGCTTAACTAGTCTGTGAGACAGCTCTCCCAATTTTGGCACTAGCCCCCAGATGTTAGTGAGGAGGACTTTGCATGGTCGATTGGACTGTTTTTGCCATTGTCTTTTCTGGTGCCTAGGTCGATGCTAGGTGATCCATCCAGTTTCATTTCTTTGAGTCTTTGCAGCGATTCGTACAACTGAGTGGCTTGCTAGGCTATTTCAGAGGGCAGTTGAGAGTCAACCTGATTGCTGTGGGTGACGTGTAGGCCAGACCAGGTGAGGGTGGCAGATTTCCTCCCCTAAAGGACATTAGTGAACCAGATGGGCTTTTCCAACAATTGGCAATGGATTCACAGCGATCAGTAGATTCTTAATTCCAGACTTTTTTTTTGAATTCCAATTCCACCATCTACCGTAGTGGGATTCAAACCCGGGTCCCCAGAACATCAGCTGGGTTTCTGGATTAATAGTCTAGCGATAATACCACTAGGCCATCGCCTACCCATGTTTGCAGGGATATGGACCAAATGCAGGCAGATGGGACTAGTTTAGTTTGGGAACATGGTTGGTGTGGACTGGTTGGACCAAAGGTTCTGTTTCCATGCTGTATGACTCTATGAGTATGCCTCTATATACCCCTCACTGTAACACTAACATACCCCACACCCTTCACTGTAACACTCGCTGATATACCCCACATCTTGTACTGTAACACTCTCTGATATATCCCGTGCCCATCACTGTAACACTCTCTGATGTAACCCGCACCCCTCACTGTAACACTCTCTGATATAACCCGCACCCCTCACTGTAACACTCTCTGATATACCCCACACCCCTCACTGCGAGACTCTCTGCTATACCTCACACTCCTCACAGTAACACTCTCTGATATACCCCAAACCCCTCACTGTGACACTGATATACCCCACACCCCTCACTGTGACACTCTCCGATATACCCCACACCCCTCACTGTAACACTCTCCGATATACCCCACACCCCTCACTGTGAGACTCTCTCCTGTACCTCACACCCCTCACAGTAACACTCTCTCATATACCCCACACCCCTCACTGTAATAATGATATACCCCACATCCCTCACTGTGATAATGATATACCCCACACCCCTCACTGTGACACACCAGCGTAACCCCCCCAACTGTAACACACTTTGATATACCCCAGACCCTTCACTGTGAAACATTCCATTACACCCCAGCTTTCTCACAGTGGAGTTAGTTGGGCTACCATCTGCTCTTGCCTCCGATCTTAAATCTGCTCTGAAAAGCAAAAGACCACTCGCCTCCCATCTGAATCGAGTTCCAATTGACCCGACAGTCTCCTCTATGTATAAACAGAGTCGTGCCACTGGGCATTCATTCATGGAAACTAAATATTTACAGCTCTGGGTACTGGATCTAAAGAGAACCTCAAACAGGAGCTAAAAGTGACAAACACATAAATAGAAAGCATGGGTTCGTGGGAGGAGTTTTTAACATACCCCATCATTTCACAGCTGAAGGCTCTGCTTTAGAGACGCTGTTGCTTTAAATCACTCCTGCAGCAGCTATGTCACGTCTCTTACTTTCACATTTTATACGAGGAACAGACACTTACCTGCCCTCGTGACCATGAGCAAGAGGACTTGAAGTCTGACTGCCAGCCATAGAACCCCCATGTCCAGCTAGTTGCTCTATGTAGAAGTTTTCTGAAACTTTCCTGGAACTTTACATCAACTTTCTGTGGGCGGATAGATTGGCTGGCGGATTGAGCCTGGGGCTCGCTGGTCGGTAAGGGAGCTGTCAGTCAGGGAAGGGGCAGTACCATCTCCTTTCCAATCCCCAGCCTCCACCAATGAGTGCTGAAAGGCAGAAAGGCAGTTGGGGGTCACTGAAAATCCTGCATTCTGCACAGCCAGCAGCTGTTCTGCAGGTTCTCCTAAAGGAAAGGGACAGTAGGTGCCTGGTATTCCTGCCAATGGCCCAATGAGTCACCTTCATTCATGCAAACTTCCCTTCTGCACAGGAACTTCACTCTCCAAAGCCTGACCACTATTTAAAAGGCACAAGTCAGGAGTGTGTGACCTACAACTTGCCTGGATGAGTGCAGCAACGCCAACACTCAGCACATCCACAAACTCTCCTTCTCTGCACCACCGTCATTCAGTAGCAGCAGTGTGTACCATCTACAAGATGCACTGCATTGACTTCTTAGACAGGACCTTGCAAACCCACGACCACCACCATCAAGAACGAGAAGAGCCGTAGATACATGGGAACACCACGCCCCTGCAAGTTCCCTCCAAGCCACTCACCACCCTGACGTGAAAACATATCGCCGTTCCTTCGGTGTCTCTGGGTCACAATCCTGGAATTCTCTCCCTGATCTCACTGTGGGTGCCCGTCCATCTCACAGGCTGCAGCAGTTCAAGAAAGCTGCTCACCAACTTCTCAAGGGATAATTAGGGATGGGCCGTGAATGATGGTCCATCCAGACACACTTACAAAGCCTTGATTCAATAAAAAAAGTGTTGGGGTGATCTAATGATCATTAAAATATCTAAAGATACACCAGGGCTAAGGGCTACACATGGTGGGGTGGGGGCTGGGGGTATGAAGGACTAGAACAAGGAATCAGTCCCTTAAGGTTTGAGCATGGCTGGTCACCAGATTTGACCATTAGGAGCAGGAGTAGGCCATTTCGTCCATCCAGCATGCCAGCCTTTCCACAGTATCATGGCTGATCCAATTATTGGCCTAAACTCTATTTTTCTTCACGTCTTCTATTATCCTCGACTCTCTCTGTAACTTGAGTTTGAGCATATTCAAGGAGGCCATGGCCTTGTGGCATTATCGCTGGACTGTCAATCCAGAAATTCAGGCAATGTTGTGGGGACCCAGGCTCAAATCTTGCCATGGCAGAGGGTGGAGTTTGAATCCAATAATAATCTGGAATTAAGAGTCTAATGACCATGAACCCATTGCCATTTGTCGGGAAAAACCCAACTGGTTCAGTGACGTCCTTTAGGGAAGGAAACTACCATCCTTACCTGGTCTGGCTTACATGTGACTCCAGACCCACAGCAATGTGGTTGACTCTTAACTGCCCTCTGGGCAATTAGGGATGGGTAATAAGTGCTGGCCTAGCCAGTGATGCCCATATCTCACGAATGAATAAAAGATTTGGGAGCATGGTTGGCATGGACTGGTTGGACCGAAGGATCTGTTTCCATGCTGTATGAGTCTATATTTTAGTAGCCTAGCCTCTGCACTCTCTGGGGTCAGAGAATACCAAATAGTAATAACCCTCTGAGAATGGGGCAGAGGGAGTTCCTCATCTTCCTGTTCAACATGCAGCCCCCCATTCTCGGACATCTCTACCCCTAGCAATCAAAGCCAAACTTGGCCTCTGTTACAGCACTCTCTCGATGGCCCCGAGCATTTCGGAGCCATTCAGGGCACAGGAGGAGGCCATTCGGCCCATCGGGTCGTTGCCGGCCACTCAGTAAGTCTCTCTCTCCTCCCCACCCATACTCGTTCATCCGTGGGCCCTGACAGCTCCGGGGAGGAGGGGTCCGCTGGATTCTGAAGTGGGGCGGGCGTCGGTGCCTGGTCACCCCACATCAAAATCCCATGGGGGTGGGAGAGGGGAGAGCCGTGTGTGGCGGGGAGGCTAGCTCTGGTCGACGGTTACTGTCACGTTAGCCGCACGCGACGGAGAAGGCCGCGCGTTGCCTGACGGTTAGTGTCAGCATCGGCGGTTGGTTAGGGCGTGCGGCGGCGGTTAATGTCGCGTGACGGTCAACCATGGGCGCCCCTGGGACCTTGACCATACGTTGGTTGAGGGAGCCGGTTTAAAATCGACGTAGCCCCTCCGGCACCGAGAATTGACGGGGTATAACTTTTTCTGGGGGAGCGTGAAACAAATCCTGAAAATCTGCAGAATGGAGCTGGGCAGAAACTGGAATAATAACAAGACGGACCCCACGCCGGGTGGCGGGAGCATTGGAACGGGCTGGAGGTAAACACTGCCTCGAATATTAGTCGGACCCAACCCAAAGAAACAGGGTCGAAGATTGAGTTCGAAAGGACAGGCACGTGAAGTAAGTAAATCTGCCCATGGGACAGAACAGAAGATCGCTTTGCTGAGAGCTGGCATGGGCTCGATGGGCCAAACGGCCTCCTTCTGTGCCGTAAGGAGCGGTTGGCTGGCTAGGTAGTTATCTGTTATTCTTTATTCACTGGATGTGGGTGTCACAGCGTTTATTGCCCATCCCCAGTTGTCCAGAGAGAGGTTAAAAGTCAACCTCATCACCCTGGGTCTGGAGTCACACGCAGGCCAGGCTGTCACATTTCCCTCTTTTAAAAGGACATCAGTGAACCAGATTAGCTTTTCAGACAATCAGCAACGGTTTCACAGTCATCATTTTTCTCTGATTTCCAGTTTTTTTACTGAATTCAAATTCTGCCATATAACGTTGCCCGGGTTTCTGAATTAATAATCTAGCTATGCCTCCCCTTACATGTACACAGTTTGCACCTTGCATTCCAGAAAAGGGTACGGAGGTACCGGTAAAAGATGCAGAGGGATTTATGAGAATGCTGCCATTAATTGGGAGGTTAGAACAATCAGAGAATACTGTACAGGCCAGGAAAGAAAAAAAACTGAGAGGGGTGACCTCATAGAAGTCTACACGGGTCTCGAGGGGTAGAAATTTAGAAAATGGGGCTGTTAATATATAAGTGCTCAGCCACGTTAGTTAAACTTTTTTTAAAATGCACTATCCCCATCTGGTGGTGGTAAAACGTTCTACCTAAAGCATCTTATTTCCATTTCAAATTTCCAGTTATATAAACCATCGCTGAGCAGTTAATCACCCATATGATACTGATTGAATTATCATACATATTGCAACAGCCAGGAGGGATAGCCTCATTTCACAACCTGCCTACGATGTTCTCTCCAGTGACTGCCCCGTAGGCCAGACAAAAGGGCTCCTATATCTTTTGTGAATCTTAAGCCTCTGTACTGAACAATGTCATCACCTCAATGTAACACCGCGCATTTTCGGCACCTACTCCCAGCATAGGGTTAATCAGACGTTCCCAGGACAGTGACAGTGCAAGGTTGGATACAGGATAAAGCTCCCTCTGCACTGTCCCCAAACAGGTACACAGTAGGGTTAGATACTGAGTAAACCACTCTGTACTCTTAAACTGAAATTAAAGCTCCTTCAACTCTTTAACTAAAGATAAACCTTCCCCCAAAGTGTTCCATTAAACAGTCCCAGGAGGGACAGCTCATGGTTAGATACACAGTAAAGCTTCCTTCACATTGTCCCCTTCAAATACTCCCAGGACAGTTATAGGGGAGGCAATGGCCTAGTGGTATTATTGCTGGAGTGTCAATCCAGACACCCAGATAACGTCCTGCCTCTGGGCAATTAGGGATGGGCAAGAAATGCTGCCTAGCCAGCAACAACCTCATCTCATGAATGTATAACAAAAAAAAGAGAAAAAAACAGCATGGCGTTAGATAGAAAGTAAAGCTAACTCTACACTTCCGTAGTTTAACACAGTTTCCCTCTACTGATGTGATGGTGCTGAGTAAGGAAGACATTAGAAAATCTATAAAGAATTTTTTATTGTCACATCAGAATTAAAATATTACAGAGGACTAGTCTGTTTTTACTCATCATTCTCTTCATGAACTCTGGGTCCTGGTGCAAACACTGAGGATAATCCCATCCGTGGTTCACACCCGAATCCCACACTAACCTTCCTGGTGGCTCTGAAGTGATCCGGGCTTCTGGCTTCATCCTCGGCTGATGGCCTTAGCTCTGGCATGTAGCAGATAGGGGCTAGACCCCAGGGGTTCTGAGGCTAACAACTGCCATTGCATTTGTGTATGTGTATCTGTGTTGACAATGTGTGAGTCTGCGTGCACGCGTACCAGCGAGTTTTCACAGACAGAGAGAGAGTGTGGGCATCACCAAGTGAACAGCTGCAAAAGGGGGTTCAGTGTTCCGATGCGGCCCCACCCTAAGGCAGAGCCGTGTGAAGTCTTGTCTGGGAACAGTCTGGTGGAGTCAGGGATCCTTCTCTCCACCCTGCTCACTCACCCCAACCCACCCTCAACGAACCCCAACAGCTTAATCCCCGTCCCCGCCCCTCAATCTGGCCTTACAGCTCGTCGTGGGGCCCTGGTGGCTTGTCCAAGCCAAAAAACGAGGAGGGTTTCCCATGAACATCCCGCTGGCGCTTGACGAAGGCAGTGAAGGAGGACACGCAGTTCCCAATGAAGTGGTCGGCTTGGCCAAGGATGTAGAGGTCAGTCTGAGGCAGCGGAGCTTGTAGACTCACCACCGTTACCTGGGGAAGCAGAAAGGAAGACACAGCTTAGAGAGATGAGGCAAGAGCAGCCCAGCTCTTATGTGACAGGCACAGTTATGCTCCAGCAACAACTTTAATTTACATAGCACTTACATACCACTGACATCTCCACTATCAGCATTCCACAAACTGAACTGTACTAACCCATATCTGTAGTGTGGCTGCAACAGCCGTTCGGAGGTTGGGAATTCTGCAGCCCTAACTCACCTCCTGACACCCCAAAGCCTGACCACCATCTACGAAGCCCAAGACAGGAGTGTGACTGAATGCTCCTCCACTTGCATGGGCGAGTGCAGTTCCAACATCACTCAAGAAACTTGACACCATCCAGGACAAAACAGCCCCCATGTGATTGGCACCACGACTGCAAACATCCCTCCACCCCACAACGCTCAGCAGCAGCAGCAGTGTGTACCATCTACAAGATGCACTGCAGAAATTCACCGAGAGTCCTTCGATAGCACCCTCTGAGCCCAGGGCTGCTGCCATCTAGAAGGGCAAAAGCAGCAGATACGTGGGAACACCAGCACCTGCAAGTCCCCCTCAAGTTACACGTAATCCTGACTTGGAAATACATCGGTTATTCCTTCAGCGTCTCCTGTCTCCCTTCTCCCTAACAGCACTGTGTGGATCTACCGACAGCACGTGCACTGCAGCAGTTCAAGAAGGCAGCTCATCACCACCACCTCAAGGGGCAATTAGGACGAGCAATAAATGATGGTCCATCCAGAGTAGCATAAATAAAAACCAAAAGAACTGTGGATGCTGTAAATCAGGAACAAAAACAGAAGTTGCTGGAAAAGCTCAGCAGGTCTGGCAGCATCTATGAAGAAAAAAAAAATCAGAGTTAACGTTTCGGGACCGGTGACCATTCCTCAGAACAGCTTGAAGTTTGATACCACCCAGAACAAATCAGCCCTTGAATGGCCCCACACTAATAAATAACTGAGGAAGGGTCACCAGACCTGACATGTTAACTCTGACTTTTTTCTTCACAGATGCTGCCAGACCTGCTGAGCTTTTACAGCAACCTCTTTTTGTTCCAGAGTAGCATAATCCCTTGTTAACAGATAATTTCTTTCAAAAAGAAATCCTTGACTGTGTGTGATGCAAAATCATTAGAGTCACAGAGTAACACAGCATGGAAACAGGCCCTTCAGCCCAAACTGGTCCATGCTGACCATGGTGCCCGCATTTGGTCCGTATCCCTCTAAACCCTTCCCATCCATGTACCTATCCAAATGTACAGTGTATGCCATTTGTGCTGCATCCAATCTTGTGAGAGATCATAACATTCATAGTGCACTCAGGTCCAACAATTCACAGGATCCAGATATCAGTAATATTCAATTCTACCCAGCAATAGAGGAGGGGTCTGTCACAAAGTTTCCAATAGGACCCTCTGGACAGTTCGGGGAGTTTGAAAGTTACAGACTGTTTGAAAAGACAGAACCAGAGACAGATTTGATATTATAAGTGGTATAGTACCGCTCGGAAGACAGCTGAACTGTTCTGTGCCAGGGACTCAGCGAGGAATCTAGAGCAGCTGGAAGGGTTGTGCTATTAGAACTCAGGAAGAAGTTCTAGATGCAGTAGGCAGTCAGAGTTAGGAATCAGACAAAGGCCTGGAGAGCTGAGAAAATGCAATGGTTACTGGCTATGCTGGGGAGAAGATGTGCAAGGCTTTGAGGAAACCTGCGAGCATTATTTCTTGGAGGTGGGGATTGAAAAGCTCACAAGCAGTATTTGCTTGATGCAAATGAGCATGAGTGGATCGGGTGCAGAACTGGCTGGTGGTGTGGGAGTTGGTGAGGGTTTACACCCGAAATGTTGACTTCTCCTTTCCTCCAGGTGCTGCCTGGCTTGCTGGGTTCTTCCATGCTCCTGTTTGCCTACCCAGGGTGGATTAGAGGATGGTCAGAGATCATGAACCCTCGCCATTTTCCTCCTCCCTTCCAGAGGGCCACACATCTTGGGGAAAAGGATTTTCGATGATGATAGCGGGGCAGCAATGTTGGGATTCTGGACTCGGACCCACGGTTCCCTTACCTTTCTGTCCACGGCCCTCTCTATCTCGGCGCTGAAGGTCTCAGAGTCAGTGGCGATGTATATTGCCTTGGCGTTGATCCTCTTTGCCCAGGTGACCACTGCCCTCCTGATCTCAACCAGACCAGGCAAACACATCTCCATGGTCAGGGGTTGGGCCGTCTGCCGATTATAACCAACACACTGCGGTGAGGCCATGAGGTGTGGTCCTGCCGTGCCATCCTTTACCATGTTACATGCATTTTTCTGTTGGGTAGGGAGGTACAAGATGGACAGATTAACCTCAGTGGGGGACCAAATGGAGATTCATCAGAATGCTCTCACTCCTCTATGAGGGGAATAATATAAACAGGAGCAGGAGTAGCCATTCAGCCCCTCTTTCCTGCACTGCCATGCAATAAAGATTGGTGAGTTGGTTGTGGCCCCAAATTCACTTCCTTGCCTACCCCCACTAACCCTCCACTCCCATGTTGATCAGAAATCCAACTCAGCCTTAAATATATTCAATGACCCAGACTCTAGAGGGAGAGAATTCCAAACACTAAGGACCTTCTGAGAGAGACAGTTCTTACCATCCTCTTAAATATGAGATCCCTCACTCTAAAACATTGCCCCTAGTTCTAGGTTTCCCTCTGTATCCTATCGATTTCAACAAGATCACCTCTCACTCTTCCGAATCCCAATGAGTGTAGGCCCAACCTGTGCAACCTTCCCTCATCAGACAAACCATTTCATCTCGGAAATCAGGCGAGTGGACTTTCTCCCAAATGGTCCCAATGCAGTTTCTTTTAAAGAAGAGAACCGTTCATAGTTTTGTGGGCATAGCTGACTCAGCCAGAACTTATAGGTCATTTCAAAGTGCAGTGACAAGTCAACTCCGTTGCGGTGGGTCTGGACTCACATGTAGGCCAGACTGGGTAAGGACGGCAGGCAGATTTCCTTCCCTGAAGGACATTAGCGAACCAGGTGAATTTTTGCAACAATTGACAGTGGGTGCATGGCTGCCACTTGGCTATTTTTTAAATTGCAGATTTTTATCACATTTAAATTTCACCATCTGCTATGTTGGGATTCAAACCTGTATCCTAAGAACATTATTCTGCTCCTCTGGACTACTAATCCAGTGACCTTACTGCTGCACCTCTTCGTATGTCTATCCCTTCTGAAGCGAGGAGTACTGGACACAGTATTCTAGTCAACAGCTTCATTAATGGCATGTACAGTTTTAGTAATAAACTACATTGGTACTGGAAAGATTCTGGATTTGGGGAGGACTTGGTAGGATCAGATGAAGAACAA
Source organism: Rhincodon typus (assembly GCF_021869965.1). NCBI lineage: Eukaryota > Metazoa > Chordata > Chondrichthyes > Orectolobiformes > Rhincodontidae > Rhincodon > Rhincodon typus. Next base: position 6,146,101 of record NC_063376.1, read on the forward strand.
TTTGCTACAGTGATTCCTAGTGTCCAATCGCTGATAATTGCCTTGCTTACTAAAAAATTAAGAGATTTATAGCTATGCTCAGTGTGAATGGAGTTTGCAAACAGATGACTCAGGATCTAATTGAATGGTGTGAACAGTCTGGAGGGACTGAATGGCCTTCTCCTGTTCCTATGTTGAGGTATTTTTCTTGTTCGGGTCTTTGGACCCATGACGCCATGACTCCCACCAAAGGCTAAGGCCAGAAGGCAGGTCCCAAAACTGTACTGACTGTCAACTTAACTGAGCCAAGGAGTTAATATTCTTTCAAATGGATATTTCACAACACCAGTAGCGAACAGATGGGCCGAATGGCTTGTTTCCAAGCTGCAGATTCGATGCAAAATCTCATCCAAACCCCGTTTCTGTCTGTAGCCCTTCGTAACCCAGGGTTACTGAGGCTGACTGTTCTCAATTAATGTATCTTTGTTGTAATTAGCTTGCCATGCAGAGCAGACCTGGGATCTTGCTCTGTATGGCTCTGCCATGCACTCAGGCATGGCTTTCCCTTCCTGCCATTAGACCTCCTGGTCCACTGGGTTTGGATTCTTTAATGTAGGACGTGAAATGTCAGTGCGCCAAAATGACCCACTGTCACAAGCATCCATTATCAGACACTGGTGATGCTGTTGAGTTTGTTCCCTCAGCGGTGGGCTGTCTGGTCAAGCACACATGGGACTAGACAGATTAAGACAATACCTTGACAGGTGCCACCCTCCACAACAATCTGATAAATAAATAGTTACTTACCCAGTCCACCCCGACACGTAAGTGAATGCCCAGGTAAGGCCTGAGCAGCAAGGCCTGGATATAGTTCTCAGCCTCCTGGGCAATTCTGTCCGACCATACAACATACTTCTGGAGGTACCGGTGTTCCTTTAGCACAGGGAACTGGGCCGGAGCCCCGGGCAAGGCCAAAACCGGGTGTTTGGAGGCTGGATACCTGGAGAGGGAGCAGAGTGCCAGTAAAACGCGGCTCCAAAATATCAGCCATTTTAAAAATAAACACAGAGGCCAGTCAACAATGGAGGGCCTTGGGGCATTGCTGGTTATTAAGGATGTGACATCACTGATGGTCATAGATTGTTGCTAAAGGCATGACATCTCTACTGACTGTCACCTATTTTCATTACCTTGATGGGCTACTACGTCCGTGAGAAAACAAATCCAGCAAGGGTGACATGGTGGTTAGCACAGCTGCCTAACGGCGCTGGGGACTCGGGTTCGATTCCACCCTCAGGTGACTGTCTGTGTGGAGTTTGCACGTTCTCCCTGTGTCTACGTGGGCTTCCCCTGGGTGCTTGGTTTCCTCCCACACTCCAAAGATGTAGGTGGATTGGTCAAGCTAAATTGCCCCCGTTGCGTCTAGGGATGTGCAGACTAGGTGGATTAGCAACATCGGGTTACGGGGACAGGGTGGGTCTGGGTGGGATGCTCTTTGGAGGTCGGTGCAGAGTTAACAGGTTGAATGGTCTCTGACTGCACTAGAGATTGTGAGATTCTACGAGAACAGAAGACATAACCTCAGAGTGGCTGGTAAGATTTTAATATGGTCACTCCCTGTTGCCATGTTTACAACAGACCATTCCCTGGTACCACAGCAGCTCCTCAGTTGCCAAGGTCACAATCCTCTAGAGTACAGGATCAGTAATGAGTAATCAGGAGTTATAGACTATGCTGGGGAATGATGTGGGACCCTGGGCACCATCTCTTCGCCCATCAAATCTCCAGCTGCCTGTTGTTAGCCCCTCAGTCCAGAGCCACCTGTCCCTCACTTACCTATCCAGCCAATGAGCCTTGTAGTACGAGTTGAAGGCAATCCCACTGAACAGCTCTGAGCGATCAAAATCCACGCCAAAGTGGTCCCAGAAAGGCCCAAAGGGATTCCCATCCTGTCAGACATGAGGTGGTCAGTCAAGCAACAGTCCCTGTGCTCCTGCAATCCCAGTGCCCTCCACCTCAGCGTCCCAATATTTCCGTTGCCCCAAAACCCCTCTATACCTAATAAATCTCCCCTTCCCGACCCATTATCTCCAGATTCGATAACCCTTTGTCCGAGTGCTGCACACTCAATGTTCGTACACTGGGTTCCAGGAATCAGGGATCAATGGCGGAGCACTAATATCACTGGGTCAGGAATACAGAGACCCAGGCCAACACTGAGGGGACGCATGTACAAATCCCACCTTGGCTGCAAGATAGAATTTAAATTCAGTTAGTATTATCTGGAATTGAAAGCTATGACCATGGTAGCTAGCATATAGTAAAAACCCTCTGACTCCCTAATATCCTTTGGGGAAGGAAATCTGCCATTCTAATGTGGTCTGGCCTACATGTGACTGTGGACTCACAGCGATGAGGTTAACTTTTAACTTTTCTGAAAAATGGCCCAGCTAGCCACTCAGGACAAAGGGAGTTAGGACGAGCAATAAATGCTGGTCTTGCTGCCGCGATCCCACAAAATCGTGAAGCCATAAAAGTGCTGTTACCCTCATACCTCCGTTCTTTATATCCCTCCCCCTTCTGCGGGTGCCAATTAACTCTCGTTATCCCACACCACACCCCCAAAAATCACACCTCACCTTCATGGGGCATGATGATCTATCTGCACTCCTCTGAGCTGCCATCTCGAAGCAGTATGCCACCCTTTCTCCCGGGGGCCAGTGCGCGGGTGCCAGTTCCTGCATGAAATCCTCCATACTGACTACCCGGTGGAACTCTGTCAGAGTTTCCAGCTTGAAGTACTCACTGTATGGGACATGGGCCTGGAAAACAAGACAGGCCAGAACTTAAATCAAAACTGCCCCTTCTGAGAGAGGTCTGGAGGGAGGGAGTTTGCAGGTGTTGAGGGGAGGGAGGAGACAGCAGTGGGGAAAAGACAAGGGGGAAGGAAGCAAGGCCAATATTCTGTCATTCACAGAAAGACAGCTCAGTGGAAACAGCCAGGAGTTGAGTGAAGACACAATGCCATACCTGCAGTCCACACCCTAAATGACACAGGGCTAACTCTACAAGGCAACGGTGACACTCTAACAGCATACCATGACTCTGTGTACCCTTTGATCATTGTGTGCAGCCATTCTGCGTACACTTTGATCCCTGCGTACAACCATTCCATTTCCCCTTTGACGCCTGCACATCCTTCAGACCGGATACAGCCTCTTTGTGTACCCTTCTGTACAGTGTACCTTTGGACCCGTGACCAGTTGCTCTGTCTATCCTTCCCTCAGGTGGAGAAACAGAGACCCTATTCGGGGACGGGGGCGGGGTCAGCGGCGGGAGTGGGGTCATCTCTCTCCCCTTTATCACACCCCCACCCTTTCTCAGCCCATGCCCTAGAGAGAGCAGAAACATCCCTCGCACCATCTTCATTCAGTGCTTATGACATGACAACAACTTTGAATTAAGGTGGCACCCCCAACACTGTTCTGATTCACCCCACTTCCTCCCCTACTTCGCTCACCTTCCAGTTCCTTCTGTGAGAGACACTGACAGCGCAGTGGGGGAGTGTGGATAACCACTCCTTTTCCAACAGCGGTAGTGGGAATCTCTTCCATTCCCACCACCAGCCTGAGGGATTTAACATGTCCACTCCCCCCACCCCCCACAGCACAGGCAGCACCTCAGATTGTGCAGTACTCCCTTAGAACTGGCACCCACTGGTGACTGTCACCTAGATGGTGTACCCAGGTGCTCCAGGAGGGGAGATCCAGACCGGGTTCTGACCCAGGGGGTGATGTTGCTTGGCAATGACGGCTATGGGACAGGTAACGTACGTTTGTGTAGGGAGGCGTCTGGTGCCTGTAAACCACCCAAGGGGGCACCACCAGTGTCCGATTCAGCATCTCTGCAAACGCCAAGGAGCCCAGAAAGTGATCAGCCTGATTCCCAAATCGGCCTGTTTTTAAATAGAACACAGAGAATTTTTTTTAAAAGCAAAAATGATTCAGACCCTCAGGACACAACAGCAAACAGACATTAACTTTCACCCCTAGGTCCCTGGACAGGGGAAGGGTCAGAATAATACTTACCAAGCGGTGTGCCCACTACCACGATGAGATGTGGGTTTAACCTGTAATGGAGGTGGCTCAGCCAAGATTCAGCAGATTCACAGGTCTCTGGGACGAGAGGTTGCGCTGTGATGAGAGTCTAAATCGGTTCGATATTCTCTGGAGTTTAGAGAAATGGCATTGAAACCTACAAGATTCTGACGGGACAGACAGAGTCAATGCAAGGTGGATGCTGTCCCCTGGATGGGGAGGGCAGTGGGTAGGTCAGAACCAGGGGACAAAGTCTCAGGATAAGAGACAGGCCATTTCAAACTGAGATGAGGATGGATTTCTTCACTCAAGGTGGTGAATCTTTGGAAGTCTCAACCTCGGAGGGTATGGAGACTCTGTCAGAGTATGTTCAAGAGAGAGATCGATAGATACCTACATATGAAAGATATCAAGGGACACAATGCATAGGACTATAAATGGTGTCAAGATAGGAGATCGGCTGTGATTTAGAATGGAGGACAGGCTTGAGGAGCTGAATAGCTCCTGCTCATAGGTTTCTGACCAGAGGGGAGACTATTTGAAGAGAATCAGTGCAGCAGAGAAGGCAGTTGGCGGGGTGGGGGGGAGGGTGTTAGAGGTGTGCAAGGGGGAAATGAAATTTGTCATGATTTGACCACACTGCTCAAAAAGGCAGTGGAAGCAATTTCAGCAAATGCTTTCACATGAAGAATCGGAAAAACAGTTAATGGAAAAATGAGGTAAAAAAAAAATCAGCACAGGACAATGACCTCCTTCTGTGCTCCATGATTGTGCTATCCAGTGAGTGATGCACATTATGGTCGTATAGTCCTCTCCAACTCCCAACACTTCGACTCGTGGAGAGAGAAAAAAGAAGCAGCTTGAAGCATGGCGAGTGGGCAAGGTGAGGTGGTGGTTGGAGATGTGGAGAGTAGATCCTCCTTATAGATGTGAGGGTATACATAGGTGCCTCTCACTTACCCATACAGGGGCAGTAGACCACGTAGCCACTCTCGTCCCATGTCAGGGGGTCCTGTTTTGTCGTATCGCCCAGAGGGAGCCAGCCCCACCGGAGGAAGAAGAGGAGGGCAAAATGGAGGGGAAGGGGTCCTGTCCTGGCCCTCATTTTGCGCTCTGCCCGATGTCTCATGTCCGGTGACTCACGCACATCGTGGCGCTATCCTGTCGGATAAATCGAGAGGTCAGTTCACATCAGGGCCCAGAAAACCCCTCTGACCCAAGCCTTGTGCCTCCTCAATCTCGTTCCCCCTCAGCCATCCAGTGGCACCTCCCCACTTGTCCAAAGTCCCTCCCACCCTCCTCCACCCAAAAATCCCTCCTCATCCCCACCATCCCTGGGGTGGTACAGGGTTAAATTAGTTGGCATCTCAATATCCCATGACATCATTCACAAAGCCAAATATTCGATTTCAGGTCAAGGGCCAGGATCAGCTTCGACTGTGATGCCTCTGTAGTCAAACTGCCAGCAGGCAATGCCAGCATGTACAAGGCAGGAGCTGGATTGAACTTTATGCTTGGGAGAGGCACAGCCCCAAGTGAGAGGCATTACCTTTGACGGGGGACATAATAACAGCAAACACAACTAACATCCGAGAATCATTCACTCTACAGAAACTGGATATTCAGCAAAGGAGGACCTCGTTCTACTCCACTGTGCTTTTTTTCCGGGGTCAGAGCCCCCGTTCAGTTTGATGAGCTTCCCCCCGATGAGGGACATTACAAAACTTGGTGGGGTGGTAAACAATGGCAAAGATAAGAGATAGTA
>NC_063376.1:6152341-6178934 GCF_021869965.1 Rhincodon typus
AATGGCAAAGATAACCTCATTTTACAGGAGAAGGAGAACATCGGTGCAAAATGGAATTCAATCTTGACAGATGAGGTGATTCACTTGGGCAGGAAAAACATAGAAATGGAATACATGAACAGCAGGACCCTGAAAAGCACAGAGGATCACAGTGACCTTGATGTGCGTGTTCCAGTTCCTGAACGGATAAGGACAGGTGGATAAAGTGGATACTTGCCTTTATTAGCCAAAGCAGAGTTTAAGAGCAGGGAGCAGATCGAACTGTATAAAACATTGGTTACGTCACAGCCAGAGTATTGTGCACACAGTTCTGGAATCTACATTAGAGGAGGGAGCAGAGGAGATTGACCAGACTGGCCAGATTTACCAGGATGTTGCCTGGGCTAGAGAGTTTCGGTTATGAAGAGAGATTGGACATACTGGGGTTGCTTTCCTTGGAGCAGAGGAGATTGAGAGGGGGGCATTGTGTCACAACACGGAAACAGACCCTCCGATCCAACTCGTCCGTGCCAACCAGATATCCTAAATTAATCTAGTCCCATTTGCCAGCTTTTGGCCCATTTCCCTCTAAACCCTTCCTATTCATGTACCCATCCAGATGCCTTTTAAATGCTGTAATTGTACCAGCCTCCACCACTTCCTCTGACAGCTCATTCCATACATGCACCACCCTCTGTGAGAAAAAGTTGCCCCTTAGGTCCCTTTTAAATCTTTCCCCTCTCACCTTAATTCTATGCCCTCTAAGTTTGGACTCCCCTACCCTGGAGAAAAGACCTTGGCTATTCACCCGATCGATGCCCCTCATGCTTTTATAAACTTCTACAAGGTTATAAGCCTCTACAATGCACTGACCTCGGCCTCCGATGCTCCAGGGAAAAATAGTCCCAGTCTATTTAGAGATAGCAAGAACTGCAGATGCTGGAGTCAGAGATAACACAGTGTGGAGCTGGAGGAGCACAGCAGGCCAGGCAGCATTAGAGGAGCATGAAAGTTGACGTTTTGGGTCAATTCTGAAGAAGGGCCCCGACCCAAAACAACAACTTGTCTCCTCCTCTGATGCTGCCTGGCCTGCTATGTTCCTCCAACTCCACACTGTATTATGCCAGTCTATTCAGTCTCTCCCTATAGCTCAAACCCTCCAGTCCTGGCACTGTCCTTGTAAATCTTTTCTGAACCCTTTCAAGTTTCACAACATCCTTCCTATAGCAGGGAGACCAGAATTGAATACAGTATTCCAAAAGTGGCCTAACCAATGTCCTGTACAGCCACAACATGACCTCGCGACTCCTATACTCAATGCACTGACCAATAAAGGCAAGCATACCCGATGCCTTCTTCACTACCCTGATTGAGATGTACAAAATTGAGGGGCATAGACATACATAAACTGTTCCCCGTGGTGGAGGGATCAATGACCAGGCAAATAAAATTAAGGGAAGGAGCAGGAGGTTTATGGAATAGGAGTTAAAATTTACGTGTGTGTACCTAGAGCTCACCGCCTATAAACGGTGGTGGAGGAGGCAGAAACCTATCAAACATTTAGTAAGTGAGATAACAAGGTGCAGAGCTGGATGAACACTGCAGGCAAGCAGCATCAGAGAAGCGGGAAGGGTCTAGGCCCAAAACGTCAGCCTTTCTGCTCCTCTGATGCTGCTTGGCCTGCTGTGTTCATCCAGCTCTACATCTTGTTATCTCAGATTCTCCAGCATCTGCAGTTCCTGTTATCTCTGAAACATTTAGTAAGTATTTAGAGGTACACTCTGCAGCGCTGAGGCTAGGGGCCAAGAGCTGGAAAATGGGACTAGAATAGTGAGGCGGTTGTTTTTGACCAGCTTTTCACCACTCCACACCCTCCCGATCCAAGTGACCCTGCCATTCCAATGTGGGAAGCAACGGGCAGGCCATCAACTGTCCTGTTGCCTGTGCCAGACCGTTTGGAAAGACTTTCCCGTCTCCTTCATTGCTCCCCGTACCTGGGCAGGTCTGTCTCCATTCCCCTGTTGGAAAGTTTCCGTATGTGCTACTGCTGTCACAAACTGAAATTGTAACGCCAGCTTCTGTTTTACGGCGCGGATTAGTTTCAACCTGCAAACCCCGATTACCGACACTCCGTTACTGAGTGGCTTCTGTAACTAACAACTGAAGGAGCAGCGCTGCAAAGGCTTGTTGTTTTCAAACAAACCTGTTGGACTATAACCTGGTGTCGTGTGATTTTTGACTCGGGACAGAAGAGGGGCAAATGTAACAATGAAGAAGTTTTTCCTTTCTTCCTCCACCCCCCCCCAAAGAAAAAGAAACATTCAATCCGTGTAAAGTGAAGAAGCAGGGGAGCTGTTCTAACAAAGCTAATCAGTCGGCAAACTTCCTAGAAACCGGGACACAGACATAAATAGGAGACAGACACACAATTAGAGAAAGAGACATACAGAGAGCGAAAGACAGATAACTCTGACCCTACCTCCCTGAGACTGAGACTGAGACTGAGCCCTCACCAGCTCCTTTTCCTGCCACACAGTCTGATGGGAAATGGCTCTCTCTCATTCATTCTCCTCCCACCCACTTTTACTATGGAGAGCTGCAAGGGACATAACGAGAGAATTAAGTACATACGGACTGCTGCTGCATTCCCACCTTTTAAAGGTGGGAGATTATCTCAGAGCCTGCCAAAGTGGGGCTTGTTAAAGAAGCTGCAAGTACAGCTCGCACACTGAGTTAGTTATACAGCGGCTGTCTGATTTGCTCTACCAACGCCAGTTGTTTAGTTATAAAATTACACAGCACGCAACATGCTCAGTCCCACACAAACTCCTCCTATTTCCTCTTCATCTCACCCCCACATCGCCATATCCTCCTCCTCCTTTCTGTTTTCTGTGTTTATCCAGCTCCACGAGCAAATTGTCATTACCCACGCTGACCTCTCCCTGTAGCACTAAATTCCACATTCTCTGGGCAAGACGTTTCTCCTGAATTTGCCTCGATGGACTTATAAGCGAATGCACACCCGGTAGTCCTGCTATCCCCCACATCTTACCCCTTTGAGACTGGGATCCTTTGATTATTTTAAGGACCTCTATCAGATTGCCCCCTTCTCTTCCCCCATGATCCAAAACCCGAGCCTTTTAGATCTTTCATGATTGTCACAATCTCTCGTTGCCATATTATCCTGGGGGTTTGTGGGTGTCCCCCTGATAATAATCTCCCCCTGCATGGTTTGTTCCAGTCCAAGGGTATTGGTTGTGAGGAGCTATTTGACTGTGGTGTGCATCAAGTCTGAATTCCATGTTAGTCTCAGAGGTCCAGACAAAAGTGTGCGCCCAAAACATGCACACACCTGTGCCCAACATACACGTGTCCCCAAAGCATGCCGCACACATGTACAGCCCTCAGCCTTTCCCCTGCTGGAACCAGGGTAATACATTTATGGTATTACATTTCCTGCTATCTCATTCCTCTCCCTGGCTCAGGGCACAAGGGCAATTATTAGGTTCCCTCCTGGGACCAGCTCATCTAAAATCAGCTCCCTCTCCTCAGGCCGGTGATGATCCACGGCGCAAAGCATTTAGAGCATCAATACCCCCTGTCACCTGGCTAACAGAAAGCTTCATCATATTATTAATGCTTTGTGATGTTTGCACACATTTGGCATGTTCGTGTGTGTGAGAGAGAATGTGTGAGTGATGTGTGAATAGGTATGTGAGAAAGTGTGTGCGGGTGATGAGTGAATGTGTGACAGAGCGAGCGTGTGTGTGTGTGTGTGTGTGTGTGTGTGTGTGAGAGAGAATGTGCGTGTGAATGATAAGTGAATGTGTGTGTGAGAGTGTGTGTGTGAATAATGAGTGAATGTGTGTGTGTGAATGATAAGTGAATCTGTACGTATGTGAGAGAGTGTGTGTGTGTGTGAATGATGAGTGAATGTGTGTGTGTGAGAGTATGTGTGTGAATAATGAGTGAATGTGTGTGAATAATGAGTGAATGTGTGTGAGTGTGAATAATGAGTGAATGTGTGTGTGTGAATAATGAGTGAATATGTGTGTGTGTGAATGATGAGTGAATGTGTGTGTGTGAATGATGAGTGAATATGTGTGTGTGTGAATGATGAGTGAATGTGTGTGTATGTGAGAGAAAGTGTTTATGTGAATGCTAAGTGAAAGCGTGTGGATGAATGGTGAATGAATGTGTGTGTGTACATGAGAGAGTATGAGTATTTGTAGCGTGTGGAGATGAGGGGGAGAACTGGATGAGAATAGATAAGAGGGGAATAATGATCAATCTCTTAATGAAATGGACTTGAATGACGCACAAGGTGGAATTTATAGGATTATTGACTGTGAGTTGCTGAAGATGTCATTGGGAGGGAGATGCAGGGAGCTACAGTACATAATCTCGTCTTCACTGTTTTCAGTAAAGATTTGTGTCAGTGAATATTTTGAAGGGTACACAACATACACACAATTTGATGCATACATACTCACACTCTAAGACACATGCTCTGACACACACTCAAAAACACACATTCTGACACACTCAAAAACACACATACTGTCTGACACACACTTAAAAACACACACTGATACAAACACAAAAGTACACTCTCTAACACATATACACACTCAAAAAGACACACACACAAGCTCTCTGTGACACACACCGACTAACACCCATACACTCACATTGTCTCTCACACATATGTACATACAGGAAGAATGAACTGCCTCCTCTTCTTTAATCACCCAACCCATTTGGTGGTTGCACCAAGGTTAATTTTAAAAGATTCCCAACCCTTGTATGTAACCTTCCTCCCAGACCCAAATTAAGTTATGTTTTAAAGGGGGCTAATTTAACTAGGCTTTCTAGAGTTAATGAAAGAGCGGGTTTATTAGCTACTAGCAACGAGAAGAAATAACAAAATATATATGCACAGGGTAGAAATGAGAAGTGAAATATTGTGACCATTACTGAGAATCTTGGCTTTATAGTCTGATTGAAATTCCTTTGTCTTGGTTCTTTTTGTCAGTGGCCAGTTGGCAGCAATCAGAGTGAGAGAAAGTCTTTTCCTTTTCTTTTTGCGTGCAGTGCAAAGTAATTGAGTGGATTTCTCAAAGCTGTGACCTTCACAGCACACTTAGTCAATACAGTAGGACATCAGGCCACTAACGTATGCAGACCGGTGTTGCAGTTGGGTTTCAATCTTTTTTTTATATTCCTGGAAAGCCAAAACACAAACAACGTCTGCAAGAGGTAGTTTTTTGTTGAGAGGGGGAAGATAATTATCCCACTGATTAACATTTTTCTCTCTCTGTTTGAAATTTTCTACCCTGTACAGGTGCAACATTCCATGGGTCCCACACTGGATTTGCCAGGCCGTGACTGAATTTATATATATTCGTCTACATTAGATTTCTTTTTAGGAACATATTCAGAACTTTACAGTTCATGTGCCAGACAAACATACACACACTCGTGCACACTGTCACACACACACACACACACACACACACACACACACACACGTGCATATGCACACACACACGCACGCACACACACACACACTCTCTGCGTTCAGTTACCTATTATAGACAGTTGACCATTTTGTGAGCAATTTTCGGAGTTTATTAAATTTAAGATGTGGTAGTTTAGATATTATACATTGATTATTTAGACAACGTAAATATGCAACTGTGACAGTTGGGGATGTTTCACTGATGTAGAATTTGGGTCTTCTTAAAGTTGTGAAGTCAGCAACCTGCTTTCTAGCTGATGCATTAGGAAATCGTCTCCTGGGTCTTCCTTCTCCCACTTCTGATCCATCTTCTATCTGGAGAAGATAGCTCCTTGGCGGGGGGTTCTGCCAATATGGGCAGCCTGATGAGGAGTGCCCTCTGTCCCTGGGCACTTGTTGACATCCTTTAGTTCAAGGGGCTGGTAGGTTACGCCATGTCAATTATCTCAATCCTTTTGGCCTGTGACCATGGGCAGCTATTCGTGATATTAGGATGACTGTTCACCACTTCCCCACCGCCATTCTCGAGGGTTCTGTTATGAGTTTTTCCTCAAGGACAAAACTTCCTATTTTCCCCAAGGTATTGGGAGTCAGAGAGTTGTACAGCACGGTCCAACTGGTCCACACTGACCAGGTATCGTAAACCAATCTAGTCCCATTTGCCAGCATTTGGCCCATATCCTTCCTATTCATGTACCCATCCAGATGCCTTTTAAATGTTGTAATTGTACCAGCCTCTACCACTTCCCCTGGCAGCTCATTCCATACACATCACCCTCTGTGTGAAATGGTGCATATGGTGCTGGGTTGTTCTTTAATGCCAATTCAATGAAATATTGTGACCTTGATGATCCAGGTGATTCTTGTGACCTTCATTTTGTCTTTATTTAATAGAAATTGGTTTATGTTTGGGGAATGTTACTTATTGCAAGAGCAACCAATAAATCAGGTCTCCGGCTACACAGAAAATATGAGCAAGATTCACTTTGAAAGGGATCCCAATTTCCAACAAAGGTTAACTACTGGCTTTGCTACAGAGTAAAACTCTCTCTACACTCTCCGCATCAAACACTCCAATTTCCTGGATAAGTGCAGCTCTAAAAACACTCATGTTGCTCAAGACCTTCCAGTAAGTTCTGTCCGACCCACTCACCACCATGACTTGGAAATTTATCACAGTTCCTTCAGTGTTCCTTGGTCAAAGTCCCGAAACTCCGTCTCTCCTGGTACTGTGTGGGTGTCCCTACAACACATGACCTGCAGCAGTTCAAGAAGGTAGCTCACCACCTTCTCAAGGGCATCTAGGGAAGGGCAATAAATTGGCCCAGCCAACAAGGCCCACATTATTTATAATCTCTGTAATTATTTTTAAAAAGACAGACACAAGCCCAGGTTACTTCACAGTTTTGCTGCTTTGGTGCAACAAGAAAATACGGTAGAAGATGACAATCAAGATTCGGAGGCCTCAGCCTGGGGTCAGTAGGTCCCCAGATCGACCGTCAATGACACCAGCAGGAGGTAATACAGCATCACAATATCTCCCGTCTGCAATATCTGCAGAATTGGTCAGGAATGCGTTAAGAGAAGGCAGGTTAACTGAGTCCCTATAGTAGTATGATGGGAATGGCTGTTTTGTGCCTGATTCACTGGGAAGCAGTGAAGGATGAAAAGGACAATGTGAGATACTGTCTGACAGACATAAATCAGAAACTTGTTTAAGCTTCCAGTTGGCCATTGCACTAAATGGAAATAAGATGGAATAAATCATCAAAGCTGCAAGTGCTACATCTTTGAGTAATTCCCCTGTCAAACACTCCCAGGACAGGGACGGCATGAGGTTAGATACAGAGTAAAGCTCCTTCTACGCTTTAAACGGAAAATAAAGCTCTCTCCACATTGTTCCCATCAAACACTCTGGGACAGGGACACCTTGGGGTTAGGTACAGAGTGAAGCTTTCTCTACTCGTTTAAATGGAAAATAAAGCTGCCTCTATTCTTTTAAATTGAAAGTTAAGCTCTCTCCACACTGTACCCCATCAAACATTCCTGGGACAGGGACAGCATGGGGTTAGATACAGAGTAAAGCTCCCTCTAGTGTTTTAAACTGAAAGTAAATGAAAAGTAAAGCACCCTTGACACTGTCCTCATCAAACCTCAGGACAGGGACAGTACGGGGTTAGATACAGAGTAAAGTGCGCTGTACTCTTTTAAACTGAAGTTAGAGCTACCTCTAATCTTTTAAACAGAAAGTAAATGTATCTCTACACTTTCCCCATCAAATACTCCCCAGCTATGTATAGCATGTGGGTAGATACAGAGTAAAGATCTCGACACCATACTCATCAAACACCCCCAGGACAGGGACAAACATGGGATGGATACAAAGTAAAGCTTTTTCTACTCTTTAAACTGAAATTGAAACACCATCAACACTCTCAGGACAGGGGTCAGCACCAATTTAGATACTGAATAAAGCTTTTTCTACTGTTTTAAACAGAAAGTCGATCTCTCTTGACACTGTCCCCATCAAACACGCCCAGGACAGGGACAGCACAGGGTTAGATACAGAGTAAAGCTCTCTCTACACTGTTCCCATCAAACATTCCCAGGACAGGTACAGCACAGGGTTAGATACAGAGTAAAGCTCCCTCTACACTGTCCCCCATCAAACACGCTCAGGACAGGGACAGTACGGGGTTAGATACAAAATAAGCCTCCCTCTACTCTCCCCATCAAACGCTCCCAGATCAGGGACAGCATGTGGTTAGATACAGAGTAAAGCTCCCTCTACACTGTCCCCCATCAAACAATCCCAGGATGAGTAAAATGTAATTTTGCCCTGAGCCATATCTATGTCTCACTGGGATCCATTTTTTAAGTTGTGCGGAAAGATGTGACCATGAAGGCTGGTTTGCAGACATGCATTCATTGTCTAATTGGCTATCATCGATCCCATTGGGAACTGTTTCAGGATCATCCACATATCAATCTTCCCATTCCAAATGGTTTCAGCCCTTTAACTGATCGGCGAAGGGAAAGGGGAGATCTGTCACATCCCACAGCTGATTGGTTGGTCATCCCTCCAGTGATAGACATCAAACCAATGTAGTCCGTGATTGCCGATCTTCTCTTGGAGGATGGCAGTTTGGAGGTCAGAGGTCAAAGCTGCTGCTGTGAGAACAAAGCAGGATCTTCATTGTCAGTATCAACAGCACCTGGGTCACAATTATTAGGATTTTTGAGCCTGGTTTGATTTGCAGGTTATTGAATTCCAGGAACGCCCTCTTTTTATTGTACATTTTTCAATTTGACCAATAAATCATTTGAATCTTGCTAAACCATCACAGGCCATGATGTGTTCTCAATGAGAAAATGTAGCTTTGATGTTGTACTATGATTGCTATTCCTATCATTGTTTGTCCATTTGCAGTTCCTACTTGGGAGGCACTGGTGTAGTGGTAATGTCACTAGACTAGTAATCCAGACTCTGCCCCCTGGGGGCATGGGTTCAAATCCCTGGTGGTGAAATCTGTAATTCAATAAAAGTCTGAAATTAAAAGCTATCCTAAGGGTGACCATGGAACAGTAATACCAGTCATTTGTTCAAAAACCATTCTGTTTTCCTGAATCCCTTTAGGGAAGGAAATGCACTGTCCTCACCCAGTCTGATCTGCATGTGACTCCAGACCGATGATAAATGTTGCTTGACTCCCACATCCACATTCATCCCCTGTCCCTAAATTCCCTTGAACTTCGCAGTTGAGAGTCAACCACATCGCTGTGGGTCTGGAGTCAAAGGAAAATAAGACCAGATGAGGATAGCAGATTTCCTTTCCTGAAGGGCATTGTTTGAATCCATCAGTAGACTCTTAATTCTTGATTTTTAAAAATTGAATTCAAATTCCACCAGCTACTGTGGTGGGATTTGAACTCAGGTCTTCAGAGCATTAGCTGAATTCTGGATTAATAGTCTAGCAATAACACCACTAGGCCATCACCTGTCCCCATAAGTAACTCTGTTGTGTTTCTCTAGGGTGTTGGGTATCTCTACCTAGGGCTCTCTTAGATGTCGCTCTGTCTGACCAGGCAGTTGCTCAGCCTCCCTGCCATTCCTCATTTTTCCTTATCCTAGTCCAAGGGTCTCTCACTCGCTTATTCATTCACACGTTAGGTCAAAATCTGGGAATTTCTGCCTGAACACAAAATGGACGGCAGTGGTTCTGGGCGGCTCACCACCACCTTCTCAAGGGCAACTAGGGACAGGTAATAAAAGCTGGCCTAGCCAGAAATGTCCACGCCCCACGAGTGAATAAAAGAAAAACTTTGATATCCATATTGCTGAATCAGGTCACCACAGCTTCATTACATAGTTCTCTCTGGACTAGACTGCTGCTCTCTGCTCTGCTGATCTGAGGGCATCATCATTACCAAAGGCATATTCATGTCCCATTATACCCCAAGATGCACAACATCATCCCGAACAAAACAGCTCACCTGATTGACTTCACGTCCACACTCCCTCCGCCGTTGATGCTCAGCGGCAGCACTGTGTACTATCTACAAGATGCACTGCAGAAATTGACCAAGGCTCCTTAGACAGTACCTAAAAACCCACAACCTCTATCATCAAGAAGGACAGGGGGAGCAGATAGACCAGCCCCTAAAAGTTCCCCTCCAAACCACTCACCATCCAGACTTTGAAATATGTCACTGTTCCTTCACTGTCACTGGGTCAGAAATTAACCACCACTGGTCAAGATTGGATCATTTTAACCGTCAGTCAGTGTGTGAGGTCTCAGTGCTCAATGTGATTACAGGTCTGCCTTTGATGTGCAAACTTTGTATTTTCCTCCACCAGCTGTAATTTGTTATTTTACCAAATTGTTATGGTGCAAATTGATGCCATTCAGCTCGTTGTGTCAGCACTGTCTCTCAAAGTGTCATTCTCCTATTTTTTTCCCTGTGACCCTGTACGTTGCTTTCATTCAAAGCATCATCCTCTTGTATACCTCAATTGAACTTGCCTCCACCACATTTCTAGGCTGTGCCATCCAGATCTAAACCACTCTCTTGTACATTAATGTTGTTTCTCACTGTGCATTTGCTTCATTTGCAAAGGGCTTTAGAACAGTGCCCTTTCATTTACATTGCTTTTACAATCGGGAACAGTTTCTCCATCTCTTTCCTTTAATTCATTCGTGGGATGTAGAAGTTGTTGGTTGGGCTAGCATTTATTACCCCTCTCTAATTGCCCCTTGAGAAGGTGATGCTGAATCGCCTTCTCGAATCACTGCAGTCTATGTGGCGTAGAGACACCCACAATGCCATTAGGGAGGGAGTTCAAGGATTTTGACTCGGAAACAGTGAAGGAACAGCAATATAATTCCAAGTCAGGATGATGAGTGCCTTGGAGAGGAACTTGCAGGGGCTGGTGTTCCCATGTATCTGCTGCCCTTGTCCTTCTGGATGGAAGTGGTCATGGGTTTGGAAGGTGCTGTGTAAGGAGCCTTGGGTGAATTTCTGCAGTGCATCTTAGGTGTGGTACACATTACTACTACTGAGCATTGGTGGTGGAGGAACTGAATATTTGTCGATGTGGTCCAGCCAAGGAGGCTGCTTTGTTCCTGGATGGTGTTGAGCTTCTCGAGTGTTGTTGGAGTTGCTCCCGTCCAGGCAAGTGGGGAGTATTCCACCACACTCCTAACTTTTACCTTGTACATAGTGAACAGGCTTTGGAAAGACAAGAGGTGAGTTCTCACTGCAGGATTCCAAGCCTCTGGCCTGCTCTTGTAGCCACAGTATTTATATGGCAGTCCAGTTCACCTTCTGGTCTATGGTAACCCCCAGGATGTAGTGATGGTAATGCCATTGAATGTCAAGAGGTGATAGCTTCTCTTTTGTTAAAGATAATCAATGCAGATTCCTCATTACTTTGAAACCTTCGATCAAACCTCCTCTTAGCCTCCTCCTCCTCTAATTCCAGAGATAAAAGGCTTGTCTTATGAAGACAGATTGAGCAGTCTTTAGCCCTATACTCGCTACAGTTTAGAAGAATGAGAGGAGGTATAATTAAGGTCTATAAGATGCTAAAGGGGATTGACAAAGTCGACATGGAAAGGAAGTTTTCTCGTGGGGCAATCTAGGATGAGAGGTCATAGATTTAGGATAAGGGGTGGCAGGTTTAAAACAGAGATGAGAAAGAATTATTTCTATCAAACGATTGTGAATCTGTGGAATTCATTACCACAGAGTGTGGTGGCACTGAATAAATTTAAGGACGGGAGAGATTTTTAATTAGTAATAGTTTGAAGATATATGGACAGTAGGCAGGAAAGTGGAGCTGAGGCTGAAATGAGATCGGCCATGATCACATTAAATGGTAGATCGGTCTTGAGGGGCTGCATGGCCTACTCCTGTTTCTAGTTCTTATAAGTTCATAGAATCATGGAGTCATATAGCAAGGAAACAGACCCTTTGGTCCAACCAGTGCATGCCAAGCATAATCTCAAACTAAACTAATCCCACCTGCCTGTTCCTGGCCCATTTCTCTGCAAACCTTTCCTATTCATGTACCTATCCAAATGTCTTTTAAACGTTGTAATTGTACCTGCATCCACCACTTCCAGTTCATTCCAAACATGAACCACCCTCTGTGTAAAATAATTGTCCCTCATGTCTTTTTTAAATCTCTCTCCATTCACCTTAAAATGTGCCCCCTAGTGTTCAAATGTGCCATTCTAAAGAAAAGACAACTACTATTAACTCTATCTATACCCCTCGTTATTTTATAAACTTTTATCAAGTCGCCTCTCAACCTCCTACGCTCCAGTGAAAAAAGCCCCAGCCTATCCAGCCTTTCTTTATAACTCAAACCCTCTATACCTGGCAACATCCTGGTAAATCTCTTCTGAACCCTCACCAGCTTGATAATATTCTTCCTATAACAGGGTGACCAGAACTGGACACAGTGCTCCAGAAGAGGCCTCACCAATATCCTGTACAACCTCAACATGATGTCCCAACTCCTATACTCAAAGGACTGAACAATGAAGGCAGGCATGCTAAATGCCTTCTTAACCATCCTTATGCAAATTTCAAAGAATTATGTACCTGCACTCTTATGTCCCTATCTACAACACTACCCAAGGCCCTACCATTAATTGTGTAAGCCCTACCCTTGTTTTTTGTACCAAAATGCAATACCTTGCATTTATCCAGATTGAATTCCATCTGCCATTTTTCAGCCCATTGACCCATTTAGTCATAGTCATACAGATGTACAGCATGGAAACAGACCCTTCAGTCCAACTCGTTCATGCCAACTGGATATTCTAGATAAATCTATCCCATTTGCCAACATTTGGCCCATATCCCTTTAAACCCTTCCTATTCATATACCCATCCAGATGCCTTCTAAATATTGTAATTGCACCAGACTCCACCACTTCCTCTGGCAGCTCATTCCATACACGCACCACCCTCTCCATGAAAAGGTTACCCCTCAGATCCCTTTTAAATCTTTCCCCTCTCACCTTAAACCTGTACCCTCATGTTTTGGACTCCCCTACCCTGGGGACAAGGCCTTGGCTATTCACCCTCTCCGTGCCCCTCATGATTTTATAAACTTCTACAAAGTCATCCCTCAGTCTCTGATGCTCCAGGGAAAATAGCCCCAGCCTATTCAGCCTCTCCCTCTAGCTCAAACCCTGCAACCCCAGCAACATCCTTGTAAATCTTTTCTGCACCCTTTCAAGTTTCACAACGTCCTTCTTCTAGCAGGGAGACCAGTATTGAACACAGTATTCCAAAAGTGGCCTCACCAATGTCCTATACAGTTGCAACATGACCTCCCAACTCCTACAGTCAATGCACTGACCAATAAAGGCAAGCTTACCAAACACCTTCTTCACTGCCCTGTCTACCTGCGACTCCACTTCCAAGGAACTATGAACCTGCACTCCAAGGGCTGTTTCTTCAGCAACACTCCGTAGAGCCCATTTGATCAAGATCCCTTTGTAGTCTGAGAAAACTTTCTTCACTGTCTACAATGCCACAAATTTTGCTGTCGTCCGCAAGTTTACTAGCCACGTCTTCCATATTCTCGTTCAAATCATTGATATAAATGACAAACAAAAGGGGACCCAGAACCGATCCCTATGGAACACGGCTGGTCACAGACCTCCAGTCCGAAAAGCAACCCTCTACCATTACTCTCTGTTTCCTGCTGTTAAGCCAATTATGTATTCAATTGGCAAGCTCATTCTGAATCCCATGTGACCTAACTTTACTAATTAGTTTACCGTGCAGAACCTTGTCAAAAGCTTTACTAAAATCCAAATAAACAACGTCTACTGCTCTGCCATCATCAACCTTTTTGTTAACTTTCTCAAAAAATTCAGTTAAGTTTGTGAGACATGATTTTCCTTGCACAAAATCATGCTGACTATCCCTGATCAATTTTTGCCTCTTTAAATATTCATAAATCCTATCTTTTATAATCACCTCCAACAATATACCCAGGTCTGTAGTTCCCCGGTTTCTCCTTTCAACCTTTCCTAAGCAAAGGTACAACATTAGCCACGCTCCAGTCATCAGGCACCTCACCTGTAGGAACAAAAACAGAGGTTGCTGGGAAAGCTCAGCAGGTCTGGCAGCGTCTGTGAAGAAAAAAATCAGAGTTAACGTTTCAGGTCTGGTGACTCTTCCTCAGTTCTAAGGAAGAGTTACCGGACCCGAAACATTAACTCTGATTTTTCCTTCACAGATGCTGCCAGACCTGCTGAGCTTTTCCAGCAACTTTATTTTTATTCCTGATTAACAGCATCCGCAGTTCTTTCAGTTTTTATTTAGTACCTCACCTGTGGTTATAGATGATGCAAATATTTCCGCAAGGGGTCTCTTAATTTCCATCCTTACTTCCCACAATGTTCTGGGATACATTAGATCAGGTCCTGGAGATTTATCCACCTTTATATTCTTTAAGACCTCCTGAACGTCCTCTTCTGTAATGTGAAATGTTTTTAAAACATCAAAGTTTATTTCTCTGCATTCTCTAGAATCCATTCTCCACAGTAAAAACTGATGCAAAATATTCATTGAGTATCTTTCCATCTCCTGGGGTTCAACACAAAGGTCACCTCCTTGATCTTTAAGAGGCTCAACCCTCTCCCTAGTTGCCCACTTGCTCTTAATTTATTTGGAAAATCTCTTTGGATTATCCTTAACCTTATCTGCCAATGCTATCGCATATCCCCTCTTTGCCTTCCTGATTTCTCTCTTAAGAATGCCCCTACACTCTTTATATTGATTAAGAGATTCAATTGAATCAAGTTGTCTATATCTAAAATAAAATTCTCTTTTGTTCTTGACTAGAACCTCAAAATAGAGTCATAGAGTAATACAGCATGGAAACATGCCCTTCGGCCCAAACTGGTCCATGCTGACTATGGTGCCCATTCAGCTAGTTCCACTTGCCTGCATTTGGTCCATGTCCCTCTAATCCCTTACCATCCATGTACCTATCCAAATTTTTAAAAAATGTTGCTATTGTACCTGTCTCAACCACTTTCTCTGGCAGCCCATTCCATATACGTACCACTCTTTGTGTGAAGAAGTTGGCCCTCAGGTCCTTCTTAAATCTTTCCCCTCTCACCTTAAACCGATGCCCTCTAGTTTTCATTTCCCCATCCCTGGGAAAAAGACTATATGCATCCATCCTATCTATGCCCCTCAGGATTTTATACACTTTATCTTTATTCATCCATAGTTCCTTAATTGTACAAGCCTTACCCTTCACCCTAAAGGAACATAATGCCTCTGAAATCTTGTCATCACATTCTTGAATGCCACCCACTTGTCTGGCGTCCTTTTACCTGCAAACAGTCTACTCCAATCAACTTTTGAAAGTTCTTGTCTCATATCATTAAAATTTGCCTTACTCCAAATAAAAACTTTAACTTTTATGGAAGGCTTATCCTTTTCCATGACCATTTTGAAATTAATAGAATTATGATCACTAGACCGAAAGTGTTCCCTCACTTTTACTTCAGTCACCTGCCCTGCCTTATTGCCCGAAGTAGGTCTAGTCTTGCTCCTTCTCTAGTGGGAGATTCCACATATTGATAAAGAAGATTTTCTTGAACAAATTTGACAAATTCTTCACTATCCAAACCTTTTACACAACAGTAGCCCCAGTCAACATTTGGAAAATTAAAATCCCCCATTACTACAACCTTGTTACGCTTACATATACCTGAGATCTGCCTACATATTTGCTTCTCAATATCATTCTTATTATTGGGGAGCTCTACAGTACAATCCCATCTCTCCTTTCTTATTTGTAATTTCTACCCATGTATTTCGATTTTTCAGAATTATCTTCCCTCATTACAGCAGTAATGTTACGGAAGAAATCACCCTGCTTTTTACTGGATTGGAAGGGGGAGCTTTGCTGTAGTTTGCGTCAGGGATTCTGCTTACAGGCAATATTGCAAGTGCTTTGCTATTCACTGGAGAGAGCATTGGCATTAAATATGAAAGGTGCTATATAAACGCAAGCTGTTGTTATGGCAGCTATCTGCCAGTGCACAGTCAGTGCCTTGCAGCAACGGGGAAAAGGGTTGGGGAATAACTGGAGAATTCCGTCTTTGTGCCTTTTCATCCGCAAACTCCAATCAGATAAATACAGTCCGTGTCCAAAATTCGATAGTGGAAACATTTTGTGTTAGCAACCTCAGTGTTTAACCCAAAGTGATTCATAGCCACTATGGTAATGTTAGCAAACGTGGCAGCCTAGAATGAAACCCTTGTCACTTGGTCTGAATACCTAAAGCTTGTGATACTGGCCATATTGTTCCTGAGGGCATATATATTCACTGTGTGGACAGGGGAGGTTTTATTTGTATTTATTACTCTAGACGTTACTAGCTGGGCCAGTGTTTATCATCCCATCCCAAGCCACCTTGGAAAAGGTGTTGGTGAGCTCCTTTCTTGAAGCACAGCAGTCCATGTGGTATAGGGGATACCCACAGTGCTACCAGAGAGGGAGTTCCAGGATTTTGACCCTGCAACACTAAAGGAATTTGTAGCTCCAAATCAGGATGGTCACATTTGGAGTATTGTGTGTAGTTGTGGTCCCCTTATTGAGAAAAGGGTATGACTAGATGCTGTTCAGAAAAGTTTCATTTGACTGACACCTGGGATGCTGGAGGGTGATCTTACAAAGAAAGATTGGGCCTGTATCTGTTGGAGTTTAGAAGAATGAGAGGTGATCTCATACTAAGCAATGAGTTGAAGGGCTATCATAAGTTAGTGGGAACATTGCATGGAGGTGATAATCAGATCAGCCATGATCTTATTGAATGGTGGAGCATGCTCAAAGGCTTGAATGGCCTGCTTCTGCTCCAATTTGTTTATTCTTTTATTCATTCATGGGATGAGGGTGTCGCTGGCTAGACCAACATTTGTTGCCCATCCCTAGTTGCCCAGTAGAAGGTGGTGGTGAGTTGCCGTGAACCGCCGCAGTCCATTCTGTGTTTGGAAGAGAATTGCAGAATTTCAATGTGTGAATGAAGTGAGAGAGTGAGAGAGATCCTTGGACTGGGATAACGGGAAATTAGGAATGGCAGGGAGTCTGAACAACTGCCTGGTCAGATAGAGCAACCTTATCTACGAGAACTCCGGGTACAGATACCCAATTCCCTAGAGAAACAGAACAGAGTTATTTTTAATCTACTCATGGGATGTGGGACTTGCTGGCTAGATCCAGCATTTATTGCCCATCTCTAATTGCCCAGTGGGCATTTAAAGTCAACCTATTGCCATGGATCTGGAGTCACATATAGACCAGACGAGGTAAGGACAGCAGATTTCCGTCCCTGAGGGATTTCAGAAAACCAGAATGGTTTCTACAATAGAGATAGTAAGACCTGCCGATGCTGGGAGTCAGAGATAACGCAGAGTAGAGCTGGAGGAGCACAGCAGGCCAGCAGCAACAGAGGAGCAGGAAAGTTGACATTTCGGGTCATTTCTGAAGAAGGGCCCCAACCTGAAAAGCCAACTTTCCTGCTCCTCTGATGCTGTCTCACCTGCTGTGTTCCTCCAGCTCCACACTGTGTGTTATCTCTGTTTCTACAACAAATGACTGTTGTTGTACCTAGGTGTAACATGGTTATCCTTGGGCTAGCTTTTAAGTCCAGGCTGCAATTGCATTCAAATTTCACCATCTGAGATTTGAACCCACGCCCATGGGAGTCTAGATTACTAGTACAAGTCACGTTACTCCTACTGCACCACCTCTCAAATAGGATCCACAATGGTTAAAACATATAAGAACCTGAGGGGGCTGGATAGGGTGTATACTGGAACAGTGTTCAGTGAGAAGGTCTCAAATGGGTGAATAACTGGTTTAAAAATAAATGCTGGCATAATTAAGACGGAAATTAGGAGATCTTTTTTTCTTCTCAGAGAATCATGCGCTTTTGGAACTCAGAGAGCAGTTGATGTGGGGTCACTAAACCTTTTTAAGGGCAGTTGTAGGTAGATTCCTCACTTAATAACGGAGTCAAAAGTTGTCAGGGTATGGTGTAATGTATTTATTTTATCAACATTTTTATTGCAATTATTTTAGAGTTCGGATTTGAGCATAATGGCATGTGTCTGAAGGGGTTTAGTGATGAATTTGTAGGTAGTTCTATAGTCAGGACCATTAATTTTATAACAGTCTGAGAGAGAGTTCTTGGAGACTAATGGGAATTTGTTTACTTCCGGAGGTTTTCACAGTGAGCAAAGTTAACAGTTGTGCATTAAGTCTTCAGTTTGAAGGTCCAGGGTTTTTTTTTTCCTTTGGATTAGGGGAAACACTGATGGTATGGAATAGGCATTTTGGTTTCAGTTTAGAGGTTTGCAGGAGGCTTGGCTGAAGTTAGATGTTTAAAAATGTTGCTCCTGAGAACAGGAAGAGTTTAGAAATATTAAGAAATAGATTACTTCGGTGTAAAGGGTTTCATTTTAAAGCTTCAGACCAGAAGTGAACCTGAAGTCTGAGTCTGAGTCTGAAGGGGTTATCTGAAGCTGAGAAAATCTATGCTCAGTTATTTGAAAAATCTGGGAACAGGCTCAAGACTGAGAATTTAAAATGTTAAATTAAGTCTTATAGATGAGAAATAGTAATGAATTCTCTCTGGTGTGAGTACTGCAGATGCTGGAAAGTGCTGAAGAAACTCAACAGGTCTGCCAACATCAATGGAGAGAAAAAGTCAACAATTCAAGTCATAGAGCTGTACAGCATGGAAACAGACCTTTCAGTCCAACTCATCTGTGCTGACCAGATATCCCAATCTGACCTAGTCTCATTTGCCAGCATTTGGCCCATATCCTTCTCAACCTTTTCTATTCATGTACCCATCCAGATGCCTTTTAAGCGACCGGAATTGGACACAGTATTCTAAAAGTTGCCTCACCAATGTCCTGTACAGCAGCAACATGATGTCCCAACTCCTATACTCAATGTTCTGACCAATGAAGGCAGGAGTACCAAATACCTTCTTCACTATCCTGTCTACCTGTGACTCCGCTTTCAAGGAACTATGAACCTACACTCCAAGGTCTCTTTGTTCGGCAACACTCCCCAGGTCATTACCATTAATTGTGTAAGTCCTTCCCCAGTTTGCCTTATCAAAATGCAGCACCTCACATTTATCTAAATTAAACTCCATCTGCCACTCCTCAGCCCATTGGCCCATCTGATCAAAGTCCCATTATACTCTGAGATAACCTTCTTCACTGTCCACTACACCATCTATTTTGGTGTCATCTGTAAACCTACTAACCATACCTCCTACATTCACATCCAAATCATTTACGTAAATGATGAAAAGCAGTGGACCCAGCACTGGTCTTTGTGGCACACCGCTGGTCATAGGCCTCCAATTCGAAAAACAACCCTCCACCACCTCCCTTCAAGCCAATTTGAAATCCAATTGGCTAGCTCCCCTGGATCCCATATATTCTAACATTACAAATAATTCAACAATGTGGAACATTTTTGAACATTTTCTGAAGTCCATATAGCCAACCACTTACCGCTGTGCCTTTGTAACCTTTGACCCTTTGTCAGAACCCTTTCTGTTGTAGGATTACTGGATTTGCCCTGTAAAGGAGTGCTTTGGGGATTAATGGGATTGTATTTTACCATATATTGCAAAATCTTTAAGTTTTTGTTTTATGTAAATAGTTTGGTTTATTCTATTTTATGTTAATTTCTTTTGCATGATGAACCTCTGTTTTATTTTTAAAACCAAATCTGCAGAATAATGTGCTTGTGTCTTAGTGAGTGTTAAAACAAAAAAAAAATCTCTGAAGACAGATTTCTAGAATCTGACTTGTCCAGTAGTAACATCAGCTGGGATCATAAGAGGGTAGATCAGCCATGACTGTACAGAGTGGCGGAGCACTCCTAAGGGGCCAAATGGCCTACTCCTGTCCCTAATTTGTACTTTTATAGTCTGCTTAATATATTTCCAAGTCTGCATGGTTAGAGGCTTGGAGGGGAACTTATAGAGAGTGGCATTCTCATATATCTGCCACCCTTGTCCTTCTAGATGTTAGAGGTCGTGGGTTTGGAAGGTGCTGTTGGAGGAACCTTGCTGCAGTGCATCTTGTAGATAATAATTGTAAGTCACTTTGTGTATTAACAGAAAACGTCCTCCTCTACTGGTGCACATCAGTAAACAACACTTTCAGTTAATTTTGGAACATTCTTCCATCAGGTGACCTTGTGTGATGGGACGTCGAACATACCCTCGATTCATTGGTAGAGGCCTTGGGCAGCACCAGAGGTCAAAGGTTTTTAGGAATCACCTCTTCCTCCCAGAGAACCAGAGGGCAGCAATCAAGGTCACATGGCTACAACGTGGCTAAGAAGCCAAAATTTGACCATGAAACCAACAGGTAGGCTAGAAAAGCATGGAGGAATGAGGCAACATCTAGAAAGTTCTGTTTTGAACACAGCTCAGTATGAGGCTGCTAGTTTATTTTAACATCACACATCACGGGTAGGCTTGTAAAAAAAATAAATACATTCAGAATAAATATATAGATTTTTTAAAAAAAGGCTGACCCTCCAGGTGATGTCATTGACATCCTGTCAAGATTTTGAAGAGGGGTCAAGAGAGACCCTCTGAGGTATAACAGCAGAATCATTCTAGACTTCATTGTCCAAAGGCTGATTAAAAGGAGCCTCAGTCTCTGCCGAAATTCAAACTAAAACAAAGGAGCAGTCACACCACACCCTGCTCCTGAATTGTCTTAGGCTTAATTGACGATGGCAGGATTGCAGTCTAGTGTATGCATCGCACACATAACTCACAGCCACGCAAAAATCCAGCCACCCTCTGGATGGAGACGGTTGAATTCTGAAAATACAGTTTTCCAGTGGTTGGGGCGGTTTCGGTTGACGGGACTAGGGGAACCCATCAACAGTCAACGGTAAAAGAACCAGAGAGATAAGCCATGTTTTTTTTTTCAAATAGCCTAGCGAGTTCTTTCAGGAACAGCGGGTCAGAAAAAAGTCCGAAAGGGGAATTGGTTACCTACTGGACAGGGAGAAAGTAATGTAACACAAAGAACTGCAGATGCTGGAAATCTGAAACCAACAGAAAGTGCTGGAGAAACTCAGTAGGTCTGGCAGCATCTGTTTGGAGAGAGAAACAGAGTTAACATGGTGCCAAAGGAGGGAGTGAAAAAAAGATAGGCAAATAAAGGGCTTGCTGATGGTAAGCCGAGAGGGGGGTAAGTGCTGAGTAGGGTGTTAACGAGAAATGTGAATGGTAGAAAATGGGTTGACTGTACTGGGAGCAAGCCATGCAGAATAGGGATGTGGTGATGGGCAATTAACATGGAGCAGCGTGATCACGTTCTGAAATTGTAAACTTCGTGTTGAGTCTTTAAGGTTGTAAGGTACCCAAGCAAAAGATGAGGTATCAAGCCTCCCTGAAGCACTGCAGCCTGGCCTGAGACAAAAATGTTGGCCAAGGAACAGGGCAGAACAAGGCAACTAGAAGTTCAGTCAGTTTACAGATAAGGTGGATGTGTTTGATCAAGTGGTCATCCAGTCTGCGTTTCATTGCCCCAGTGTACTGGAGACCACATTGTGAGCTGCTAGTACAGTAGACTAGATTGTGCGATTGCATGGGAAGGTGGTTTTGGGGTATGGGGAGGTGTTTTGAGTTGAACAGGGTGTCCTGGAGGGAACAATCCTTGCAGAATATGACAAGCGAGGGGAAGGAAGGAGAAGATGTGTCTGGTGGTGAGATATGGCTGGTGGTGGCAAAAATGGCTGCTTACAGTCCTTTATATACGGAGGCTAGTGGGTTATAAAGTGAGGACCAGAAGGACTCTTGTTGTAGTGGGAGGGAAGGGAAGGGGTGAGGGCAGAAGAGCAGGAAACGAATCAGACACAGCTGAGGGCCCTGTCAACTAAATTAGCAGAGAGTCCTCAGTTGAAGATAAGGGTGGACATGTCTGAGTTTCTGCAGTAGGTGGCATCATCAGAATAGATGCAACAGAGATGGAGAAACTGGGAGAATGGAATGAAGTGCTTACAGGAAGCAAGATAACTGTCAGAGGGGGTGGGTTTGTAATGTATATTGGTAGTCAGCCTATCCCCAGAAATGGAAATAGAGACATCGAGGAAGGGAAGGGAGGTGTTAGAGATGCACCAGGTGAAGATGAGAGCAGGGTGGAAATTGGAAGCAAAATTGATACGTTTTTCCAATTTTGAGCAAGAGAGGGAAGCAGCACCAATGATGTCATTGATGTAATAGAGGAAGAGTTATGGGGAGTAACCCAAGTAAAAGGAAGAAAGTAATCTATGTCAGGCTTATGTGGCAAGGACGGGGGCAGGGATAAATTGTGTAGCTCTTTGAAAGGGTCAGGACAGTCACATTTTCTGTCCTACATCATTAGGATGCTGTTGAAATCTTTGTCGATTGACTATATCACACCATGGGGAGAACACAGTGGGATTAGGTTAGGGTTGACGTAGGGCTACGGGGAGAGAGCACAGGCAGTGAGATTTGTTTGAAATTAATACAAGACTATGGGGAGAGAGTGGAGCAGTGGGATCAGTTTGGGATCGACATGGGGCTATAGGGCTAGATGTGTGATCAGTTCATGATTGGTATGGTCTGGATGGCTCTAAAAAAATTTTCCAGTATGGACAAGATGGGCCTAATGGCCTGTAGTGAGCTCTCTAAATGAGTTAGTGTGGATTAAAAACTGCTGGTAAATGTGGTGCTAAGGCCGTGCCCACCTTTCCCCAAGGGATCACGGGGAATAGTCCCTTTACAAAATGGACATCCCAGTGTGAGGAATGAGTGAGAGGCGCCCTGGAGCATTGAGTTGAGCATGGAAGATGGCAAGGAGATTGAATTGATCAGTTTACAATGATGGATGGAGTCGGTTAGATCAACAAATTGGCAAGGGGAGATCAGATGAAAGGGGTGTGAACTTAAAACTAGTGTTAGTGCCCATTCAAACAAACGGTAGTGGACAACTGAATCCCCTTCCCCTAACTAATTGGGGGTCCACTCGATATTTGATCTGTCCACTCGGTTTAGGTTTTGTAGGGGTAGGATCACAGAAACAAGGCAGGTGGACCCAGTTTGATGACAATCTAACTGGATGGTGCCAGATTCGAGGGGCTGAATGGCCTCTTCCTGAATGTGGATGTGGGATAAAGAGGTGCCGATCCCTGGAACGCGGGAATCCAGACCCCTGGAACCAACTGGATGGGGTTCCAGGAAACAGACAGCTGGTCCATGAGCGCAAGGGGAGGTGGAGAATTGAGTGGCTCCCTCCAGCAGGCTTGGGGGCTACCTGATAACTGACTGCCCCCACTCCGCACACCACTCCATCCTCTATACCACCCACACCGCATTCCTAGTCCCCATTCCCTGTCTGACCTCCCTCCTGGCAATACATGAGGGTGCAAAGACCTGGCAAGGTTTGAGCCTGTGCATAGAGGGTGCCACATGGGAAGTGGGTGCCACTTCCACCACCCGTGGGTGCTCCTTGCCATGCCCACTGATTGACTGCATTCTCCTTCTCAATGATGTGGCTGTTCAGGTCACTAGCACCTTAATTCCACCCTCCAACGCTCCCCCCCCCCCCCCCCCCCTCCCCCCACCAAACCCCATACCCCAATCCCACCCCACTGAATGACTCAAGATGCCCACACATTCACCCCCCCGCCCCACCCCTTCCCAGCATCCTAACCCTCCCTTTTCTTGAAGCTTTCACTGACAGCATCGTCCTGTGGACTACGTATCCGTCTGTAGGGGCTGTCCCTTCCCGTTGCCCATGGTCACCAGCTCATTGCCCATCTTTATGGCCTTCTTAATATCTGGGAGATCGTCCACCAGCTCATGTAGAGATGGCTCCCGATACAAAGCAGCTGCAAGAGAAGGCAGGAGACAGTCAGAATCCAACTACAACAATCTGCATTGACATAGCCCCTTTAGCATAGTCAAAAATAAGCAGTTTTGTGGATTTTTATAGTAGCAGTTGTAATGAGGTAAGCCGATTGGACATCGTATAATCTGACTGCCCTGATTGGGAGTTGTTAATCTGGTCCAATCAGGGAGCCCTGGCTGACAGATATGAACAGCAGTATCAGCGGTTCTGCTCACTCTGAGAGCTGGCTCTGAAGAAGCTGGGTCAGTGTAAATAAAGGGGGAAACTTGATGACAGGGTACCCCAGCTTCGGTGAAGTTATTTCAGTTATCAAGTACATCTGACACCATGTGGGGACATAGTGGGCACATGATCCCCTCGAGCTACAACGTTAACTTGCAATCAAGTCCTTTCAAAACTGCTTACGATTGGACCCTTATTTTTGTTTCTCTCCCTTCCCCCACCCCTGTCTTTCCCAGGATATTATTCCTTGTACCTAACACCCAGTGAGAACGTCACCCGTGCCTTCTGTCTAATGGAGAACCCCGGCCCCAGTTA
This sequence comes from Rhincodon typus, assembly GCF_021869965.1. Classification (NCBI taxonomy): domain Eukaryota; kingdom Metazoa; phylum Chordata; class Chondrichthyes; order Orectolobiformes; family Rhincodontidae; genus Rhincodon; species Rhincodon typus. The sequence goes on from NC_063376.1 coordinate 6,176,853, forward strand.
TACACGATATCATCCCAAAGCATAGAAACAGAAGAAGGCCATTCAACCCCTCAGTCCAGTTCTCCCATTCAATGAGATCATACAGATGGTCCAAAAATCATGAAGCAGGGGTTCCTTATTCCATTGGCATCAGGTCATAACAAATATGAAGGGAAATTAAGGATAAAGAAGGAATTCTTTACAGTACGTACATGGAAATGAGGCCTGTGGCTTGTATGTGAAATAATTTTTCTGTTGTCTCCTTCTTCCCGTATGCCCTCTTTCCACTAAAGATACCCTTTTCATCAGGGTTGGGTCCATTTGACTGCTCCAGATGCCCTCCCTCACCATCCCCATCTGGTCACGTTTGTACATTCCAGTAAATATAGCCGTAGTTTGTGTTAACTCTCCTTGTAAATTAACCCATGATGTACAGGCATCACTGCAGTGAATCTACACTGCACTGTCTCCAAAACCTTTCAAATACTTCCCTTCATTTTTGAAGACCATTTTGGATTTGGTTTCCCCTTCTGTTTCCAATCAGACATTTCTATTTCTTACCAACTCATCGTTTTAGAGAAGATGTTGAAGCTTGATGGAAAGAAAGGCATATGTTGCTAAAGTTTTGTGTCGTGCACTCATCAGGGCAAATGCAAGAATGCTAAATTTCAAACCATCACAATGATTTATACGATGGGAAGAAAAGTTGCTCATTGGTCAGTAAGTCAATTCTGATTGACTGAGTCATTGCCATGGGGAAAGCAGTATTGTTCTATAGGCTCCAGGTAATTTAAAATAAAAAGTGAAATGCCTCAATTTATTTCCTTTACTTGTGGAGAATGGGCATGTATCTCACTTCTGGCAAAATCTAGGAAATCTGGCATTCTTGCTTTTTCCTGATGAGTGCAAGATGTTAAAAGCTTTGGCGAAATCTGTTCAGCAATAATTCTTTTTCAGCCGATGATTTGTAAATGGATGTCTTCCAAGTTTTGTGTCTCAGCCAACAGGAGCAGTGGGTTTTTCACTGATTCATGTCCACAGAACCCCTTGTCACCTCGACCGTGGAGCATCACTGTGTACAGACAGAGGCCATTCACTTCTGCACTGGCTCTCTGAGCATCTTACTGTCTATCATGACCTGCTTGTTAACGTCCTTCATTCTAATGAGAGCCGCCCCAGTCATAATCTTCACAACAAATGTCTCTCATCTCAGGGATCATTTTTCATCTAATCCCCATCTTGACATATCCTTCTGGAACTGAGGCAACCAAAGGTGGATGAGGTTCAAAGTAAGGCCAGCTCAGTAATTTATTAATGCCACCACTCAGATTTTGAACTCTGCACTCGTCTTTGTAAAAGAAAACTAGGCTCCAGTACACCTGCAGACTTTTTTTAAACATCTTTCCAAACTGTACCCCACCAAGAGTTGGAGGTCAAGTGTCCCCGGGGGAGGTGGGGTCTCTCCCTTAGGGGAAGGTTCACCTCAAGCAGCCATAAGCAACAGACAGCAGACAGCGTCCAGTGATGCTGGACAGGGATTAAACCAGCATTGGTCACCAAGGAGGTGTTGGCAAAAAGTATTCCCATTTAGCATCTCATGGAATTCCAATAATTGCCAAGGCATTTGTGAGTGGGAGAGAGATATATGGAGGATGAGAATAGGTGAGCACCTTGTAGTGGTTGCTTTACCTTCGATGAGTTTGGGAAGAAAATGTGCAGCCCTCTTAGTTTTCTTCACCCTGTTGCCTTTCATGGTCTCCCCTTCCTTGTTGATGCCGAGGTACCATGACCGGCCAGATTCCCGTTGTCGGTACAGGACTGAAGAGTATGTCACATAGTAATTCTCAAACACGGACTCCTTGAACTTGCATTCAGATGTGAAGTGCTCCTGTGGAGTTTAGAACAAGGTTAACTTCACGTTCTGATATCTGGTGTAGCATCTTTCCCCGGCTCCTTCACTTCGAGTTTTGGTTCCCATTGTACTGAAAAAATCAAATTCTCATGCTCACAGGCTTTAACTTTCACGCTCACAAACCCCCCCTTGCCCCCCCCCCCACGAAAAAAGCAGCCATCTGCACCCAGCGCAGCGCACGCCAACCCGCG
>NC_063376.1:6179334-6188608 GCF_021869965.1 Rhincodon typus
CTGAAGAAGGGTCTAGGCCCAAACGTCAGCCTTCCTGCTCCTCTGATGCTGCTTGGCCTGCTGTGTTCATCCAGCTCTACACCTTGTTATCCCAGTCTATGCAACCTTTCTTCACAGCTAAAATCCCCCATACCAGGCAACATCCTGGTAAACCTTTTCTGTACCCTCTCCAAAGTATCCATATCTTTCTGGTAGTGTGGTGACTACAACTGTACACAATATTTGGCCTAACTAAAGTTCTATAGAGCTGCAGCATAACTTGACTATCCTTATACTCAATGTCTCTTCCAATTAAGGCAAGCACTTCATAGGCCTTTTTACTGCTTTATTTTCTTGCTCTGCCATCTTCAGTGATCTGTGAATCTGCACACACAGATCCCTCTGCATATCAACGCTCCTAAGGGTTTTGCCATTCACTGTATAATTTCCGCCTGTACTTGACCTTCCAAAATGTATCACCTGACATTTGTCTGGATTAAATTCCATATGCCATTTTCTGCTCATGCCTCCAACTGATCTATGTTCTGCTGTATCCTCTGACTATCCTCCTCACTATCCGCAACTCCACCAATCTTTGTGTCGTCCGCAAACATACTAATTAGACCAGCTACATTTTCCTCCAAATCATTTATGTAGATCATGAACAGCAGAGGTCCCAGCACTGATCCCTGTGGAACACCACTAGTCACAATATTCCATTCTGAAAAGCATCCTTCCACTGCTACCCTCTGTCTCCTATGATTAAACCAGTTCTGTATCCACCTTGCCAGCTCATGCCTGATACCATGTGACTTCACCTTTTGTACCGGTCTGCCATGAGGGACCTTGCCAAAGGCTTTACTGAAGTCCATGTAGACAACAGCAACTGCTTTTCCCTCATCAATCATCTTTGTCACCTCCTCAAGAAACTTGATCAATTTAGTGAGGCATGACCTACCCTGCACAAAACCATGCTGTCTATCGCTAATAAGTCTATTTGCTTCTAAATGAGTATAGATCTTGTCCCTGAGAATGTTTTCCAATAACTTCCCTACCACCAACATGAGGCTCACAGGTCTGTAATGTTCAAGATTCTGCCTGTTACCCTTCTTGAACAATGGGACAACATTGATTCTTCTCCAGTCCTCTGGCACCTCATCTGTGGCCAAAGAGGATACAAAGATGTTTGTCAATGCTCCAATGTTCTCTTGTCTTCCTCAATATTCTGGGATAGATCCCATCAGGACCCTGGACTTATCTACCATAATACTTTTTAAGGCACACAACAACTCTTCCTTTTTAATAGGAACTTGGCTTAGAAACTCGACACTCCCTTCCCTGAGATCATCCTCCACCAATTCCTTCTCTTTAGTGAATACCGGCACAAAGTATTCATTTAAGACCTCACCTACCTCTTCCAGCTCCACATATAGATTCCTTCCTTTATCCCTGAGTGAGCCAACCCTTTCCCTGGCTCCCCTTTTGATTTTTATATATGTATATAAAACCTTGGGATTCTGTTTAATCCTGTTTGCCAATGACCTTTTGCGATCCCTTTTAGCCCTTCTAATTCCTTGTTTATGTTCTTTTCTACTTTCTTTATATACTTCAAGGGCTTCATCAATTCCCATCCTCCTAGACCTTACATATGCTTTCTTTTCCTTTTTGACTAAGATCATAACATCCCTGGTCATCCAACGTTCACGTAACTTGCCATGCTCATCCTTCATTCTCGCAGGAATGTGCCACTCCTGAACTCTTATCAACTGCTGTTTGAAATACTCCCGCGTATCCGACACGGATTTACCCTCAAACAGCCGCCTCCAATCAGCTTTCTCCAGTTCCTGCCTAATATTCTTGTGGTTCACCTTAACCCAGTTTAACACCTTTATCTGAGGACTACTGTTATCCCTATCCATGAGTATCTTAAAACTCACGGTATTATGGTCACTACTCAGACCTCACTGTCTCTCTCACCCTCACAGGCTTCACATCTCACACTCCGACTTCATTGTCCCTCTCACACTCACTGGCTTCAGTGTCTCTTTCACATTCACAGGCCTCACTGTTTCTCTCACAAACACAAGCTTCAAGTCTCATACCCACAGGCCTCACTATCCCTCACACTCGCATGTCTCACTGTCTCTCTCAAACACACAGGCCTCACTGTCCCTTTATGATTCACAGTGTGAGTGGGCTATGTAACCCTGTAACAGTCAAGCCCAGTTTAATACAGTGTGGGCCTCACTGCCATCACTGGCTGGGACTGGTAGGAGCCCATTCAACTCAGGCAAAGTGAGGGATTAGAGGAATGTTAGATGAAGTGTGTATTCAAACCCAGAGAAGCAAGGTCTAGAATTATGAACATTAAAAAGAAGGGACCATCCAGTCCCTTGATCTTACTCCACAACATAATTCAGGTCGGTCTATATCTAATTGCATTTACCTGCTTTGACACCATTTCCCTTAACACCAACAAAAAAAATCTAAGTATTAAAAGACTGAAATGATTCCCAGCAATAACAGCCATCCTGGAGGAAGAGATTTGGATTTCTGCTGCTCTTTTTATGAAAAAGTGCTACCTAACATCATCCTCTGAATTCTGAGGAAGGGTCATCAGACCCAAAACGTTAATTCATATTTTTCTTCACAGATGCTGCTGAGCTTTTCCAGCAACATCTGTTTTTGTTCCTGATTTACAGCATCCGCAGTGCTTTCAGTTTTTAATCATCCTCTGAATGCTGTCCCTAATTTGAAAGTTCTGGACTCCCTCCAGACAGAGAATTGTGTTGACCTCATCAAATTATCTTAACATTATATACAGGTCAGTTGTGTTGTGACAATGAATCAGAACCCTGAAGTATTTATAATTATGTTTTGCTTTTAATTCAAAAATTTGACTAGCTTAGTTTGGGATTATGTTCAGCATGGACTGGTTGGACCGAAGGTGTGTTTCCATGCTCTAAGTATTTTTTTCTTAAAAGGAGGACTGCTACAGAGATAAAGAAAAAGCATGAATGTAAGTTCAGTGACTGTCTGGCAAAGTTCTTGTGAAAATGTCAAACCTGAGAAGTGTCAAGGAAACTTCAAACAGGGTGTGATGGCAAGACATAAGGACCACATTCCTGGTCATGAAGAGATTACAATGAGGCTGACTATCAGCAGAAACCCACCTCTTGCAGATGTATCAGTTTTACCCTCCAGGAATATACAAAAAAAGGGCTTAAAAACAGATGTCCTAGTGTCTGGACTAGAGTATTGTGAGGACTGCAGATTTGAGAACAGCCATTTTAAACACCCCTGCACTGCAGATAAAAGGTAAAAAAAATCTCTCACACTCTGAATGCTGGAATTCAGAAACTGTCAAAACGAATCAGAACAACAGAATTTCCACCAACTTATACAACCAAGCTCCTTGAAATTAGCTGCCAACATTATTGTTACTGGTGCCATCCAATAATAGCTGCAACATTGTCTTATGTGTTGTTCACAAGCAATTCAGACTGATCTGTATATATATTTCATGTTTATTTTTGGGCTCGCGTCTTATTTCTAATCTCTGTGTGTATATGTGTCACATTATTATTTGTAATCAATAAACTTAGTCTTTTTCTTAATTCAAGAAAGTCTGGTTAGGTTGAGTCCTTTCTTTTTAAACACAAGTTCATTTGAAACTGGGAGAAATGTATCCACAAAGGAGAGATTCTTTTAAGTTAATCTTGTTGTCACCAACCAAGGGAACAGGTGATTTACCAAAGAGAATCAGTTCAACCTCCCCACCAGGGAGCTTAACAATTTGGAGTATCCTGTGCAGAACTGTAGCAAATTGGGGAACTTCACCTGGGGTGGTCATCACAGCTGGATCGCCTTGAAATGTCTGGGGATTGAGGGAAACCACTGCTCATATTTTAACCTTTTTAGCTTAGACCAATCTATCCTTCCTGTGGTGCAGGATACAGAACTGAATCCAGTTCCTCAATAGAGTTGGTCAAACCAGAGCTTTGTATGACTTGTATGCAGCTTTTGCAGTTGAGGTAAAAGCCAACAGCTTACACAAAGAAACTGGAGTCACTGTCCCTAAGCAAATGAGAAAGTGATGTCGAAAGACATTTACACAAGCCTAAAGGGAATTCAGTCCAGTCTGAGGAAGGCAAGAGAAGTGCTGTGCTGGCAAGACGTAACGACCACATTCCTGGTTATGAAAACCAAACTAAGATACATATGGAAGTGCTGACGACACATTACATCTTGACAGACTCTAGCTGAAGCTCTTCATTTTCGCAGGAGCTATTTACCTTTCAGAATCACAGAATTGAAACAGCACAGAAGGAGTCAATTCAGCCTAATGTGCCTGCACCAGCTTTTCAAAAGAGCATCAATATCTAATGCCAGTTTCCTATACCCTGGCACCCCTATCAGAATGTCCTTTTGAATGCCTCATTTGAACTGAGTCAACCTACAGCAGGTGGACTGCAGCGGTCCAAGAACTCAGCTCTCCTCCACCTTCTTAAGAGCAACTCGGACAGGCAATAAATGCTGGTTCAGCCAGTGACGCTGACCTCCCACAAGGGAATAAAAAAAGTTCTCCTCCTCTGCCAATCAGAGCCCACTTGCCAACCAACCAGTACTCTCTAACACGATATTGGCAAAAATCCCTTTACTTTTGGAGTCCTGACAAATGCAAGGTGAAAAACTTTGCAGATTGCGAAAGACAGACAAAATGTGAGATGGACTCGATTCCACGTACTCTGTCTTCACGTGTGATGACGTTCTTTATAAACTGCGTCTGTGGGTAACATGCAATTGCAAAAGATAGTGCATGCAATGTGCATTGTTCTTTTCATCAAAAGGGGGATAGTTAGAGAAATGGCTTGGTACACTCCTGTTTTCTGTGGGTATTACAACTTCGCCACAGTCATGACACCTTCAGGGACTCACTGCACAGAGTAGCCAACACTCAGCTTTTGTGATTGTTCTGTGGACTTGTCTTTGATATTAATTGGCCACGAGTTAAAAGAGGATACCTGGGAGGTCCCCAGCTGGGAGATATTCCCTACTCTGTTGGAGTCAGAATGACACACAGTCCTCTCAGTGGGAAGCAGGGAGGATTCCTGCTGAATACACACAAAAATAAAAGAGAGTAGGAGTGAATCAGCCTCTTAATGAGTGGGCATCCTTCAGCAGCTTTCAGTGAGTTATGCTGAGCAGAGGCTGCTTCCTTCGAAGAATTTCAGCGCAGTTTTCCCGGTACCTGACCCAGTTCTGAGAACCAGAGAACCCAGCAGTCACAATGACTGGGCAAAACTGCAAGTGAGAGACTGAGACATCAGTCAGGAACGTGTCCTATAGCACAGACAGAATGAGGACACTTCTACCTCACATTCTGGATGACTTGTGTACAATGCGAATGGAAACAACCATGCAGTGAGAACCTGTACTCTCTGCAGTGTGAGTACAGACTGCAGCGCGCGCACACACACACAAACACACTCACGCACACTGACACACACAGTCTCACACACACTCACCACACATACTTACCCACACACACTTACCCATACAGACTCACACATACACACTCTCTTACACAGACACTCTCACACCGTCTCACAAACACACAGTTACGCATACTCTCTCTTCACACTCCCTCTGTCTCACACATAACACATACTTTGTCATGCACACTTTCCCACACACACACATTTCTCTCATGCAATCTCTTTTACGCAACGTCCCCCCCCCACACCCACACACACACATTCTCTCACACACACACACATACACACAGCATATATGTTTAATTTAAAGAGCTGTGACGCTCATTGGTACTGATAAGTTGAGTGATGTTAGTGCTGGGTGGGTGAAATATTACAGCAGTAACCCAACAATCACAGGCAGGACAGATACAGCATAGGCTAAAAACTGAGTAAAGCTGCCTCTAACTCCTTCAAACTGAAAGTAAAGCTTGACACAGTACCCCTCAAACAGTCCAAGGTCAGGCACAACGTGGGGTTAGATACAGAATAAAAGCTCCCTCTCTGTGCGTGTTGGCCCACTGAAACTCAGGGAGATTTGACCTTGTCTGAGTGCTGCAGTAGGGTTTTCAGCACGTTGCTCTGTACGTGGGCGTCTCCACCTCCAGAGTCTTCCCTCGTCCCCTACTCACTCTACTCACAGTCACTCACCGATGTATACAGGTAGCCATCGCAGTTCATGGCAACGTAGAGTCCAGTCTTCACCCCTTGAATCGCCACCACTCTCAGCCCGACCGGAATTAGATTAAAGAGAGCTGAGGAAAGGAAGATGCAATTGAGTTGTATTGAGCCTCACCAAAATCTCGTGTGTGTGTGTATGTGTTTGTGAAGGGAGGGAGGGAGGGAGGCAGATCTCCAAAATATCCTCTCCCTCCAAAAGCTCTCTCTTCTTCTGTACCAAACATGACCCAACCCCTCCCCGCCCAAAGTAGCTCACTCACTTGTTGCAACTAGACGTTTGCCAAACAGTTTTCCCAGACACACCAGTTCCCTGCAGAGGGAGCCCTGGCATTTCTGTGATAACACAGTGTGGAGCTGGAGGAGCACAGCGGGCCAGGCAGCATCAGAGGAGCAGGAAAGTTGACGTTTTGGGAAAATTTCTGAAGAAGGGTTCCGACCCGAAACGTCAACTTTCCTGCTCCTCTGATGCTGCCTGGCCTGCTGTGTTCCTCCAGCTCCAGGCTCTGACTCCAGCATCGGCAGTTCTTGCTATCTCTGCATTGCTGTAGCACCTTTCACTGCCTCAAGACTTGCAGAAGCACCTTGCGAGCATGGGAAGAGTTGCAAGCGATGAACGGCGTAGCACGATCCTACAGCCTGCAACTAGATAAGTGCCTAACGACTGAAGGGTAGCTGGTCATAGCGTGAGCGTTCAGCTTGTAGGACTAACACCAGACCCGGGTCGTGGCAGTGGGGGCGGGGAAAATGGAAATTATTTTATCAAAACACCCCAGGCAAACATTCTGACAGGAGATCATGAACTGTAACTCACTGAAACGGAAGGCATCGGACAAAGTGCAGAGGTTTCATTGGAAACAGGCAGTGTCGGTCAGAGATAAATGCACAGCACCCCAAACATCCATCTCCCCGAACCAACTTTAACCCCCCTCCCCACCAAAGTCTGCCCCTCTATTGAACCAGAGTGGGAGCAAACCATTGCCCGTTCCCGAGGGACTGAACCACGCCGGCAGTAAGGTGTTTCGGCGAGCCCTGGGGCAGCGAAAGGCGCTACAGGAATGCAGGGGCTCCTGCTGAGACTTCTTTTTTACCCCCCCCCCCCCCGCTTTGAATCTCTTCACAGGATGTGGGCATTAGCTTGCTAGGCCAGTATTTACTGTCTATCGCTAGCCGGCCAGCCATGTTGCTGTGAGTCTGGAGTCACACGTAGACCAGACCAGCTCAGGGTGGCAGACTTCCTTCCCTAAAGGGGTGTCAGTGAACCAGATGGGTTTTTAACAACAATCGATATTGTCAGTGTTTTAACTGAACTCGAAAGTTTGCCATCTGTCGAGGTGGGATTTGAACCCATGTCCCCAGAACATTAGCCTGGGGGTTCTGGATTAGCTGGTTGTAAAAGTACCACTAGGCTAACCCCCTCTGCCTAATAGCTTATTCTCCTGTTTTACTGTCTGGAACATCCCTTTGTACTTCAGAGTGCAGAAGGACATCACCATCACAAATAGCAGCACTTTGCTCATGCACTCCTCACCCATTTGTACCCTGTCACCCACTCCCCCCTCACCCACTTCTCCCCCTCACTCCCTTCTCCCCCACACCCACTGCACACCTCCTCCTCCACTGCCCCACCCTCACGGACACCTCCCTCTCACCCACTCCTTCCCGTTCTCCTCCCCAACACCCGCTCACCCCGCCCACCCCCCCACCTCATCCGTGTCCACTCCACTGTGGGCTCATGCCCCAGATGGCATCGACTCACCATAGGTACTCATCTCATCCTTTGTGCCATTGAGCCCACTGTCAGGCACCAGCTGTAGGTAATATCCGAGCTGACAGTACAGACGGGTGATGATGCCCCTTAGCTGGGAATCTGGAGAGGAGTGGGATAAAGAAGGTAAAAGCCATGTTAATATAGTTCCCTGCACAACCTCAGAATATTTTGCCCCCTCCGCCAACTGAATACCTCTTGAAGTGGCCATCAAGCTTGTGGTGACAGAACCACAGCAGCCAGTTACTACACAGCAAGATCCCAGAGCCGCAAGAAGATCGATGACTTGAAGTATGTGCATTTTTCTAAAACAAAAACGTGTTGTTCGAGGTGCAAGAAGAATCCAGAGGCTCGGGGTGGAGAGTGGGCCAGTTTGGGTACACAGGAGAAGTTGGTTGCAGTTATTGGACGCCAATTGTTTCAGATCCCAGGACGTTGCTCCAAGTTTCTCCAAGATACTCCACCATCTCCATCATATAAAGATTCATTATAGGACCCAGCAAAAACTTCAGCTTTGATCATGTATAATCTAACAATGGATCAGCGCCAGGTAGGACCCTTGGGCAGTATCCAACTACCAGGTGATGAGTCCAGGCCACATGAACAGCCAAGCAATGACCATCTGGAACAAGAGGACCTAAACTATTCTCCTCCAATCATCGATTGTTGTAAAAACCCATCTGGTTCACTAATGTCCTTTAGGGAGGGAACTCTGCCCTCGTTACCCCGTCTGGACGACACTTGACTCCAGACCCACAGCACTGGGTTATGACTCTTAACTGCCCCCTAAAATGGCCAAGCAAGACACTCAAGGGCAATTAGGGCCAGACAACCATGTCCTCATCCCACGAAATGGTAAAGAAACAAAAACTCTGAGCCCTCTGTCAGATGATTGTGGGTTCAAGTCCGACATCGGAGTTAGAATCTTAGAATTGGTACAGTGCAGAAAGAGGTCATTCAGCCCATCGAGTCTGCACTGACCCTCCAAAAAATGTCCCACCCACACCCAGCCCCACATACTATCTCCACAACTCTGCAATTTAGCACGGCCAATCCACCCTAACCTGCACATCCCTGGGCACTATGGGACAATTTAGCACGGCCAATCCACCCTAACCTGCACATCCCTGGGCACTATGGGACAATTTAGCACGGCCAATCCACCCTAACCTGCACATCCCTGGACACTACGGGACAATTTAGCATGGCCAATCTACCCTAACCTGCACATCCCTGGACACTACGGGGCAATTTAGAACGGCCAATCTACCCTAACCTGCACATCCCTGGACACTACGGGGACAATTTAACATGG